>NC_092712.1:28843948-29215109 GCF_047496885.1 Scyliorhinus torazame
GGTCTGACATCCCATCCGAAAGACAGCACCTCGGACAATGTAGCACTGCCTCAGTACTAGCCCTGGAGTGGTGGCCTTGGCGTTGTTTTCCTGATCAAGCGCGTGACTGGGGCTTGAACCTGGTGATTCAGAGGTGGGAATGCTGAAATTATGTGCTAAATATAGCCCAGGGAAATTTCATCAGAGAGGAAGAGAGAGTTGGGAAACTATGGAATATCGTGTTAATTTATGCCAATGTTCAAGATCCCATTGGATGAAGGAAAGCAGAATAGGGCAGCACGGTAGCACAGTGGTTAGCACTGTTGCTTCACAGCTCCAGAATCCCAGGTTCGATTCCCGGCTTGGGTCACTGCCTGTGCGGAGTCTGCACGTCCTCCCCGTGTGTGCGTGGGTTTCCTCCGGGTGCTCCGGTTTCCTCCCACAGTCCAAAGATGTGCAGGTTAGGTGGATTGGCCATGATAAATTGCCTTAGTGTCCAAAAAATGTTAAGTGGGGGTTACTGGGTTACGGGGATAGGGTAAATACGTGGGCTTCAGTAGGGTGCTCTTTGTAAGGGCCGGTGCAGACTCGATGGGCCGAATGGCCTCCTTCTGCACTGTAAATTCTATGATTCTATGTGGCAGTGTTCTTCAAACTTCTTTTCCGGGGACCCATTTTTACCAACCAGCCGACCTTCGCGACCCACGCCGACCGACCTTCGCGACCCACGCCGACCGACCTTCGCGACCCACGCCGGCCGACCTGCGCGACCCACCATTTTCTCTTACCTCGTTTGCTGCTGACAAAAATGGAGGAAATAGTTTTTGGGTCCCTTTGGCCCTCGTACACGCTCCTCCAATGGAATGTGTTGGATGAAGGTGAAGCCATCCGGTGTGGGAAAGTATGGAGTCTCCATCTGTCCAAAGTTCTGCATTTTTTTCCTGTAAAATTTTATCAAATAAACCCCCCCCCCCCCCGAACTTGTAAAAAAAAATGAATAAAATAAATGAATAAAACCCACTGAACTTGTAAAACATTGGGCAGCACGGTAGCATTGTGGATAGCACAATTGCTTCACAGCGCCAGGGTCCCAGGTTCGATTCCCCGCTGGGTCACTGTCTGTGCGGAGTCTGCACGTCCTCCCCGTGTCTGCGTGGGTTTCCTCCGGGTGCTCCGGTTTCCTCCCACAGTCCAAAGATGTGCGGGTTAGGTGGATTGGCCATGCTAAATTGCCCTTAGTGTCCAAAGTTGCCCTTAGGGTGGGGTTGCTGGGTTGTGGGGATAGGGTGGAGGTGTGGGCTTGTGTAGGGTGCTCTTTCCAAGAGCCGGTGCAAACCCGATGGGCCGAATGGCCTCCTTCTGCGCTGTAAATTCTATGAAAACAAAAAGCTGCAACCGTTTAAAAAAAAAAAAAAAAGCGGCCACACTGCGTCTACGAGCCCGGCCATCGGCCCGCATGCGTTCAAGGTGGGTAGTCCGTCCTGGGCCTGCTGCAACGTCCCAGTGAAGCCCAGTGCAAACCGGAGGAACAGCACCTCACCTTCCGATGAGGCACGTTCCAGCCTTCCAGACTTAACATTGAGACTGTGAACTCTCTCCTCCACCTTCACCTCATTTTTCTTTCTATCAATTAAGTTTCACTTCTTCCATTGATCTGCTTTTCCCTCACCATCCCCCCTCCCCCCCCCCCACCCCACTTGGGCCATCTGTCCCTAGTCGCCCTGTGACACACTGCTCACCTTTGTCCTGCCATTCACACATTCTAATCTCTTTCTGTGCCACTATCAACACCATTCTTAATCACCCCCATTTACATTCCCTCTGTCTTTCTGTCCTCAACATCTTTGTCAATCTCCACCTATCACTGACCCCCTATCCAGCCCCACTGTTCCCTCCCCACACCCCCCCCCCCCCCCCCCCCACTGCAATATAGATCCCACCCCATTCCCAATTCTCTCCGGCTTTGACAAAGACTCACCCAGACTCGAAGCGTCAGCCCCCTTCTCTCTCCACAGACGCTGTCCGACCTGCTGAGATTGCCCAGCACTTTCCGTTTCCGTGTGAGGGATTAGAACTCTTTGGTCAAGTCAAGGATGAACACCGGGTATGGATCGGTGGGGCTGAATGACCCCTCTCTTTCTCTGCAATTTGTTAACCCTTTCTGCTTCCCCTCGGCTATCTGAGGGTCACGGAACAACAGCCTATCATTGTGATTTTTACACTGGGCCAGGGCGAGGAGGCAGGTCCCCGGGCCTACCCAAACTGGGCCGAGGTTTGAACCCTGTGCTGCAGGTGCTGTTTGAGCCAACTGCTTTCACCCAGTCAACTGGCTCCCAGTGGGTTCCCAGCTGGGCTGGCTGGTTTGCAACCCCAGGTGGCATAGAATTTACAGTGCAGACGTTTGCTGCATTGGAAAGTTGCAGTCACTGAGCTCAACAAACATGCGCCAGTGTTTACGGACCACACAACCCTCCTCTCGCACAAATTTGTCTCCCCCGGTCAGTATATCGTTCTGTTTCATCCTCCCTCGTGCTTTAACCTGAAGACGCACAGGATGGTGTGACGATCGTGTCACTCGACTCCAGGACCAGTTGAACCCTTGACCCCCAAAGCATTAGCCTGGGCCTCTGGATTGCTAGAGCATTGACGTTGCCACCATCTCCCCTGGCACCACCGAGTGGCTTACTGGGATATTTCAGATACCAGTTAAGGGCTGGGTTTCCAGCCCTCCATATACTTGTGACCCAGGTGAGTTTTTGCGACTGGACCAGTCATACTAGTTCACCGTACCCCTTTCCCCTAGTTACCAGTGCCCACCAATTCATGTGGAGGTCAATAATGGTCGTTATTTGATAGGAAAAAGCCTGGAAAGGTTAGCATTTTTAAATGTAGTGCAATGTCCCAGGCCTTGCAGGAGCATATCAGTTAACATTGGGCCACATGAGGAGTTATAAAACCAGGTGACCTAAAGCTTGGTAAACAAGGTCACTTTTAAGGGGTGAAATCAAGGCGCAGAGAGAGGCAGAGGATTGGGCAGGAAATTCCAATGTTTAGAGGCTGAAGGCATAGCCTGCTCTGCCAGGACTCCGGGCCCAGGCCTGCTCTGCCAGGACTCCGGGCCCAGGCCTGCTCTGCCAGGACTCCGGGCCGAGGCCTGCTCTGCCAGGACTCCGGGCCGAGGCCTGCTCTGCCAGGACTCCGGGCCCAGGCCTGCTCTGCCAGGACTCCGGGCCCAGGCCTGCTCTGCCAGGACTCCGGGCCTAGGCCTGCTCTGCCAGGACTCCGGGCCGAGGCCTGCTCTGCCAGGACTCCGGGCCGAGGCCTGCTCTGCCAGGACTCCGGGCCGAGACCTGCTCTGCCAGGAGGTCAGGGCCAAGGCCTTCACTGCCAGGAGGCCAGGTCTGAGGCCTCCTTTGCCAGGAGATCGGGGCTGAGGCCTGCTCTGCCAGGACTCAGGGCCGAGGTTTGCTCTGCCAAAAGGTCAGGTCCGAGACCTGCTCTGCCAGGAGGTCAGGGCCAAGGCCTTCACTGCCAGGAGGCCAGGTCTGAGGCCTCCTTTGCCAGGAGATCGGGGCTGAGGCCAGCTCTGCCAGGAGCTCAGGGCCGACGGCGGCTGTGTGGAGGAGTTCGGGACCGAGGCCTATTCTGTGAACGGTGTCAGGACCGAGGCCTGCTCTGTGAATGAGGCCGGGCCGAGGCCTGCTCTTTGAAGGAGGTCTGGGTTGAGGTCTGCCATGTCTGGTTTCCGTGGCCTGATGGAGGTCAGGGCGAGGCCTGATGGAGGTTGGGGCCTGGGGCTGAAGGATGTCGGGGCCGAGGCCTGAAGGAGGTTAAAGACCTCTTGGAGGTTACAGTCGAGGTCTCCTGGAGCTCTGGGCCCTTGTGAAGTCAGGGCGTAGGCCTGCTCTGCCAGGAGACCAGGGCCCAAACCTGCTCTGGTGTGGTGGTCAGGATCAATGTGTGTTCTGTCAGGTGGTCAGAGCTCAGGTCTGCTCTCCCATGTCAGGGCCGAGGACTGCTGAAGGTCAAAGCTCTCGAGGCTTGCACTTTCAGAAGGCCTTGTGGTGAGGGCCGAGGCCTGTTCTGTCAGGAGGTCTGGGCCGAAGGCCTGCTCTGTCTGGTGGCCGGGGCCGATGACACCTCTGTCTGGTGGCCTGGGCCGAGGAAGGCTCTGTCTGGTGGCTGGGGCTGAGGATGGCTCTGGGAGGAGGTGCGGGCCGAGGCTTGATGGAGGTTCAGGCCGAAGACTGAAGGAGGTCAGGGTCCTTGAAGCCTGCTGTTCCAGGATGTCAGGATTGAGGTCTGCTGGAGCTCTGGATACTTGACACCTGCTCTCTCAGGAGGTTAGGGCCAAAGCCTGTTCTCTGTGGTAGTTAGGGTCAAGATGTGCTCTGTTGGGCGGTCAGGGCCGAGACCCATTCTCTCAAGTCAGGACCGGGTCCTGTTGGAGGTCAAGGCTCTCAAGACCTGCTCTGTTAGGAGGGTAGGGCCGAGGCCTGACCTGTCAGGAGGTCCAGGCTGAGACCTGCTTTATCAGGAGGTCCGGGCTGAGACCTGCCTGTAAGGAGGTCCTTGCCGAGGCCTGCTGTGTAAGGAGGTCCTTGCTGAGGTTTTCTCTATCAAGAGGTCTGGGTCGAGGCCTGCTCTGTCAGGAGGTCTGGGCTGAGGCCTGCTCTGTCTGGTGGTTAGGGCTGAGGCCTGCTCTCGCAGGATCTCAGGGTCAATACCTCCTCTGTCAGGCGGTTAGGGTCGGGGCCTGCTGGAGGTGAGGGCCCTGGAGGCCTGCCCTACCTGGTGGTGAGGGCCAAGGCATGCTCTGTCAGAACAGGCCTCAGACCTGACCTTCTGTCAGAACAAGCCTCAGACCTGACCTCCTGATGCAACAGGCCTCAGACACAACCTCCTATCAGAACAGGCTTCAGACCTGACCTCTTGCCGGAGCAGGCCTCAGACCTGACCTCTTGCCGGAGCAGGCCTCAGACCTGACCTCCTGCCAGAACAGGCCTCAGACCTGACCACCTGTCAGAACAGGCCTCAGACCAGACGTCCTGTCAGGATAGGCTTCGGATCTGACCTCCTTGGACCTGAACCACTGCTGGAATAGGCCTCGGACCTCTCCTGCCAGAACAGGCCTCGGACCTGACCTCGCGATGGAACAAGCCTTGGACCTGACCTACTGCTGGAACAGGCCTCAGACCTGACCTCCTACAGAACAGGCCTCAGACCCGACATCCTGTTGGAACAGGTCTCGGACCTGACCTCGTGCTGGAACAGGCCTCAGACATGTCCTCCTGCTGGAACTGGCGTCGGATCTGACCTCCTGCTGAATCAGGCCTCTGACTTGACCTCCTGATGGAACAGACCTCACACCTGACCTCCTGCCAAAACAGGCGTCAGACCTGACCTCCTGATGGAACAGATCTTGGACCCGACCTCCTGCTAGAAAAGGCCTTGGACCCGACCTCCTGCTAGACAAGGCCTCGGACCTGACCTCCTGCCGGAACAAGCCTCAGATCTCTCCTCCAGAGCTGCAGGATCAAGCCTAACAGGGCAAGGAAAAGAGATCATTCTGCGTTTTTAAAGTTCAGATAGAAGTGTGGACATCCAAGGCTGCCTCAGTTGTAGCAAAGGCACTAAAATATATTCCCTTGGATTGTTTTTTGCTGAAAAGACCCGGCTCTGCTTTGTTTTATTCCTCCGTTACCGTGGCAACTGCAGTGCCGTAATTATTTTTTTTCCCCCCGTGTCTATCGCAATGTCAGAGTGGCCAGCTTACAATAATGCCTTTCATCAAGCTGCCAGGTTCTGAGCAGGAGCTCATTAATCCTGTTAAAATTCACCTTTACTTGACATTCACTGACAGCAATTGCACAAGTTAGAGAAAGATGAGGGGTGGGAGGTTTGATCCTGCGCCAGAATTGTACTGGAGCTGCATACCTCACATTCCTCACGCTGTGCCACTTTGCAGGGGAATGGTAGACGGGTGTTTCTTGCTGCTGTTCCCCCAGCCAGCCATTTGGTTGGGAGTTCAAAGCCCACTTCAGGAGCCGAATAAATCTGCAGCGACCGAGATTTCTCGGATAAACCCAACTAATGATTGTTACTGTGAAAATCCCCTCGTCGCCACACTCCGGCGCCTGTTCAGATACATGGCGGGAGAATTCAGAATATCCAATTCACCTAACAAGAACGTCTTTCGGGACTTGTGGGAGGAAACCGGAGCACCCGGAGGAAACCCACGCAGACACGGGGAGAGCGTGCAGACTCCGCACAGACAGTGACCCAGCGGGGAATCGAACCTGGGACCCTGGCGCTGTGAAGCCACAGTGCTAGCCACTTGTGCTACCGCGCTGCCCAGGTCCTTCCTGCATCCACCCTGTCTACTCCTGTTAGAATTTTATAGGTTTCTATGAGATCCCTCCTCATTCTTCTGAACTCCAGCGAATAAATATTCCATCTTGTTCATTCTTCCAAGTATTTTCCTACAGTTACACCTGGGGAAGGTTAGTCAGAAGGTGGGGTGGGAGTGAGGTGGGGGCCGGAGGGGGTAAACTGCTCAGGAATCAGATTCAGAGAGGAGTCATGGCTACCTGTAATCGAGGAGACACGAATATAAAGGTTAAACCAAATTTGGTTTAAAACGTGCAGACTCCGCACAGACAGTGAGCCAAGCCGGGAATCGAACCTGGGACCCTGGAGCTGTGAAGCCACAATGCTATCCACTGTGCCAACACGCTGCCCATTACGACCTGCTCTGGTCCACCAAATATTTCATCCACCTTCTCAATGGCTTGTTCTGTTGTTGTTAATTTGATGATCACTATTTCCAGCCATTTAGAGTGTGCATCTAGAATCACGAGGAACATGCGACCCTCACTTTGACCAGCGTGGTGCGTGTATCCTCCGCCATGGCTGTGCCAGCCTTTCCCACAAGTGTAAGGGTTGCAGTGGTGGAACGTTTTAGTTTTTCACAGGAATGACCTTGCCCCACTTTCTCTTCCATTTGAGCATCTAATCCTGGCCGCCAAAAATAACTGTGTGCCGGTCCCCTCACCTCAACTCACCAGGATGTCCCTCATGCAGCTGGTCAAGGATTTTACTACGCAAGCACAGAGGAATAATCACCCAGATTCCCCACAATGAAACTCCAGTCTGGACTGTCAACTCAACTCTTCTTGTGACGTAGAGCTTCTTACGATGTACGTCTGTCATCGTTCCGTTTTGGACCATGTCCATAGCCTTCCCCCTCTTCTGGATGGGTTCTTGTGTGTCTCTGTACTTGAGGGGAAGTCACAGGTACATTATCCACGTGTGAGAAATACAGGGGGTTGACAACATTTTCTTTTGGTTCTTGCTTGGCTTGTAACGGCAATCAGAACGAAGCATTTGCGCATTGCTCCGATTTGCGCTATTGAATAGTGTACGTGTGTGCTGGTAATATCAAAGACCTCTTCTGTAACCTACTAGCTGCTCAAGAAGGAATATCTTTACACAGCCCAAAGATTGTCGTCAAGGGCCAATGATCTGTCAAGAGAGAGAAATGATGTCCGTGAAGGTAGTTGTGAAACCTTCTTACTGAAGCTCAAAGCTTCGTTTTCTAGCTGAGCGTAATTCATTTCCCCGTTAGTAAGAGCCTGTGAAGCGAATGTTATAGGTTGTTCCTCTCCTGAAGACGTATGTACGAGACAACTGCACCAACCCCAAAGGGTGAAGCATTGCAAGCAAGATGTACCTTCAGCTTGGAATTGTAGTGAAATAATAATAATCTTTATTGTCACAAGTAGGCTTACATTAACACTGCAATAAAGTTACTGTGAAAATCCCCTAGTCGCCACATTCCGGCGCCTGTTCGAATGTGCAGACTCTGCACATACAGTGACCCAAGCCGGGAATCGAACCTGGGACCCTGGTGTGTGAAGTAACAGCAGTAGCTCTGACTTCTTTCAGACTTCTTTCACCTCGTTATTTGCACTTCTCTATTCTTCTGACCAGTGCCATACGTGTTTGGCACATCAGGGGCTGTTTAGCACAGGGCTAAATCGCTGGCTTTGAAAGCAGACAAAGGCAGGCCAGCAGCACGGTTCAATTCCCGTAACAGCCTCCCCGAACAGGCGCCGGAATGTGGCGACTAGGGGCTTTTCACAGTAACTTCATTGAAGCCTACTTGTGACAATTAGTGATTTTCATTTCGTTTCATTTTTTCACAATGTGTATAAAGACTTGATTAATTGATAAATCCCAGAAACGATGACAGTTGTGTCACACTTTGAGGACATTGTGCTTCTAAGATTCCTGTCACCTTTATCGGTTCCTTACGCAAGCCATCTTTAGCGATGACGTGATCCAGGTAGTTTATGGATGTCTTGAAAAGTCATAGAATCCCTACAGTGCCGAAGGAGGCCATTGGGCCCATCGAGTCCGCACCGCTCTTCTCCCCCGCTCTCCTCATCGACTCCACTTTTGTTGTGTCGACGATTTTATGCTTCAGCAGTTTTTTTCTTACCTCAATCCTCGTCACCAGCGTTCCGTTTTGCGATATTCGCTAATGCTGCAAAGAGAAACGATATGGAGCTGTCGCACGCACGCCTGGATTTCCTCCAAACTCAATGTGAGGTTTATTAGATGTTGCTCATACAAACTAAAATGGAGAACCGAGCGCGCGGAAATACTCTGCTAACGTCACTACAGATCAGGTGACGTTACACCAACAAGGATGTATTCTTTAACACATAACACACCCAGATCTTAAGAATGAATGAATTAAAAACTACAGCTGACCTTACTAGAAGTCTGATTCCAAATCAGCCTCAACATTCTCTTGAGAGGAAGAAGAAAATAGACAATTCGGTCAGTTAGGAGCAGCTGGATGCCCATTGGCTCGACCTAGGAGTCTACCATTGGCTAACGTACATAGCTCCGCCCTGAAAGGCGGGGTATAAGAACCAATGCCGTCCCAGCAGCCTTCACTTTCCGTATCGAAGCTGCTGGGTACAGTTCTAGCTGATTAAAGCTGATTAGTTATGACTCACCTTGTCTCGAGAGTAATTGATTGTGCATCAGAGATGTCTTGAGCCAGGGAAAGGACACTTAAACAATGTCTGGCAGAGGTACTGCTGAGACTGAGCCCACAGTTCTAGTTGGGAACAGGGGGGTCCCTATTAGGGAAGGGTACGGGATACCCTGGCGAGCTACAAGAGGGGATGGTCTTGCTGTTGGGCAGCATGCCGAGCATAGGGGGTCAGGGCGATATGTGGCCTTATTGTCCAATAAAGAATCCACATACCGATCCTTGTTGTGTGATGGGTAGTTTATGTTGAGTAGGGGAATGTAACAAACAGTCAAAGGTGTTTGGAGGTCAGATCAGATCCTTGGTGTTGTTCCACCTGTCGGGTTGGCCAGAGCCTGGCCTTACTTCGCTGTGCTTCCGAGGGACCCTTTTGGGAATGCAACATGGGTGTACCCACACCAAATGGACTGCAGTCCTTCAGGATGATGGCTGCACCAACTCCACCTTCTCGAGGGCAACTAGCCATGGGCAATAAATGCCGGCCTTGCAGAGCCACTCACATCTAGTGAGGAATAAAAAAATAAATCCATTGCCCCTCCAACACCATGAATGCTCCCTCAATCATCCCCCCCCCCCCCCACCGCACCAGATCTGTCTGACCCCTTCAAGGTGCCAGAATGTCACAATACCAGGGGGCGTCCTCATGGAGTGACCCTCTTTTGATCCCGTTCGCCCCAAGTGCTATATCTAACTGCTCCTTGAAAACATGCAATGTTTTGGCCTCAACTACCTCCTGTGGTAATGAATTCCAGAGGTTGACCACTCTCTGGGTGAAGAGGTTTCTCCTCATCTCTGTCCTGAATGGTTTACCCGTATCCTCAGACTGTGACCCCTGGTCCTGGGCTCCTCCACCATCAGGAACATCATAGAACATAGAACATACAGTGCAGAAGGAGGCCGTTCGGCCTATCGAGTCTGCACCGACCCACTTAAGCCTTCATTTCCACCCTATCCCCGTAACCCCATCCTAACCTTTTTTCGGACACTAAGGGCAATTTAGCACGGCCAATCCACCTAACCTGCACATCTTTGGACTGTGGGCGGAAACCCGAGCACCCGGAGGAAACCCACGCAGACACGGGGAGAACGTGCAGACAGTGACCCAAGCCGGGAATCGAACCTGGGACCCTGGCGGTGTGAAGCCACAGTGCTAGCCACTTGTGCTACCGTGCTGCCCAGGTCCTTCCTGCATCCACCCTGTCTACTCCTGTTAGAATTTTATAGGTTTCTATGAGATCCCTCCTCATTCTTCTGAACTCCAGCGAATGGATATTCCATCTTGTTCATTCTTCCAAGTACTTTCCTGCAGTTACACCTGGGGAAGGTTAGTCAGAAGGTGGGGTGGAAGTGAGGTGGGGGCCGGAGCGAGTAAACTGCTCAGGAATCAGATTCAGAGAGGAGTCATGGCTACTTGTAATCGAGGAGACACGAAGATAAAGGTTAAACCAAATTTAATTTGATTTATTTATTGTCACATGCATTGAGGTACAGTGTAAAGTATTGTTCTGCATACAGTCCAGACAGATTGTTCCATACTAGAAAAACATAGAACATATGATAAATGCACAATGTAAACACATAGACATGGACATCGGGAGAAGCATACGGAGTGTAGTGCTACTCAGTAGAGAAGATGTGGAGAGAGATCAGTTCAGTCCATAAGAGGGTCATTCAACAGCGGCAAAGAAGTTGGTTTTGAACCTGTTCGTGCGTGTTCTCAGACTTCTGTATCTCCTGCCCGATGGAAGAAGTTGGAAGAGTGAGTGAGCCGGGTGGGAGGGATCTTTGGATTATGCTGCCCGCTTTCCCCAGGCAGCGGGAGGTGTAGATGGAGTCAATGGATGGGAGGCTGGTTCGTGTGATGGACTGGGCGGTGTTCACGACTCTCTGAAGTTTCTTGCGGTCCTGGGCCGAGCAGTTGCCATACCAGGCTGTGATGCAGCCCGATAGGATGCTTTCTATGGTGCATCTGTAAAAGGTGGTAAGAGTCAGTGTGGACATGCCGAATTTCCTTAGTTTCCTGAGGAAGTATAGGCGCTGTTGTGCTTTCCTGGTTGTAGTGTTGACGTGGGTGGACCAGGACAGATTGTTAGTGATGTAAATTTATTTTAAGTCAAAAGTAAAGTCGGAGCAACAGAATAAAACACAAACGTCCCAGCTCGGGACTAACAGGAGCTCCCAGTCCGGGTCTGGGATGGTGTTTAAAAGGCTGAAGAATGAGTCTCAGCTGGACGGACCGCTGCCCGTTACCATGGGAACTCGTACTGCACAAGCCCCAAGGGGAGATCGACGAGTGATCCCTCGTGAGGGTCATCACACTACTTGGCCCTCAATCAATGGCCAATGTGATCTCCATGGAGACCATTCTGTCTTGATCTCTTCGCCACCTCGAGGCCTTGTCAGAAATGAGACAGCGTGGGGGCAGCACGGTGGCACAGTGGTTAGCACTGCTGCCTCACGGAGCCAAGGACCCAGGTTCGATCCCGGCCCCGGGTCACTGTCCGTGTGGAGCTTGCGCATTCTCCCCGTGTCTGCGTGGGTCTCACCCCCACAACACAAAGATGTGCAGGGTAGGTGGATTGGCCACGCTTAATTGTCCCTGAATTGGAAAAAACTGAATTGGGTACTCTAAATTTATTTTTAAAAATATTTAAAAAAATAAATGAGCCAGTGCGAGGAACAAGATGACACCAGGTGGTTCCGTCATGTGGAAAGACTGGAGAGACTCGGAATGTTCTCCATCCAGCACAGAAGGTTAAGGGGAGATTTAATGGAAGTGTCCAAAATCCTGACGGGGGTTTGTATAGAATAAGTGAAGAGAAACAGGTAAGGGGGCTCAGATTTAATTTGCTTTGCATAAGAACCTAAGTGGAGATCTTGGGAATGTCTTTGAGCAGTGCGATGGTAAAAAGGAAAGACTACTTATATCTAAACACTTCACAGCCAATACTTGGTGAAGCGTCATCTCTGCTACAACGTGGGGAACGCAACAGCCAATTTAGGCACAGCAATCTCCCGCAAGCAGCAATGAGATAACCGGATGATCAGTTATTTTAGTGATGGCGATTGAGGGATTGATGCACGATCAATTTCACAAAGACTTGAGTTGGGTACAACTGAGGCTTTATTGCTCTAAGATGTGTGGCCTCCCACAGCAGCTGGCGAAATGGCTGCTGCACGGAGGACACACATATTTATACTTCGCCTACTGGGCGGAGCCAGCAGGCAGGGACTACCGGCGTACCTGTAGTACAGGTCCTACCATACATCACCTAATAGAGGTGCAACAGTGGTTTACCACATGGATAAATATTGGTCGGGTCACCAGGGAGGACACAAACTCCCTTGAATTGGTGTCAAGGAATCTTTTGCTTCCACTCGAGTCACACAGCCTTGACTTCATGTCTCATCTGAAAAGTAGCACCCCCGGCAACGCAGCAATCCCTCAGTACTGCACTTGGGAGTGTCAGCCTAGATTTTTCTGTTCAAGTCATTGGAATGGGATTTGATCCCATAATTGACTCAGCGGCAAACATGATACCAACTGAGTCATGTAAGGTTGGAATTCTGGCCTCCACACCAGTTCCGGGACTGTGTGTGGCTGCAGTACCACACCCGATGGAGGGTGATTCATAAGTGCCCTCTGAAGCGGCCTGGCAACCTATTCAGTTACTTGGGAAACTGTAGGGATGGGCAGTGATTGTCACGAACACCACAACCTGAGACTGGTCTTAAAAGAAAAGCCGGGTTTTATTTTCACAAGTTGAGGAACCACGCAGTTCAATCACTAGCACAGGTAGGGGGTGACTGAAAGAAGGGGTGATTGAAGAACAAAGGGGCCTTCTGAGGGAGCCTGGGAAGGAATGAGCCTGGAGTGACTCACCTCAGAAAGAATCCTGCAGTGGGGCGGCCTTCTGGACTGATTGGATGTGTCACTGCGAGACTGGAGGAAGGTTGGTGGGTGTGGATGGGGTGGAGCTAACTTGGTGCCTCGAGCTTTGATGTGACGGAAAGCTAACTAAAATGCGGAGAATCAAGTTTTTACAAGAGACGGAATATTTGTATCGGGCGTTTAAAACACCAGCAATTCTTTTGGGGTGGTGGGGAACCTAGTTGCCATGGGTACCATGTTTTAGTCTGTCATATGTTGGCTGTTACACTGGCTCCTGGTTACATCCTCCGATCACCACTATTTCCACACGCTCCCAAACATGTCGAGAATTGTCAGGCTTTGTGTGTGTTTAGAACGAGTTCAGTATTGATTCTTGCCTGTCCAAGCCCCACTCACGGGAATGGTGTACACAAACCCATCTCTAGCGTGGGAGTGCTGCGCCGTCGGAGTGTCAACTCTCTGGGGCCTGAAAGCAAGATCTAGCTTCCCTCCCGGGTAGATGTAAAAGACCCCAGGCCTCTATTTCGATGGGGTTAGGGTTCCCCTCTCTGAAGTCCTGACCAATAACACCCTGCCCTCAGTCATAGAACATACAGTGCAGGAGGAGGCCATTCGGCCCATCGAGTCTGCATCGACCCACTTAAGCCCTCACTTCCACCCTATCCCCGTAACCCAATCACCCCTCCTAATCTCTTTGGACACTAAGGGCAATTTAGCATGGCCAATCCACCCAACCTGCACGTCTTTGGACTGTGGGAGGAAACCGGAGCACCCGGAGGAAACCCACGCAGACACGGGGGAGAACGTGCAGACTCCGCACAGACAGTGACCCAAGTGGGGAATCGAACCTGGGACCCTGCCGCTGTGAAGCCACAGTGCTACCCACTCATGCTACCGTGTTGTCCTTATCACTTTGCTGTTTGTGAGAGCTTCACTGTGAGAAAATTGGCTGCTGTATTTCCGACGTTGAAACAGTAACGAAGCTTCAAAAGCGACGTCCTGAGGTCATTGAAGGCGCTAGGTAAATGCATGGGGCGGGATTCTCCGTCCCGCCTGGACCTGTTTTGTGGCGCTGCCAGCAGCGAGATTCTCCGTCCCGGCAGCCGGCCATTGTGGGCACGCCCACGCCGTCGGGAACGCCGCAGCCATGAGTGCGCGCTGCCGGCGATGGGGCAGGATCCCGCCGGCGGAGAATCCCGCTGAGGGTCTTTTCTTACTTGGGAGGACTATGCGTGAGCCTCTCGGAGTTAAAAATAAAGCCCAGGACACGGCCTAAACAGCCCCACAAGAAAAATCAGAGGGAATTAAAACAGCTGGTTTGTTTTGTAAAGTGTAGCACCGTCAATATGACGCGAGGCAGGTTGAGGTAATGTCAATTGAAGGCTTTATTAAGCAGAACTTTATCCCCAGCAGCATGGTTACAGAATGCAGCTGCTGAGGGAAATGGAGGGAAAACTGGGTTCTTATACCGGCATTTCTGGGTGGAGTCCAGTAGGTGGCAGATCCTATCAGGACCTGGCATCCCTCCACCAATAGCCTGTCGACACGTGGTGTAGCGTATTACCCCTAATACATACCACCACATTCACCCCTTGTTGAAAAAAAACCCGGCGGGATGGTGGTTCGCATGGTGGTAGGGGATTACAGAGTCGGTACTGTGCCGTAACTTTGAACAAAACACAAAATTATCGCTACAACTGGGCCAACGGGCCAAACAGGGTCGGCATGATGCCATAACTATAACAAGACACAATAACTGAAAACGTTGAGAGTTAAAGTGATTCGATGAGCCGGATGGGCGCCCTGGTCGTCCTTTCCGATCGTCTCGGGGTGGTGGTGATGGCGCTGGCTCGAGTCCCGTCGACTCTGGGGGCGTTGCGCTGTCCCCTGTGTCCTTACTCCTGGGCGGGTCTGGGAGGAGAACCAAACCCCCCGGGAAGGGGGTGGCTATGGGATGAACCGGAGGGAGTGAGGAGGTGGTGATTGGCATTGGGGGGGGTGTGGGTAGCTCCGGCGGGCGCCAGATCTCGCAGGGAGACCGTGTCCTGTCGGCCATCGGGGTACTCCACATAGGCGTATTGCGGGTTGGCGTGAAGGAGATGCACCCGTTCCACCAACGGATCCGACTTGTGCGCCCGCACATGTTTCCAGAGCAGAATGGGTCCCGGAGCTGCTAGCCAGGTCGGAAGTGGCGTTCCAGAGGAGGACTTCCTAGGAAAGAGGAGGAGGCGCTCGTGAGGCGTTTGATTCGTGGTGGTGCACAGCAGGGACCGGATAGAGTGAAGGGCATCCGGGAGGACTTCCTGCCAGCGGGAAATTGGGAGGCTCCTAGACTGGAGGGCCAGCAGGACGGCCTTCCAGACCGTTCCATTCTCCCTTTCTACCTGCCTGTTCCCCCGGGGGTTGTAACTGGTCGTCCTGCTCGAGGCTATGCCACTGCTGAGCAGGAATTGACGCAGTTCGTCACTCATAAAGGAGGACCCCCTGTCGCTATGGATATAGTCGGGGAAACCGAACAGTGTAAAAATGGTACCGAGGGCTTTAATGACCACGGACGCTGTCATGTCGGGGCAGGGGATGGCGAAAGGGAAACGGGAGTATTCGTCAACGACGTTCAGGAAGTACGCGTTGCGATCGGTGGAGGGGAGGGGGCCTTTGAAATCCAAACTGAGGCGTTCAAAGGGTCAAGAGGCCTTAACCAGGTGCGCTCTATCTGGCCTGAAAAGGTGCGGTTTGCACTCAGCGCAGATCTGGCAGTTTCTGGTGACTGTTCGGACGTCCTCGACGGAGTAAGGGAGGTTGCGGGCCTGAAGGAAGTGAACAAAGAACAAAGAAATGTACAGCACAGGAACAGGCCCTTCGGCCCTCCAAGCCCATGCCGACCATGCTGCCCGACTAAACTACAATCTTCTACACTTCCTGGGTCCGTATCCTTCTATTCCCATCCTATTCATATATTTGTCAAGATGCCCCTTAAATGTCCCTATTGTCCCTGCTTCCACTACCTCCTCCGGTAGCGAGTTCCAGGCACCCACTACCCCCTGCGTAAAAAACTTGCCTCGTACATCTACTCTAAACCTTGCCCCTCTCACCTTAAACCTATGCCCCCTAGTAATTGACCCCTCTACCCTGGGGAAAAGCCTCTGACTATCCACTCTGTCTATGCCCCTCATAATTTTGTATACCTCTATCAGGTCTCCCCTCAACCTCCTTCGTTCCAGTGAGAACAAACCGAGTTTATTCAATCGCTCCTCATAGCTAATGCCCTCCATACCAGGCAACATTCTGGTAAATCTCTTCTGCACCCTCTCTAAAGCCTCCACATCCTTCTGGTAGTGTGGCGACCAGAATTGAACACTATACTCCAAGTGTGGCCTAACTAAGGTTCTATACAGCTGCAACATGACTTGCCAATTCTTATACTCAATGCCCCGGCCAATGAAGGCAAGCATGCCGTATGCCTTCTTGACTACCTTCTCCACCTGTGTTGCCCCTTTCAATGACCTGTGGACCTGTACTCCTAGATCTCTTTGACTTTCAATACTCTTGAGGGTTCTACCATTCACTGTATATTCCCTACCTGCATTAGACCTTCCAAAATGCATTACCTCACATTTGTCCGGATTAAACTCCATCTGCCATCTCTCCGCCCAAGTCTCCAGACAATCTAAATCCTGCTGTATCCTCCGACAGTCCTCATCGCTATCCGCAATTCCACCAACCTTTGTGTCGTCTGCAAACTTACTAATCAGACCAGTTACATTTTCCTCCAAATCATTTATATATACTACAAAGAGCAAAGGTCCCAGCACTGATCCCTGTGGAACACCACTGGTCACAGCCCTCCAATTAGAAAAGCATCCCTCCATTGCTACTCTCTGCCTTCTATGGCCTAGCCAGTTCTGTATCCACCTTGCCAGCTCACCCCTGATCCCGTGTGACTTCACCTTTTGTACTAGTCTACCATGAGGGACCTTGTCAAAGGCCTTACTGAAGTCCATATAGACAACATCTACTGCCCTACCTGCATCAATCATCTTAGTGACCTCCTCGAAAAACTCTATCAAGTTAGTGAGACACGACCTCCCCTTCACAAAACCATGCTGCCTCTCACTAATACGTCCATTTGCTTCCAAATGGGAGTAGATCCTGTCTCGAAGAATTCTCTCCAGTAATTTCCCTACCACTGAAGTAAGGCTCACCGGCCTGTAGTTCCCGGGATTATCCTTGCTACCCTTCTTAAACAAAGGAACAACATTGGCTATTCTCCAGTCCTCCGGGACATCCCCTGAAGACAGCGAGGATCCAAAGATTTCTGTCAAGGCCTCAGCAATTTCCTCTCCAGCCTCCTTCAGTATTCTGGGGTAGATCCCATCAGGCCCTGGGGACATATCTACCTTAATATTTTTTAAGACACCCAACACCTCGTCTTTTTGGATCACAATGTGACCCAGGCTATCCCAAGTGGTAGAAACGAGTGACCCCCGGGTGGCAGAGGTCCTCGTGGAGGGCTTGTAGACGGTCCACTTGTACATTGGCACATGTGCCGCAGGATAGGGCATCGGACGGCTTGTTCAGCTTTCCGGGACGATACAAGATCTCATAATTGAAGGTGGAGAGTTCGATCCTCCACCGCAAGATCTTGTCGTTCTTGATCTTGCCCCGCTGTGCATTATCGAACATGAAGGCAACCGACCATTGGTCAGTGAGGAGAGTGAATCTCCTACCGGCCAGGTAATGCCTCCAGTGTCGCACAGCTTCCACTATTGCTTGTGCCTCCTTTTCCACTGAGGAGTGGCGGATTTCTGAAGCGTGGAGGGTTCGGGAGAAGAAGGCCACGGGTCTGCCTGCTTGGTTGAGGGTGGCCGCCAGAGCTACATCCGATGCGTCGCTCTCGACCTGGAAGGCGAGGGACTCGTCGATGGCGCGCATCGTGGCCTTTGCGATATCCGCTTTGATGCGGCTAAAGGCCTGGCGAGCCTCTGTCGACAGGGGGAAGGTAGTGGTCTGTATTAGCGGGCGGGCCTTGTCTGCATACTGGGGGACCCACTAGGCGTAATAAGAAAAGAAGCCCAGGCAACGTTTCAGGGCTTTGGCACAGTGGGGGAGAGGGAACTCCATGAGGGGGCGCATGCGTTCAGGGTTGGGGCCTATCACTCCATTACGCACTACATGGCTAGACGATCGGTGCGGAACACGCATTTTTCTTTGTTGTAAGTGAGGTTCAGGGCGTGAGCGGTCTGGAGGAATTTTTGGAGGTTGCCGTCGTGGTCCTGCTGGTCGTGGCCGCAGATGGTGACGTTGTCGAGATACGGGAACGTGGCCCGTAAACCGTGCTGGTCAACCATTCGGTCCATCTCTCGTTGGAAGACCGAGACTCCGTTCGTGACGCCGAATGGAACCCTTAAAAAGTGGTATAACCGCCCGTCTGCTTCGAAGGCAGTATAGTTGCAGTCACCGGGACGGATGGGGAGCTGGTGGTAGGCGGACTTGAGGTCCACGGTGGAAAAGACCTTGTACTGTGCAATCCGATTGACCATGTCGGATATGCGGGGGAGAGTGTACGCATCTAGCTGAGTGTATCTGTTGATGGTCTGACTATAGTCGATGACCATCCTCTGTTTCTCCCCGGTCTTAACAACTACCACCTGGGCTCTCCAGGGACTGTTGCTAGCCTGGGTGATGCCTTCCTTCAGCAGCCTCTGGACTTCGGACCGGATAAATGCTCGGTCCTGGGCGCTGTACCGTCTGCTCCTTGTGGCGACGGGTTTGCAATCCGGTGTGAGGTTCGCAAACAAGGAAGGCGGTTCAACCTTGAGGGTCGCGAGGCCGCAGACAGTCAGTGGGGGTATAGGGCCGCCAAATTTAAATGTTAAACTCTGGAGGTTGCCTTGGAAGTCCAACCCTAGGTGTGTGGGCGCACAGAGATGGGGGAGGACATACAGCCGGTAATTTCGGAACTCCCTCCCCTGCACCGTTAGGTTAGCGATGCAGAACCCCGTGATCTGAACGGAGTGGGATCCCGCCGCCAGGAAAATTTTCTGGGTGCTTGGCCGAATTACGAGGGAACACGCCTTACCGTGTCCGGATGAATGAAGCTCTCCGTGCTCCCAGAGTCGATAAGACACGGCGTCTCGTAGCTGTGGTGTTGGGTGTTCTGACACACAGATGAGCCAACACAGTTGTATATGGTACAACGCTTCTTTATTTAAACTCACTATTTACAGTTTGGTCTTTGCACTCTGCACGTGGGGGGCTCCCTGCTTGTGGTGTTTCAACAGCTCTTTCTTGTTCCCTTCTCCCCAGACCAACTGACCACCAGGTGTCGTGCTCGTGCTTTTTATGTGGTTGGTGTTCTTGTCTGTGATTGGTTGTGGTGTTGTGTACTCTGATTTGCCTGTTAGTGTGTCCATCATGATGTATGTGTTTGAATATCATGACATCCCCCCTTTTTACAAAGATATGTGCCTACGTGGTAATAAATATGATCGTGACGTGAGTGCATCTAAGAGTGTGTGTGTGTCGTGTGCAGCATGTGCCTATGACGGAACTATGTACATGGGGCGATGTCGGGTGCGTCACATGAATCAAGTTGTACCATAACATAACAGAAATGCGAACGAGAGAAGAAGAAGAAAAAAAACTTGAACAGTTGTCCAGTCAGACGACATCTGGAACGATAAACAACAACAGGTTATCATGTAAAATCGTGGAACTTGTTAAACATATGAACGGTATTATAAGTCCAGTCTAATGGGTTTGCGACGAATTCGGGTTGACCGCCTCAAGGGTGGATCAAGAACCACCGGCTGCTGTGCAGGCATCGCCATGGGTGGCGATGGAAAGGGCGTGATGTGCGGCAGCTCCACAAAGTCATCCTCGGAAGCCTGTTGAGGATCTGGCGTGCTGTGTGGCTGTGAGCGTGGAAGTCGGCGAAGGGCGCGCCGATTGCGGCGACGCACGGAACCATCCGGCATGCGAACCAGGAATGAGCGGGGAGCCACTTGTCGGAGGACTTCGGCCGGTGCTGACCAGCCACCATACGGTTGATGGACGCGTACTTTGTCTCCGGAGGACAGGGGGGGCAGGTCCGTCGCTCGTGTGTCATACCGACCTTTCTGGCGATCACGCTGCAGTTGCATGTTCCGAAGAACCGCCTCATGGTCTGTTGTCGGTGCCAGGACGGAAGGTACCGTCGTCCTGAGGGAGCGACCCATTAGTAGCTGCGCTGGCGAGAGGCCCGTGGATAACGGGGCCGATCGATAGGCCAACAAGGCAAGGTTAAAGTCCGATCCGGCATCAGCCGCCTTGCACAGGAGCCGCTTTGCGATGTGGACACCCTTTTCAGCCTTCCCGTTCGATTGTGGATGCAGAGGGCTGGATGTCACATGAGTGAAACCATATGCTGCGGCAAAGGACGACCATTCACGGCTGGCAAAACAAGGTCCATTGTCTGACATGACAGTCCTTGGAATGCCATGGCGAGCAAACGTTTCCTTGCAGGCCCCAATGACTGCGGACGACGTCAGATCATGGAGAGGCATGACTTCCGGGTAGTTTGAGAAGTAGTCTATAATAACAATGTAATCTCTGCCGAGCGCGTGAAATAGGTCAACACCCACCTTCGCCCAGGGGGACGTCACCATCTCGTGTGGTAGAAGTGTTTCCGGAGGTTGCGCCGGCTGAAACCTCTGACATGTTGTGCAGTTGAGCACCATGTTGGCTATGTCTTCATTAATACCCGGCCAATATACCGCCTCCCGGGCCCTTCGTCTGCATTTTTCGACGCCCAAGTGGCCTTCGTGTAGTTGATGAAGAATCATCTGGCGCACGCTGTGCGGAATAACGATCCTGTGTGATTTCATAAGGACCCCGTCTATGTTGGTGAGATCATCTCGCACATTATAAAACTGGGGGCACTGCCCTTTTAGCCACCCTTCCGTCATGTGGCGCATCACTCGCTGCAGAAGGGGGTCAGTCGCCGTCTCTGCGCGTATGTGGGCCAGACTAGGATCATCAGCTGGCAGATTTGCTGCTGTCAGAGTTACGTGTGCCTCAATTTGACGCACGAACCCCTCCGCATCTGGTGGTGTGCTCACTGCTCGGGAAAGAGTGTCCGCCACGATGAGCTCCTTCCCCGGAGTGTAGATCAGTTCAAAATCGTACCTCCTGAGTTTAAGTAAGATGCGCTGGAGGCGAGGAGTCATGTCGTTCAGGTCTTTGTTAATGATGTTGACCAGGGGGCGGTGGTCAGTTTCGACCGTAAATCGTGGCAGGCCATACACATAGTCGTGGAACTTGTCCAGTCCAGTTAACAAGCCCAGGCATTCTTTTTCGATTTGCGCGTAGCGCTGTTCGGTAGGGGTCATGGCTCGCGAGGCATATGCAACCGGGGCCCATGACGACGTGCTGTCTTTTTGCAGGAGTACCGCTCCAATACCAGATTGGCTGGCGTCTGTTGAGATCTTTGTAGGGCGAGTCGTGTCAAAGAAGGCCAGCACTGGTGCCGTGACCAGTTTGTGCTTGAGCTCCTCCCATTCCCGCTGATGCGATTGGTGCCAGTTGAATTCTGTCGATTTTTTTACGAGATGGCGCATATTTGTTGTATGAGAAGCCAGGTTGGGAATGAACTTCCCAAGGAAGTTGACCATGCCCAGGAATCTTAAGACAGCCTTCTTGTCAGCCGGTCGTGGCATGGCTGTGATGGCGCTAACCTTGTCTGCATCGGGACGGACCCCTGACCTTGAGATGTGGTCCCCGAGGAATTTCAGCTCCGTCTGGCCGAAGGCACACTTCGCACGGTTGAGACGCAGGCCATTTTGTCGTATGCGGGTAAAGACACGTCGTAGACGATGCATGTGTTCCTGCGGAGTGGTGGACCAAATGATGATATCGTCCACATATACACGTACCCCTTCGATGCCTTCCATCATCTGCTCCATAATGCGGTGGAAAACATCAGATGCCGAAATGATGCCGAATGGCATCCGGTTGTAGCAGAATCTGCCAAAAGGGGTGTTGAATGTGCATAGTCTTCGGCTGGCCGGGTCCAGTTGGATCTGCCAGAATCCTTTGGACGCATCCAATTTAGTGAATATTTTGGCTCGCGCCATCTCGCTGGTGAGGTCTTCTCGTTTCGGGATGGGATAGTGTTCCCGCATGATGTTGTTATTCAGATCTTTAGGATCTATACATATACGGAGCTCGCCAGAGGGCTTCTTTACACAGACCATGGAGCTGACCCATGGCGTGGGCTCCGTGACCCTGGATAGGACCCCTTGGTCCTGAAGAATCTGCAGTTGTGCCTTGAGGCAGTTTTTGAGTGGCGCAGGAACCCTGCGAGGTGCGTGAACGACAGGGATGGCGTCCGGTCTGAGTCGAATCTTGTACGTGTATGGCAATGTCCCCATGCCTTCAAAAACCTCCTGGTTGTGAGCAAGGAGGGAATGGAGATTTGCGTGGATCTCAGCATCCGGGAAGTCGGATATCTCATCTGGAGAGAGAGACATAATGCGCTGTACCAGGTGAAGGACCTTACACGCCTGTGCGCCCAGTAACGAGTCCTTTGATGAGCCGACAACTTCGAAGGGGAGTGTGGCCGTGTACCTCTTGTGAGTCACCTGTAGCTGGCAAGATCCTATGGACGGGATGACGTTCCCGTTATAGTCAACCAACTTGAGCCGGGATGGCGTGATGGGTGGTTTGACCTTCATGGCCTGGACTGCAGAGTGAGCAATCAGGTTGGCGGATGCGCCGGTGTCCAGACGGAAGGCGACGCGCGATCGGTTGACCGTCAGGGTGGCACACCACTCATCGGCTGGATTGATGGCATTGACCTTGTTGACATCAATGACGGAAATGCGGAAGGCATCCTGGTCATCTGCATCACTTAACTGGAAGTCTTGATGCGTGGGCTGGACGGTCCTGACTCGTCTGCGAGATTGTCGAGGATGCGCCATGGGTTGAGCCGAACGACAGTGGGCTGCGTAGTGGCCCATCTTGCTACATCTGTTGCACTGTCGGTTTTTTGCAGGACATTGCCCTTTTAAATGTAGAGCTCCACACTTGCCGCACGTCATGACGTCACGGCGTTCGTTGCGCCACTGCGCATGCGCAGTGCAGTCTTGCGGTGGGCGCGCCTGCGCAGTACGTCCCTCGTTGTGGCCGTTATTTTTGGCGCGCACCTGCGCGGGAGACCGCGAAAAGCGCGGGAAGCGGCCGCTGTCGTCCGGGCCGTGGGTCGGGAAGCAGTCGACGGCCTGGATGCGTCCGACGTCGTGGGCGGCCTGGCTTGCCGATTCGACGGCTGGGGACCCCCTCCGTGCCAACTCGGACGCCTGAAATCGGGCAAAACGGCAGGCAGCATTCTCGTGGAGGACACAGGCTTCCACAGCAGACGCCAAGGTAAGGCTTTTCATTTTAAGAAGCTGCTGGCGTAGGCCACTAGAGGCAACGCCAAAAACAATCTGGTCCCTGACCATGGACTCTGTGGTGGTGCCGTAACCGCAGGACTGCGCTAGAATCCGGAGGTGCGTCAAAAAGGGTTGAAAAAGCTCCTCCTTACCTTGCAGGCGTTGCTGAAAGATGTATCTTTCAAAACTTTCATTTACTTCAACTTGAAAGTGCTGGTCCAGTTTGAGGATGACCGTGTCATATTTGGCCTGGTTTTCGCCTTCTTCGAACACCAGTGAGTTAAAAACATCGGTTGCGTGCGGGCCTGCGTAGAAGAGGAGCATTGCAATCTTCGAGTCATCCGAGACATTCTGTTTTTCGGTGGCACGGATGTACAGGTCAAATCGCTGCCTGTAGAGCTTCCAGTTGGTGCCTAGGTTCCCCGTGACTTGCATCGGCTGCGGTTTGCCGGTGTGGTCCATGTCCAGAATGGCAGGTTGGTAGGCAGAGGTATCGATCCACTCCTGTACCATGTGGTGTTGGGTGTTCTGACACACAGATGAGCCAACACAGTTGTATATGGTACAACGCTTCTTTATTTAAACTCACTATTTACAGTTTGGTCTTTGCACTCTGCACGTGGGGGGCTCCCTGCTTGTGGTGTTTCAACAGCTCTTTCTTGTTCCCTTCTCCCCAGACCAACTGACCACCAGGTGTCGTGCTCGTGCTTTTTATGTGGTTGGTGTTCTTGTCTGTGATTGGCTGTGGTGTTGTGTACTCTGATTTGCCTGTTAGTGTGTCCATCATGATGTATGTGTTTGAATATCATGACAGTAGCCATTCACTAGGACTGTAGTAGTTGCAGTCTGGAGCGTCCGGGGTCGCGACTGGTCGAGGGTCGTCGAAGCGAGACGTGGTTGTTGAAGTTGAGCATCGTAATCAGGCAGTATGTGGCCGTCTGTGTCGGGGTCCTTCAGCCAAGATGGCGGCGTCCACGGATCGAGCGCGGTCGGGGGTGGACAAAATGTGCCCATCTCTCCCTCGTGGCGTCCGGGGTCCAAAATGGCGGCGTCTGTTGGTCACACGTGGATCGCTGGGGGGGCTGTGTCTGTGGTCCCGTTTCTTCCCCGGAGATAGCGGCGACCCCGCGGGACTTGCACACCGCCGCGTAGTGGCCCTTCTTCCCGCAGCTTTTGCAGGTAGCCGCGCGGGCCGGGCATCGCTGCCGAGGGTGTTTCGGCTGGCCGCAAAAATAGCAGCAGGACCCCCCCCCCCCAGTTGGTCAGGTGTTCTGGCTGCGCAGGTTTGCGGGGGTGGGGGGGGTGTCGGAGAGGCGACCGCAGCGGGGGTCCACGGAGCCCAAGGGGCTGTAGTGCGGTCGGGGGCGTAGGCGCGGGCATTACGCGAGGCCACATCGAGGGATGCCGCCAGGGCCTGAGCTTCTGTAAGTCCCAGAGATTCTTTCTCCAGAAGCCTCTGGCGGATCTGGGAAGAGGCCAAACCTGCCACATACGCATCACGGACCAGGAGCTCTGTGTGTTCACTCGCTGTTACCGCCGGGCAGTTGCAGTTTCGACCCAGGATCTGCAGGACGTTATAAAACTCGTCCAGCGATTCCCCTGGAAATTGCCGTCGTGTGGCGAGCTGGTAGCGAGCAAAAACCTGGTTGGTGGGCCGGATGTAGATATCCTTCAGCGCGGCGATGGCACCGGTGAAACCGTCCTCGTCCTCGATAAGGGAGTAGACGTCAGGACTCACCCTGGAATAGAGGACCTGCATCTTTTGTTCGTCTGTCGGTGTGCCGGGGGCCGTTCGGAGGTAGCCCTCAAAGCATGCCAGCCAGTGCTTGAAGATAGAGGCCGAGTTAGCTGCTTGGGGTGCGATGCGCAGGCACTCCGGGGTGATTCGGAGCTCCATGTTCCCACGTCATTTTCTTCAATTTAAATTCTGCTTAATAAATTGTAGCACTGTCAATATGACGCGAGGCAGGTTGAGGTAATGTCAATTGAAGGCTTTATTAAGCAGAACTTTATCCCCAGCAGCGTGGTTACAGAATGCAGCTGCTGAGGGAAATGGAGGGAAAACTGGGTTCTTATACCGGCATTTCTGGGTGGAGTCCAGTAGGTGGCAGATCCTATCAGGACCTGGCATCCCTCCACCAATAGCCTGTCGACACGTGGTGTACCGTATTACCCCGAATACATACCACCACATAAAGTATCTTTGGATACTTTAGTTTCTGAGTGGGGCCAGAAATTTCCGCCTGAGGGCAACAGACCTTTAAATGATCCGTCAAATTTCATGCCCCGCCTGCGCCGATTCGGTCTGAGGACAGGTCGGGGAAATTTGTGTCTCAGAAGTTACAACGTTCACGAGGGAGGGGAGCTTCAGTGGGCACAATGGTTGGAGATGGGAGATCGTGCGTAAAACCTCTGAGAACATATCTAACTAGATTTGGTAACCCAAGTGGTTGTTGGAAATGGAGGTGGGTAGGCCTTTTTAAAAGATTTCTGGCTTTGGTATTTGTTTGTCCAGCCCTCTCCCCTCCATATCCTCTCCCTTTTTTAACTTCTTCCATGAAGTGGGGATGGTCGATAGCTTTAAGTTCCTGGGGGGTCACCACCATCGCCAACAGTCTGTCCTGGTCCACTCATGTTGATGCAACAGTCAAGAAAGTCCAACAACGTCTCTATTTCCTACCGAAGCTAAAGAAATTTGGCATGTGTGCATCGACTCCCACAAACTTTGACAGATGTGCCATGGAGAGCATCCTATCCTCCGGCTGCATCACAGCCTGGTATGGCAACTGCTCGGCCCAAGATCGCAAGAAACTGCAGAGTGTGGTGAACTCAGCCCAGCGCTTTACACAAACTTGCCACCCCCACATTGATTCTGTATACACCTCCCGCTGCCTCAGGAAGGCAGACAGCATTGTCAGAGACCCCTCCCGCCCAGGCTTTGCCTTCTTCCAGACCCTTCCATCAGGCAGAAGGTACAGAAGTCTGAAGACCCGCACATCCAGGCATAGGAACAGCTTCTTCCCCACAGCTACAAGACTCCTCAACGACTCCCCCTCGGACTGATCTGTTCCCTGCAGCAACATTATTCACCATGTCCTATGCTGCTCTTGCTCATGTATTTGCTTTGTTTGGCCCCTTGTTCCGCACTGTAACCAATCACTGTTTGTCAATGCACCATTTGTCAATGTTCTCTGTCGATTACTCTTTTGTCTACTATGTACGTACTGCGTACGTTCCCTCAGCCGCAGAAAAATACATTTCACTTTACATGTGACAATAAATATCAATGAATGTGGGTGTCGCTCACAAGGCCCAGCATTTTTTGCCCATCCCTAATTGCCCTTGAACTGAGTGTCTTGTGCGGCCATTTCCTAGAGGGGCAATTAAGAGTCAACTGCGTGGCTGTGGGTCCGGAGTCACATGTAGGCCAGACCGGGTAAGGACGGCAGATTTCCTTCCCTCGTGGGGCAGAAGTGAACCAGATGGGTTTTTACGACAATCAATGGTGGTTGTCATGGACAGCATTACTGAGACTAGTTTTATATTCCAGATTTTGTTAATTGGGTTTAAATTCCCTGAACTGCCTTGGTGGGATCCTTCTCCCCAAAGCAGTAGCAGGGCCTCTGGATTGCTAGTCCTGTGACATTATTACTACATCACCATCTGGAGCCGTTTGCTAATGTTACAAACATAGATACATTGAAAATAGAAGCAGGAGGAGGCCATTCGGCCCTTCGAGCCTGCTCCGCCATTCATTATGATCATGGCTGATCATCAAGTTCAATACCCTGATCCTGCCTTCCCCCCATATCCCTTGATCGCTTTAGCCCCAAAAGCATATCTAATTCCTTCTTGAAATTACACAATGTTTTGGCCTCAACTATTTTCTGTGGTAGTGAATTCCACAGATTCACCGCTCTCTGGGTGAAGAAATTTCTCCTCACCTCAGTCCTAAAAGGTTTACCCCTTATCCTCAAACTATGACCCCTAGTTCTGGACTCTACCACCATCGGGGACATTCTTTCTGAATCCACCCTGTCTAATCCTGTTAGAATTTTGTATGTTTCTGTGAGATTCCCTCTCACTCGTCTAAACTCAAATTAAATATAATCCCAACTTTTTAGTCTTTCCTCATAGGACAGTCCCACCATCCCAGGAATCAGCCTGGTAAACCTTCGCTGCACTCCCTCCATAGCAAGAACATCCTTCCTCAGATAAGGACACCAAAACTGCTCACAATACTCCAGGTGTGGCCTCACTAATGCCCTGTACAATTGTAGTAAAATAACTCTGATCCTATACTCAAATCCTCTCGCTATGAAGGTCAACATACCATTTGCCTTCTTTCCCTGCTGTACCTGCCGCTTACTTTCAGCGACTGATGCACGAGGACACCAAGGTCTCGCTGAGTATCCACCTCTCTCAATTTACACCCATTCAAATAATAATCTGCCTTCCTATTTGTGCTACTGAAGCGGATAACCTCACATTTATCCACATTATACTGCATCTGCCATGCATGTGCCCACTCACTCAGCCTGTCCAAATCCTGCTGAAGCGTCTCTGCATTTTTGGATTTGGTTATTGTCACGTGTACCGAGGTACAGTGAAAAGTATTTTTCTGCGAGCAGCTCAAACAGATCATTAAGTACACGAAAATAAAATAAAAAGAAACTACATCCTCCTCACAGCTTACCCTCCCACCCAACTTTGTATCATCTGCAAATTTGGAAATACTACATTTAGTTCCCTTGGTCCAAATCATTCATATATAATGTGAACAGTTGGGGTCCGAGCACAGATCCCTGCGGTACCCCGCTAGCCACTGCCTGCCAATTGGAAAAAGACCCATTTATTCCAACGTTTTGCTTCCTGTCGGCTAACCAGCTTTTTATCCATCTCAGGACACTACCCACAATCCCATGTGCTTTAACTTTACATAGTAATCTCCTATGTGAGACCTTGTCGGAAGTCTTCTGACAGGCTAAATAAACCACATCCACCGGTTCTCCCTGGTCAACTCTACATCTTCAAAGAATTCCAGTAGATTTGACAAGCATGATTTCCCTTTTGTAAATCCATGCTGACTTTCCCTGATTACACCACTGCTTTCCAAATGCAGAATAGATAAGGGAGAACCAGTGGATGTGGTGCATTTGGATTTTCAGAAGACCTTCAATCAGGTTACACGCAGGATGTTAGTCAGCAAAATGATAGCTCATGGAGGGAAATATCCTGGCATAGATCAAGGAATGGTTAATGGACAGGAAACGCAAGAGTAGAAATAAACAGATAATTCTCTGGCTGGTGAACAGTGACTAGTGAGGTACCACAGGGATCAATGCTTGAGCCCCAGCTGTTTGCAATCAATATCAATAGTTTGGATGTGGGGACCAAATGTAATGTTTCCAAAACTTGGCGGGAATGTAAGTTGTGAGGAGGCTGCAAGGAGGCTTCAAGGAGATTTGGACAAACTAAGTGAGCGGGCAAGAACATGGCAGATGGAATATAATGTGGAAAAATCTGAAGTTATCCACTTTGGCAGGAAAAACAGAAATGCAGAGTTCAAACGCAGTTCGGTGAAAAATAAGCCAAGATCCAGTTACATAGTTGAAGTAGGCTTGAGGGGCTGAATGGCCTACTCCTGTTCCTGTCTATACTGGAGGAAATGGTGGCATTGTGGTAATGTCATTGGACTAGCAATCCAGAGACCCTGGCAAATGCTCTGGGAATCCGGGTTCAAATCCCACCACAGCAGATGATGGAAGCTATGTCCAATTGATAAATCTGGAATGTAAAGCTGCTCCCAGTAATGGCGACCACAAAACTATCCCCGCACCGGCTCCCAGTAATGGCGACTAGGGGCTTTTCACAGCAACTTCATTGAAGCCTACTTGTGACAATATGCGATTATTATTATTATTATCGATTTTCATTAAAAAAACCATCTGGTTCACTAATGCCCTTTAGGAAAAGGAAAATCTGGCCTACATCCGACTCCAGCCCTCCAACAACGTGGTTGGCTCTTTCCTGCCCTCGGAGTTCAAGCCTCTCATTTCAAGGGCAGTTAAGGACGGGCAATTTGCCAGCATTGCCAACGGCACCCACTTCCCGTGAGAGAATAAATAAAAAATAAAAAGATGACGCATCGTGCCCCAGTTTGGTTACCAGTTCAATGGGGCCTACATCTCCCCGGAGCCTTCACCTGTATCAGTGGAGTAAACCATGGGCGAGTGATGGCCACGGCCCGACAGGACTCATTGGATGGACTCATGGGTCGGGGGGCTTGTAAACTTGCCAACTCTGGACATATCTCACGACGTTTCATCTCATGACCCCCCCCCCCATTGGTTGACCGACACCTTCACGATGCCTCACCTTCGTGTGGCCCGTCCCTTCCAGGATCTGGTTGGATGCTGCTTGACTTTCCGTCAAACATCCACTTCCCTCCCAGACTCCAATATTCAGCACGGCAGCATGGTAGCATAGTGCTTAGCACAATTGCTTCACAGCTCCAGGGTCCCAGGTTCGATTCCGGCTTGGGTCGCTGTCTGTGCGGAGTCTGCACATCCTCCCCGATGTATGCGTGGGTTTCCTCCGGGTGCTCCGGTTTCCTCCCACAGTCCAAAGATGGGCAGGTTAGGTGGATTGGCCATGATAAATTGACCTTAGTGTCCAAAATTGCCCTTAGTGTTGGGTGGGGTTACTGGGTTATTGGGATAGGGTGGAGGTGTTGACCTTGGGTAGGGTGCTCTTTCCAAGAGCCGGTGCAGATACGATGGGCCGAATGGCCTCCTTCTGCTCTGTAAATTCTATGAAAATTCCCATAACTGACTGCAGTGCTCACAAAGAAAATGTAAAAAGGTTCTTTTGTAAAAAGAGAAGTTCCTACGCTTTATGTCTTGTACGGTGGAACGTAATGTACAGATGGAGTCCATTCATCCCAGTGTGACTGTGCTAGCTCTTTGAAAGCGATCACGCTTAGTCCCACACGCCCTCACTTCTGTCAGCTTTTCAGCCCCATGATCAAATGGCGGAGCAGACTCGATGGGCCCAATGGCCTATTCTTCTCCTTTATCTTCTGAACACTTGGGGTTGTTCAGTAAGTGCTGCCCAATCGCAGAATTATATCTAATGTTAGACATTTCGGTTCTGTGTTTTGCAGGCAGGGGTTGGTTGAGTCCGGTCAATACTGTATCTATTGCAAGCAGGGCGGGACTGTGCTGTTTGATAAACGATCCATCAGTCAATGGGACCAATGCCCTACATACCTGGCATCGCACCTGCACCGCAATTCCTAGACCCCATTACAGATTGGCGTGGCGGGCAGGGTGTCTTTCGGGCTTGACATCAGCATCCTGCGAATGGAAAATATAATTGTCTTGGCTCCGTCTAATTATCGGCTGTGCTGCGAACAGAATGTTTAATATTGTGATGCCAATTAAGGAGAACAAGCTAATTGGTGTCAGTGCCGGGGGCGATGGTGCGCTGGTTTTGTCACTGGATTTGTGATCCAGAGGTCTGGACCAATTAAGTCAGGGAACATCCGTTCAAATCTCACCACAGGCATTTTCAGAATTACAGTTCAGTTCCGAAGAAAGGTTGGAAATAATAAACTGCTGGGCATTAAAAGTGATTAAGAATCTATAGGATTGTCGTTGGAAAACCCAGTTGGCTCCCTAATGCCCACGTAGGGAGGGATATCACCTAACCTGAGCCTCATTGTGACTCCAGTCCCCTACCACTGCCGTTGGCCTTAAATGCCCCCCTGAAAAGGCCTAGAAACCCATAGAACTGCTACCAGCGGCCTCCTGGCAACTAGGGATGGGCAGTACAGGCACCGAGACACCATGCCGTGAGGCGGCAGTGCTAACCACAGTGTCATTGTGCCGTGATGCTGCAGTGCTAACCACCGTGTCGTGAGGCAGCAGTGCTAACCACAGTGTCATTGTGCCGTGATGCTGCAGTGCTAACCACCGTGTCACCGTGCCATGAGGCAGCAGTGCTAACCACTGTGCCACCGTGCCGTGAGGCGGCAGTGCTAACCACTGTGCCACTGTGCTGCGAGACGGCAGTGCTAGCCACTGTGCCGCTGTGCCATGAGACAGCAGTGCTAACCACTGTGCCACCGTGCCGTGAGACAGCAGTGCTAACCACTGTGCACCGTGCCGTGAGGCGGCAGTGCTAACCACTGTGCCACCGTGCCGCGAGGCGGCAGTGCTAACCACTGTGCCACCGTGCCGTGAGGCAGCAGTGCTAACCACTGTGCCGTGTGGCAGCAGTGCTAACCACTGTGTCACTGTGCCGTGAGACAGCAGTGCTAACCACTGTGCCGCCGTGCCGTGAGGCGGCAGTGCTAACCACTGTGCCACCGTGCCGCGAGGCGGCAGTGCTACCCACTGTGTCACTGTGCCGTGAGACAGCAGTGCTAACCACTGTGCCGTGTGGCAGCAGTGCTAACCACTGTGTCACTGTGCCGTGAGACAGCAGTGCTAACCACTGTGCCATGTGGCAGCAGTGCTAACCACTGTGCCGCCGTGCCGTGAGGCGGCAGTGCTAACCACTGTCTCACTGTGCCGTGAGGCAGCAGTGCTAACCACTGTGCCACCGTGCCGTGTGGCAGCAGTGCTAACCACTGTGTCACTGTGTTGCGAGGCAGCAGTGCTAACCACAGTGCCACCGTGCCGGGATGCTGCAATGCTAACCACTGTGTCACTGTGCCGTGAGGCAGCAGTGCTAACCACTGTGCCGCCATGCCGTGAGGCTGCAGTGCTAACCACTGTGTCACTGTGCCGTGAGGCAGCAGTGCTAACCACCGTGTCACTGTGTTGCGAGGCAGCAGTGCTAACCACTGTGTCACTGTGCCGTGAGGCAGCAGTGCTAACCACCGTGTCAATGTGTTGCGAGGCTGCAGTGCTAACCACTGTGCCGCCGTGCCGTGAGGCTGCAGTGCTAACCACTGTGTCACTGTGCCGTGAGGCAGCAGTGCTCACCACTGTGTCACTGTGCCGTGAGGCAGCAGTGCTCACCACTGTGCCACCGTGCCATGAGGCAGCAGTGCTACCCACTGTGTCATTGTGTTGCGAGGCAGCAGTGCTAACCACTGTGTCACTGTGTCGTGAGGCAGCAGTGCTCACCACTGTGCCACCGTGCCATGAGGCAGCAGTGCTAACCACTGTGTCACTGTGTTGCGAGGCAGCAGTGCTAACCACTGTGTCACTGTGCCGTGAGGCAGCAGTGCTAACCACTGTGCCACTGTGTTGCGAGGCAGCAGTGCTAACCACTGTGTCACTGTGCCGTGAGGCAGCAGTGCTAATCACTGTGTCACTGTGCCGTGAGGCAGCAGTGCTAACCACTGTGTCACTGTGTTGCGAGGCAGCAGTGCTAACCACTGTGTCACTGTGCCGTGAGGCAGCAGTGCTAACCACTGTGCCACTGTGTTGCGAGGCAGCAGTGCTAACCACTGTGTCACTGTGCCGTGAGGCAGCAGTGCTAACCACTGTGCCACTGTGTTGCGAGGCAGCAGTGCTAACCACTGTGTCACTGTGTCGTGAGGCAGCAGTGCTAACCACTGTGTCACTGTGCCGTGAGGCAGCAGTGCTAACCACTGTGTCACTGTGTTGCGAGGCAGCAGTGCTAACCACTGTGTCACTGTGCCGTGAGGCAGCAGTGCTAACCACTGTGCCACTGTGTTGCGAGGCAGCAGTGCTAACCACTGTGTCACTGTGCCGTGAGGCAGCAGTGCTAACCACTGTGTCACTGTGCCGTGAGGCAGCAGTTCTAACCACTGTGCCGCCGTGCCGTGAGGCTGCAGTGCTAACCACCGTGTCATTGTGCCGTGAGACAGCAGTGCTAACCACTGTGCCACCATGCCGTGAGGCGGCAGTGCTAACCACTGTGTCATTGTGCCGTGATGCTGCAGTGCTAACCACTGTGCCACTGTGCTGCGAGACAGCAGTGCTAACCACTGTGTCACTGTGCCGTGAGGCAGCAGTGCTAACCACCGTGTCACTGTGCCGTGAGGCAGCAGTGCTAACCACCGTGTCACTGTGCCGTGAGGCAGCAGTGCTAACCACTGTGTCACTGTGCCGTGAGGCAGCAGTGCTAACCACCGTGTCACTGTGCCGTGAGGCAGCAGTGCTAACCACTGTGTCACCGTGCCGTGAGACAGCAGTGCTAACCACTGTGTCACTGTGCCGTGAGGCAGCAGTGCTAACCACCGTGTCACTGTGCCGTGAGGCAGCAGTGCTAACCACTGTGCCACCGTGCCGTGAGGCAGCAGTGCTAACCACTGTGCCGCCGTGCCGTGAGACAGCAGTGCTAACCACTGTGCCGTCGTGCCGTGAGGCGGCAGTGCTAACCACTGTGCCGTCGTGCCGTGAGGCGGCAGTGCTAACCACTGTGCTGCCGTGCCGTGAGACAGCAGTGCTAACCACTGTGCCGCCGTGCCGTGAGGCAGCAGTGCTAACCACTGTGCCGCCGTGCCGTGAGGTGGCAGTGCTAACCACTGTGCCGCCGTGCCGTGAGGCGACAGTGCTAACCACTGTGCCGCCGTGCCGTGAGGCAGCAGTGCTAACCACTGTGCCGCCGTGCCGTGAGGCGGCAGTGCTAACCACTGTGCTGCTGTGCCGTGAGGTGGCAGTGCTAACCACTGTGCCGCCGTGCCGTGAGGCAGCAGTGCTAACCACTGTGTCACCGTGCCGTGAGGCAGCAGTGCTAACCACTGTGTCACTGTGCCGTGAGGCAGCAATGCTAACCACTGTGTCACTGTGCCGTGAGGCGGCAGTGCTAACCACTGTGCCGCCGTGCCATGAGACAGCAGTGCTAACCACCGTGTCACTGTGTCGTGAGGCAGCAGTGCTAACCACTGTGCCGTCGTGCCGTGAGGCGGCAGTGCTAACCATTGTGCCGCCGTGCCGTGAGGCAGCAGTGCTAACCACTGTGCCACCGTGCCATGAGACGGCAGTGCTAACCACTGTGCCACTGTGCCGTGAGGCGGCAGTGCTAACCACTGTGCCACCGTGCCGTGAGGCAGCAGTGCTAACCTCTGTGCCGCCGTGCCGTGAGGCAGCAGTGCTAACCACTGTGCTGCCGTGCCGTGAGGCAGCAGTGCTAACCACTGTGCCGCCGTGCCGTGAGGCGGCAGTGCTAACCACTGTGCGGCCGTGCCGTGAGGCAGCAGTGCTAAGCACTGTGTCACTGTGCCGTGGGGCAGCAGTGCTAACCACTGTGCCGCCGTGCCATGAGGCAACAGTGCTAACCACTGTGCTGCCGTGCCGTGAGGCAGCAGTTCTAACCACTGTGCCGCCGTGCCGTGAGGCAGCAGTGCTAACCACTGTGTCACTGTGCCGTGAGGCAGCAGTGCTAACCACTGTGCCGCCATGCCGTGAGGCTGCAGTGCTAACCACTGTGTCACTGTGCCGTGAGGCAGCAGTGCTAACCACCGTGTCACTGTGTTGCGAGGCAGCAGTGCTAACCACTGTGTCACTGTGCCGTGAGGCAGCAGTGCTAACCACCGTGTCAATGTGTTGCGAGGCTGCAGTGCTAACCACTGTGCCGCCGTGCCGTGAGGCTGCAGTGCTAACCACTGTGTCACTGTGCCGTGAGGCAGCAGTGCTCACCACTGTGCCACCGTGCCATGAGGCAGCAGTGCTACCCACTGTGTCATTGTGTTGCGAGGCAGCAGTGCTAACCACTGTGTCACTGTGTCGTGAGGCAGCAGTGCTCACCACTGTGCCACCGTGCCATGAGGCAGCAGTGCTAACCACCGTGTCACTGTGTTGCGAGGCAGCAGTGCTAACCACTGTGTCACTGTGTCGTTTGGCAGCAGTGCTAACCACTGTGTCACTGTGTCGTGAGGCAGCAGTGCTAACCACCGTGTCACTGTGTTGCGAGGCAGCAGTGCTAACCACCGTGTCACTGTGTCGTGAGGCAGCAGTGCTAACCACTGTGACACTGTGCCGTGAGGCAGCAGTGCTAACCACTGTGCCACTGTGTTGCGAGGCAGCAGTGCTAACCACTGTGTCACTGTGCCGTGAGGCAGCAGTGCTAACCACTGTGACACTGTGCCGTGAGGCAGCAGTGCTAACCACTGTGCCACTGTGTTGCGAGGCAGCAGTGCTAACCACTGTGTCACTGTGCCGAGAGGCAGCAGTGCTAACCACTGTGTCACTGTGCCGTGAGGCAGCAGTGCTAACCACTGTGCCACCGTGCCGTGAGACAGCAGTGCTAACCACTGTGTCACTGTGCCGTGAGGCAGCAGTGCTAACCACAGTGTCGTTGTGCCGTGATGCTGCAGTGCTAACCACTGTGCCACTGTGCTGCGAGACAGCAGTGCTAACCACTGTGTCACTGTGCCGTGAGGCAGCAGTGCTAACCACCGTGTCACTGTGCCGTGAGGCAGCAGTGCTAACCACTGTGCCACCGTGCCGTGAGGCAGCAGTGCTAACCACTGTGTCACTGTGTCGTGAGGCAGCAGTGCTAACCACTGTGACACTGTGCCGTGAGGCAGCAGTGCTAACCACTGTGCCACTGTGTTGCGAGGCAGCAGTGCTAACCACTGTGTCACTGTGCCGTGAGGCAGCAGTGCTAACCACTGTGACACTGTGCCGTGAGACAGCAGTGCTAACCACTGTGCCACCATGCCGTGAGGCGGCAGTGCGAACCACTGTGCCACTGTGCTGCGAGACAGCAGTGCTAACCACTGTGTCACTGTGCCGTGAGGCAGCAGTGCTAACCACTGTGCCACCGTGCCGTGAGACAGCAGTGCTAACCACTGTGTCACTGTGCCGCGAGGCAGCAGTGCTAACCATAGTGTCGTTGTGCCGTGATGCTGCAGTGCTAACCACTGTGCCACTGTGCTGCGAGACAGCAGTGCTAACCACTGTGTCACTGTGCCGTGAGGCAGCAGTGCTAACCACCGTGTCACTGTGCCGTGAGGCAGCAGTGCTAACCACTGTGCCACCGTGCCGTGAGGCAGCAGTGCTAACCACTGTGCCGCCGTGCCGTGAGACAGCAGTGCTAACCACTGTGCCGTCGTGCCGTGAGGCGGCAGTGCTAACCACTGTGCCGTCGTGCCGTGAGGCGGCAGTGCTAACCACTGTGCTGCCGTGCCGTGAGACAGCAGTGCTAACCACTGTGCCGCCGTGCCGTGAGGCAGCAGTGCTAACCACTGTGCCGCCGTGCCTTGAGGCGGCAGTGCTAACCACTGTGCCGCCGTGCCGTGAGGTGGCAGTGCTAACCACTGTGCCGCCGTGCCGTGAGGTGGCAGTGCTAACCACTGTGCCGCCGTGCCGTGAGGCGACAGTGCTAACCACTGTGCCGCCGTGCCGTGAGACAGCAGTGCTAACCACTGTGCCGCCGTGCCGTGAGGCAGCAGTGCTAACCACTGTGCCGCCGTGCCTTGAGGCGGCAGTGCTAACCACTGTGCCGCCGTGCCGTGAGGTGGCAGTGCTAACCACTGTGCCGCCGTGCCGTGAGGTGGCAGTGCTAACCACTGTGCCGCCGTGCCGTGAGGCGACAGTGCTAACCACTGTGCCGCCGTGCCGTGAGGCAGCAGTGGTAACCACTGTGCCGCCGTGCCGTGAGGTGGCAGTGCTAACCACTGTGCCGCCGTGCCGTGAGGCGACAGTGCTAACCACTGTGCTGCCGTGCCGTGAGGCAGCAGTGCTAACCACTGTGCCGCCGTGCCGTGAGGCGGCAGTGCTAACCACTGTGCTGCTGTGCCGTGAGGTGGCAGTGCTAACCACTGTGCCGCCGTGCCGTGAGGCAGCAGTGCTAACCACTGTGTCACCGTGCCGTGAGGCAGCAGTGCTAACCACTGTGTCACTGTGCCGTGAGGCAGCAATGCTAACCACTGTGTCACTGTGCCGTGAGGCGGCAGTGCTAACCACTGTGCCGCCGTGCCATGAGACAGCAGTGCTAACCACCGTGTCACTGTGTCGTGAGGCAGCAGTGCTAACCACTGTGCCGTCGTGCCGTGAGGCGGCAGTGCTAACCATTGTGCCGCCGTGCCGTGAGGCAGCAGTGCTAACCACTGTGCCACCGTGCCATGAGACGGCAGTGCTAACCACTGTGCCACTGTGCCGTGAGGCGGCAGTGCTAACCACTGTGCCACCGTGCCGTGAGGCAGCAGTGCTAACCTCTGTGCCGCCGTGCCGTGAGGCAGCAGTGCTAACCACTGTGCTGCCGTGCCGTGAGGCAGCAGTGCTAACCACTGTGCCGCCGTGCCGTGAGGCGGCAGTGCTAACCACTGTGCGGCCGTGCCGTGAGGCAGCAGTGCTAAGCACTGTGTCACTGTGCCGTGGGGCAGCAGTGCTAACCACTGTGCCGCCGTGCCATGAGGCAACAGTGCTAACCACTGTGCTGCCGTGCCGTGAGGCAGCAGTTCTAACCACTGTGCCGCCGTGCCGTGAGGCAGCAGTGCTAACCACTGTGTCACTGTGCCGTGAGGCAGCAGTGCTAACCACTGTGCCGCCATGCCGTGAGGCTGCAGTGCTAACCACTGTGTCACTGTGCCGTGAGGCAGCAGTGCTAACCACCGTGTCACTGTGTTGCGAGGCAGCAGTGCTAACCACTGTGTCACTGTGCCGTGAGGCAGCAGTGCTAACCACCGTGTCAATGTGTTGCGAGGCTGCAGTGCTAACCACTGTGCCGCCGTGCCGTGAGGCTGCAGTGCTAACCACTGTGTCACTGTGCCGTGAGGCAGCAGTGCTCACCACTGTGCCACCGTGCCATGAGGCAGCAGTGCTACCCACTGTGTCATTGTGTTGCGAGGCAGCAGTGCTAACCACTGTGTCACTGTGTCGTGAGGCAGCAGTGCTCACCACTGTGCCACCGTGCCATGAGGCAGCAGTGCTAACCACCGTGTCACTGTGTTGCGAGGCAGCAGTGCTAACCACTGTGTCACTGTGTCGTTTGGCAGCAGTGCTAACCACTGTGTCACTGTGTCGTGAGGCAGCAGTGCTAACCACCGTGTCACTGTGTTGCGAGGCAGCAGTGCTAACCACCGTGTCACTGTGTCGTGAGGCAGCAGTGCTAACCACTGTGACACTGTGCCGTGAGGCAGCAGTGCTAACCACTGTGCCACTGTGTTGCGAGGCAGCAGTGCTAACCACTGTGTCACTGTGCCGTGAGGCAGCAGTGCTAACCACTGTGACACTGTGCCGTGAGGCAGCAGTGCTAACCACTGTGCCACTGTGTTGCGAGGCAGCAGTGCTAACCACTGTGTCACTGTGCCGAGAGGCAGCAGTGCTAACCACTGTGTCACTGTGCCGTGAGGCAGCAGTGCTAACCACTGTGCCACCGTGCCGTGAGACAGCAGTGCTAACCACTGTGTCACTGTGCCGTGAGGCAGCAGTGCTAACCACAGTGTCGTTGTGCCGTGATGCTGCAGTGCTAACCACTGTGCCACTGTGCTGCGAGACAGCAGTGCTAACCACTGTGTCACTGTGCCGTGAGGCAGCAGTGCTAACCACCGTGTCACTGTGCCGTGAGGCAGCAGTGCTAACCACTGTGCCACCGTGCCGTGAGGCAGCAGTGCTAACCACTGTGTCACTGTGTCGTGAGGCAGCAGTGCTAACCACTGTGACACTGTGCCGTGAGGCAGCAGTGCTAACCACTGTGCCACTGTGTTGCGAGGCAGCAGTGCTAACCACTGTGTCACTGTGCCGTGAGGCAGCAGTGCTAACCACTGTGACACTGTGCCGTGAGACAGCAGTGCTAACCACTGTGCCACCATGCCGTGAGGCGGCAGTGCGAACCACTGTGCCACTGTGCTGCGAGACAGCAGTGCTAACCACTGTGTCACTGTGCCGTGAGGCAGCAGTGCTAACCACTGTGCCACCGTGCCGTGAGACAGCAGTGCTAACCACTGTGTCACTGTGCCGCGAGGCAGCAGTGCTAACCATAGTGTCGTTGTGCCGTGATGCTGCAGTGCTAACCACTGTGCCACTGTGCTGCGAGACAGCAGTGCTAACCACTGTGTCACTGTGCCGTGAGGCAGCAGTGCTAACCACCGTGTCACTGTGCCGTGAGGCAGCAGTGCTAACCACTGTGCCACCGTGCCGTGAGGCAGCAGTGCTAACCACTGTGCCGCCGTGCCGTGAGACAGCAGTGCTAACCACTGTGCCGTCGTGCCGTGAGGCGGCAGTGCTAACCACTGTGCCGTCGTGCCGTGAGGCGGCAGTGCTAACCACTGTGCTGCCGTGCCGTGAGACAGCAGTGCTAACCACTGTGCCGCCGTGCCGTGAGGCAGCAGTGCTAACCACTGTGCCGCCGTGCCTTGAGGCGGCAGTGCTAACCACTGTGCCGCCGTGCCGTGAGGTGGCAGTGCTAACCACTGTGCCGCCGTGCCGTGAGGTGGCAGTGCTAACCACTGTGCCGCCGTGCCGTGAGGCGACAGTGCTAACCACTGTGCCGCCGTGCCGTGAGACAGCAGTGCTAACCACTGTGCCGCCGTGCCGTGAGGCAGCAGTGCTAACCACTGTGCCGCCGTGCCTTGAGGCGGCAGTGCTAACCACTGTGCCGCCGTGCCGTGAGGTGGCAGTGCTAACCACTGTGCCGCCGTGCCGTGAGGTGGCAGTGCTAACCACTGTGCCGCCGTGCCGTGAGGCGACAGTGCTAACCACTGTGCCGCCGTGCCGTGAGGCAGCAGTGCTAACCACTGTGCCGCCGTGCCGTGAGGCGGCAGTGCTAACCACTGTGCCGCTGTGCCGTGAGGTGGCAGTGCTAACCACTGTGCCGCCGTGCCGTGAGGCAGCAGTGCTAACCACTGTGTCACTGTGCCGTGAGGCAGCAGTGCTAACCACTGTGTCACTGTGCCGTGAGGCAGCAATGCTAACCACTGTGTCACTGTGCCGTGAGGCGGCAGTGCTAACCACTGTGCCACTGTGCCGTGAGGCAGCAATGCTAACCACTGTGTCACTGTGCCGTGAGGCAGCAGTGCTAACCACTGTGTCACTGTGCCGTGAGGCAGCAATGCTAACCACTGTGTCACTGTGCCGTGAGGCGGCAGTGCTAACCACTGTGCCGCCGTGCCATGAGACAGCAGTGCTAACCACTGTGCCACCGTGCCGTGAGACGGCAGTGCTAACCACTGTGCCACCGTGCCGTGAGGCAGCAGTGCTAACCTCTGTGCCGCCATGCCGTGAGGCAGCAGTGCTAACCACTGTGCTGTCGTTCCGTGAGGCAGCAGTGCTAACCACTGTGCCGCCGTGCCGTGAGGCAGCAGTGCTAACCACTGTGCTGCCGTGCCGTGAGGCAGCAGTGCTAACCACTGTGTCACTGTGCCGTGGGGCAGCAGTGCTAACCACTGTGCCGCCGTGCCGTGAGGCAACAGTGCTAACCACTGTGCTGCCGTGCCGTGAGGCAGCAGTGCTAACCACTGTGCCGCCGTGCCGTTAGGCAGCAGTGCTAACCACTGTGTCACTGTGCCCTGAGACAGCAGTGCTAACCACTGTGCCGCCGTGCCGTGAGGCAGCAGTTCTAACCACTGTGCCGCCGTGCCGTGAGGCAGCAGTGCTAACCACTGTGTCACTGTGCCGTGAGGCAGCAGTGCTAACCACTGTGCCGCCGTGTCGTGAGGCAGCAGTTCTAACCACTGTGCCGCCGTGCCGTGAGGCAGCAGTGCTAACCACTGTGTCACTGTGCCGTGAGGCAGCAGTGCTAACCACTGTGTCACTGTGCCGTGAGGCGGCAGTGCTAACCACTGAGCCACTGTGCCGTGTGGCAGCAGTGCTAACCACTGTGCCGCCGTGCCGTGAGGCGGCAGTGCTAACCACTGTGCCACATGTCCGTGTGGCAGCAGTGCTAACCACTGTGCCGCTGTGCCGCGAGGCTGCAGTGCTAACCACTGTGCCGCCGTGCCATGATGCTGCAGTGCTAACCACTGTGTCACTGTGCCGTGAGGCAGCAGTGCTCACCACTGTGTCACTGTGCCGTGAGGCAGCAGTGCTCACCACTGTGCCACCGTGCCATGAGGCAGCAGTGCTACCCACTGTGTCATTGTGTTGCGAGGCAGCAGTGCTAACCACTGTGTCACTGTGTCGTGAGGCAGCAGTGCTCACCACTGTGCCACCGTGCCATGAGGCAGCAGTGCTAACCACCGTGTCACTGTGTTGCGAGGCAGCAGTGCTAACCACTGTGTCACTGTGTCGTGAGGCTGCAATGCTAACCACTGTGACACTGTGCCGTGAGGCAGCAGTGCTAACCACTGTGTCACTGCGCCGTGAGGCAGCAGTGCTAACCACTGTGCCACTGTGTTGCGAGGCAGCAGTGCTAACCACTGTGCCGCCGTGCCGTGAGGCAGCAGTTCTAACCACTGTGCCGCCGTGCCGTGAGGCTGCAGTGCTAACCACTGTGCCGCCGTGCCGTGAGGCGGCAGTGCTAACCACCGTGTCATTGTGCCATGAGACAGCAGTGCTAACCACTGTGCCACCATGCCGTGAGGCGGCAGTGCTAACCACAGTGTCATTGTGCCGTGATGCTGCAGTGCTAACCACTGTGCCACTGTGCTGCGAGACAGCAGTGCTAACCACTGTGTCACTGTGCCGTGAGGCAGCAGTGCTAACCACTGTGTCACTGTGCCGTGAGGCAGCAGTGCTAACCACTGTGCCACCGTGCCGTGAGGCAGCAGTGCTAACCACTGTGCCGCCGTGCCGTGAGACAGCAGTGCTAACCACTGTGCCGTCGTGCCGTGAGGCGGCAGTGCTAACCACTGTGCTGCCGTGCCGTGAGACAGCAGTGCTAACCACTGTGCCGCCGTGCCGTGAGGCAGCAGTGCTAACCACTGTGCTGCCGTGCCTTGAGGCGGCAGTGCTAACCACCGTGCCGCCGTGCCGTGAGGTGGCAGTGCTAACCACTGTGCCGCCGTGCCGTGAGGCGACAGTGCTAACCACTGTGCCGCTGTGCCGTGAGGTGGCAGTGCTAACCACTGTGCCGCCGTGCCGTGAGACAGCAGTGCTAACCACTGTGTCACTGTGCCGTGAGGCAGCAGTGCTAACCACTGTGTCACTGTGCCGTGAGGCAGCAGTGCTAACCACTGTGCCGCCGTGCCGTGAGGCAGCAGTGCTAACCACTGTGTCACTGTGTTGCGAGGCAGCAGTGCTAACCATTGTGCCGCCGTGTCGTGAGGCAGCAGTGCTAACCACTGTGCCGCCGTGTCGTGAGGCAGCAGTTCTAACCACTGTGCCGCCGTGCCGTGAGGCAGCAGTGCTAACCACTGTGTCACTGTGCCGTGAGGCAGCAGCGCTAACCACTGTGACACCGTGCCGTGAGGCAGCAGTGCTAACCACTGTGTCACTGTGCCGTGAGGCGGCAGTGCTAACCACTGTGCCACTGTGCCGTGTGGCAGCAGTGCTAACCACTGTGCCGCCGTGCCGCGAGGCTGCAGTGCTAACCATTTTGCCGCCGTGCCGTGAGGCTGCAGTGCTAACCACTGTGTCACTGTGTCGTGAGGCAGCAGTGCTCACCACTGTGCCACCGTGCCATGAGGCAGCAGTGCTAACCACTGTGCCACCGTGCCATGAGGCAGCAGTGCTGACCACTGTGCCACCGTGCCGTGAGGCGGCAGTGCTAACCACTGTGACACTGTGCCGTGAGGCAGCAGTGCTAACCACTGTGCCACCGTGCCGTGAGGCGGCAGTGCTAACCACTGTGCCACTGTGTTGCGAGGCAGCAGTGCTAACCACTGTGTCACTGTGCCGTGAGGCAGCAGTGCTAACCACTGTGTCACTGTGCCGTGAGGCAGCAGTTCTAACCACTGTGCCGCCGTGCCGTGAGGCTGCAGTGCTAACCACTGTGCCGCCGTGCCGTGAGGCGGCAGTGCTAACCACCGTGTCATTGTGCCATGAGACAGCAGTGCTAACCACTGTGCCACCATGCCGTGAGGCGGCAGTGCTAACCACTGTGCCACTGTGCTGCGAGACAGCAGTGCTAACCACTGTGTCACTGTGCCGTGAGGCAGCAGTGCTAACCACTGTGTCACTGTGCCGTGAGGCAGCAGTGCTAACCACTGTGCCACCGTGCCGCGAGGCAGCAGTGCTAACCACTGTGCCGCCGTGCCGTGAGGCAGCAGTGCTAACCACCGTGTCACTGTGCCGTGAGGCAGCAGTGCTAACCACTGTGCCGCCGTGCCATGAGACAGCAGTGCTAACCACTGTGCCGTTGTGCCGTGAGGTGGCAGTGCTAACCACTGTGCTGCCGTGCCGTGAGACAGCAGCGCTAACCACTGTGCCGCCGTGCCGTGAGGCAGCAGTGCTAACCACTGTGCTGCCGTGCCGTGAGGCAGCAGTGCTAACCACTGTGCCGCCGTGCCGTGAGGTGGCAGTGCTAACCACTGTGCCGCCGTGCCGTGAGGCAGCAGTGCTAACCACTGTGTCACTGTGCCGTGAGGTGGCAGTGCTAACCACTGTGCCGCCGTGCCGTGAGGCGACAGTGCTAACCACTGTGCCGCCGTGCCGTGAGGCAGCAGTGCTAACCACTGTGCCGCCGTGCCGTGAGGCGGCAGTGATAACCACTGTGCCGCTGTGCCGTGAGGTGGCAGTGCTAACCACTGTGCCGCCGTGCCGTGAGGCAGCAGTGCTAACCACTGTGTCACCGTGCCGTGAGGCAGCAGTGCTAACCACTGTGTCACTGTGCTGTGAGGCAGCAATGCTAACCACTGTGTCACTGTGCCGTGAGGCGGCAGTGCTAACCACTGTGCCGCCGTGCCGTGAGGCAGCAGTGCTACCCACTGTGTCACTGTGCCGTGAGACGGCAGTGCTAACCACTGTGCCACCGTGCCGTGAGGCAGCAGTGCTAACCACTGTGCCGCCGTGCCGTGAGGCAGCAGTGCTACCCACTGTGCCACCGTGCCGTGAGACGGCAGTGCTAACCACTGTGCCACCGTGCCGTGAGGCAGCAGTGCTAACCTCTGTGCCGCCGTGCCGTGAGGCAGCAGTGCTAACCACTGTGCCGCCGTGCCGTGAGGCAGCAGTGCTAACCACTGTGCTGCCGTGCCGTGAGGCAGCAGTGCTCACCACTGTGTCACTGTGCCGTGGGGCAGCAGTGCTAACCACTGTGCCGCCGTGCCGTGAGGCAACAGTGCTAACCACTGTGCTGCCGTGCCGTGAGGCAGCAGTGCTAACCACTGTGCCGCCGTGCCGTGAGGCAGCAGTGCTAACCACTGTGTCACTGTGCCCTGAGACAGCAGTGCTAACCACTGTGCCGCCGTGCCGCAAGGCAGCAGTGTTAACCACTGTGTCACTGTGCCGTGAGACAGCAGTGCTAACCACTGTGCCGCCGTGTCGTGAGGCAGCAGTTCTAACCACTGTGCCGCCGTGCCGTGAGGCAGCAGTGCTAACCACTGTGTCACTGTGCCGTGAGGCAGCAGTGCTAACCACTGTGTCACTGTGCCGTGAGGCGGCAGTGCTAACCACTGTGCCACTGTGCCGTGTGGCAGCAGTGCTAACCACTGTGCCGCCGTGCCGCGAGGCAGCAGTGCTAACCACTGTGTCACTGTGCCGTGAGGCAGCAGTGCTAACCACTGTGTCACTGTGCCGTGAGGCGGCAGTGCTAACCACTGTGTCACCGTGCCATGAGGCAGCAGTGCTAACCACTGTGTCACTGTGCCGTGAGGCGGCAGTGCTAACCACTGTGTCACTGTGCCGTGAGGCAGCAGTGCTAACCACTGTGTCACTGTGCCGTGAGGCAGCAGTGCTAACCACTGTGTCACTGTGCCGTGAGGCAGCAGTGCTAACCACTGTGTCACTGTGCCGTGAGGCGGCAGTGCTAACCACTGTGCCGCCATGCCGTGAGGCAGCAGTGCTAACCACTGTGCCGCCGTGCCGCGAGGCAGCAGTGCTCACCACTGTGCCGCCGTGCCGCGAGGCAGCAGTGCTCACCACTGTGCCGCCGTGCCATGAGGCAGCAGTGCTAACCACTGTGCTGCCGTGCCGTGAGCCAGCAGTGCTCACCACTGTGTCACTGTGCCGTGGGGCAGCAGTGCTAACCACTGTGCCGCCGTGCCGTGAGGCGGCAGTGCTAACCACTGTGCCACCGTGCCGTGAGGCAGCAGTGCTAACCACTGTGCCGCCGTGCCGTGAGGCAGCAGTGCTAACCACTGTGCCGCCGTGCCGTGAGGCAGCACTGCTCACCACTGTGCCGCCGTGCCGTGAGGCAGCAGTGCTAACCACTGTGTCACTGCGCCGTGAGGCAGCCGTGCTAACCACTGTGTCACTGTGCCGTGGGGCAGCAGTGCTAACCACTGTGCCGCTGTGCCGTGAGGCAGCAGTGCTAACCAATGTGCCGCCGTGCCGTGAGGCAGCAGTGCTAACCACTGTGTCACTGCGCCGTGAGGCAGCCGTGCTAACCACTGTGTCACTGTGCCGTGGGGCAGCAGTGCTAACCACTGTGCCGCTGTGCCGTGAGGCAGCAGTGCTAACCAATGTGCCGCCGTGCCGTGAGGCAGCAGTGCTAACCACTGTGTCACTGTGCCGTGAGGCGGCAGTGCTAACCACTGTTCCGCCGTGCCGTGAGACAGCAGTGCTAACCACTGTGTCACTGTGCCGTGAGACAGCAGTGCTAACCACTGTGTCACTGTGCCGTGAGGCCGCAGTGCTAACCACTGTGCCACTGTGCCGTGAGACAGCAGTGCTAACCACTGTGGCACTGTGCCGCGAGGAGGCAGTGCTAACCACTGTGCCGCCGTGCCGTGAGGGGCAGTGCTAACCACTGTGTCACTGTGCCGTGAGACAGCAGTGCTAACCACTGTGTCACTGTGCCGTGAGGCCGCAGTGCTAACCACTGTGCCACTGTGCCGTGAGACAGCAGTGCTAACCACTGTGGCACTGTGCCGCGAGGAGGCAGTGCTAACCACTGTGCCACTGTGCCGTGAGACAGCAGTGCTAACCACTGTGCCGCCGTGCCGTGAGGCGGCAGTGCTAACCACTGTGCCACTGTGCTGCGAGACAGCAGTGCTAACAACTGTGCCACCGTGCCGTGAGGCGGCAGTGCTAACCACTGTGCCGCCGTGCCGTGAGGCAGCAGTGCTCACCACTGTGTCACTGTGCTGTGAGGCAGCAGTGCTAACCACTGTGCCGCCGTGCCGTGAGGCAGCAGTGCTAACCACTGTGCCGCCGTGCCGTGAGGCAGCAGTGCTAACCACTGTGCCGCCGTGGCGCGAGGCAGCAGTGCTAACCACTGTGCCGCCGTGGCGCGAGGCAGCAGTGCTAACCACTGTGCCGCCGTGCCGTGAGGCAGCAGTGCTAACCACTGTGCCGCCGTGGCGCGAGGCAGCAGTGCTAACCACTGTGCCACCATGCCGTGAGGCAGCAGTGCTAACCACTGTGCCGCCGTGCCGTGAGGCAGCAGTGCTAACCACTGTGCCGCCGTGCCGTGAGGCAGCAGTGCTAACCACTGTGTCACTGTGCCGCGAGGCGGCAGTGCTAACCACTGTGCCGCCGTGCCGTGAGGCAGCAGTGCTAACCACTGTGCCGCCGTGCCGTGAGACAGCAGTGCTAACCACTCGCTCTCACCACGCAAAGCCAAACATCAGTTTGGTGGAAGAATTTGAGGAGAGGATTCCGGAGAGGGGCATAGGTCGGGAATTCCCAGCTTTGGCACGGCCGGCCGTTCAAAATTCCATTTGTTTCATCAGGACCGGAATATACGACCGGCGAGAAGGCCGGAAAACTCCAGCCGTTGTATCACCGAATGACCACGGGGCAGAAGGAAGCCATTCGGCCCATCGAGTCTGCACCGGCTCTCCAAACGAGCATCATGACTTCGTGCCCATTCCCATCTTTTCCCTGTATCCCCACACATTATTTCCAACCAAATAATGTCCTCTTGAACGCCTCGATTGAAGCTTCCAGGCCGTGCATTCCAGACCCCAACCACTCGCTGGGTGAAAAAGGTTTTTCCTGCTTTTCCAAATCACTTTAAACGTGTTCCTTCTCGTTCTTGATCCTTTTACAAGGAACAGTTTCTCCGTGTCTACTCTGCCCAGCCCCCTCATGATTTTGAACATTTCTGTCAAATCTCCTCTTAACCTTTTCCTCTCCAAGGAGAACAGTCCTAACCTCTCCGATCGATCCTCACACCTGAGGTTTCTTGCCCCGTGTTCACATCCTTCCTGTAGTGTGGCTCCCAGAACTGTACACAGTATCCCAGCTGAGGTCTTAGACTTAGAATCCCTCCCGTGCAGGAGGAAGCCACCAGGTTTGCACCAACCCTCTGAAAGAGCACCCACTCGCCCACCGTGACCCCACCTAACTTGTCTAACTTATGTTTTGTATAAGTTCAGCGTACAACCTTACAGCAATGAAGGAGGCCATTCCGTCCATCTACAAAAGATCTATCCAATTAGCCCCACTCATTAAACCGAGGCCTTATCTGCCCTGGAACTCAGATGGCAACGCCCAATTTTGAAGCAGGAGAAATCTCCTCAGTCTCCTGTCCAACATTTATCCCTCAATTAACATCATTGCACCAGGTTACCTGGCCATTATTAGATTGTAGTCTGTGAGCTTCCTGCGTGAGAATTGACAACCATTTTCACTATAATAGTGAGGAAATTCATTAGCTTTAAAGCATCTTGAGACATCCTGAAAGGCGCTATATAAATGCGAGTTCTTTCTTTCTTCGATTTGCATTCAGTTCTGGGGGCGGGGGTGTGGGCAGTGGGAGGAAAGTGCGAACATTGTTGCTCGGCGGAAAAAACGTCCACAACCCGGCGTTACTGCCCCGGGAGGTGCAGGATTGAGCCAAGGCCTGCGGCTTTGTGGAGGCCCGGGGCAGGGTTTGGTTTGAAAGTGATGCCCCATGTGGTCAAATAGCCAGCCCCCTACCCCTTTCCCACCCATTCCACTGCCCTGGATTGCACAGACGGAGTGGCCAATCTGCTCCAGCTCGGGAAGATTCCCAGAGGAATCCTCCAAGTCACAGCAACAACAATAACCTACACATGACTAGGAGTCTCGGGTGGGACATAAAGGACTCAAAGCACTTGACAGATGACGGGAAATGGTAGGTGAGCACTCGGAGTGGGTGACCAGAAGCTTGGCCAAAGAAGTGGGTATTAAAGATGTGGGGGGGCGAGTGCTATTGCGGCAGAGGGCAAGGGGAGGGAAATCCCACAAATAGGGGTGGGGTTCGATAGGCAGCTGAAGGTACGGCCACCGATATCTGGATGAAGGGACATTGTTGAAGGTGTGTAGGAGGGCATGGAATTGCCCGTAAAACCAGAGTCGGAGGAACCGAGGGTCTGTGAGGGTGGGTGGGCGGGTGTTGTGGGGGGGGGGGGGGGGGGGGTTGCAGAGGTGGGGGTGGGGGCTGGGCTTGCGGTGGACACAGTTAGTTTTTTGATCAACGAGAGTGTCGCGGGTTATGGGGAACAGAGAAAAATGAAGATAAGCCCGTGATGAGCGGCGGCACAGTGGTTAGCACTGCTGCCTCACGGCACGGCGGCACAGTGGTTAGCACTGCTGCCTCGCGGCACGGCGGCACAGTGGTTAGCACTGCTGCCTCACGGCACGGCGGCATAGTGGTGAGCACTGCTGCCTCACGGCACGGCGGCATAGTGGTGAGCACTGCTGCCTCACGGCACGGCGGCATAGTGGTGAGCACTGCTGCCTCACGGCACGACGGCATAGTGGTGAGCACTGCTGCCTCACAGCACAGTGACACAGTGGTTAGCACTGCCGCCTCGCGGCACGGTGGCACAGTGGTTAGCACTGCCACCTCACGGCACGGTGGCACAGTGGTTAGCACTGCCGCCTCACGGCACAGTGGCACAGTGGTTAGCACTGCTGCCTCACGGCACGGCGGCACAGTGGTTAGCACTGCCGCCTCACGGCACGGTGGCACAGTGGTTAGCACTGCCGCCTCACGGCACGGCGGCACAGTGGTTAGCACTGCTGCCTCACGGCACAGCGACACAGTGGTTAGCACTGCTGCCTCACGGTACAGTGACACAGTGGTTAGCACTGCCGCCTCACGGCACAGTGGCACAGTGGGTAGCACTGCCGCCTCACGGCACGGCGGCACAGTGGTTAGCACTGCTGCCTCATGGCACGGTGGCACAGTGGTTAGCACTGCTGCCTCACGGCACGGCGGCACAGTGGTTAGCACTGCTGCCTCACGGCACGGTGGCACAGTGGTTAGCACTTCCGCCTCACGGCACAGTGACACAGTGGTTAGCACTGCTGCCTCACGGCACGGTGGCACAGTGGTGAGCACCGCTGCCTCACGGCACAGTGACACAGTGGTTAGCACTGCTGCCTCACGGCATGGCGGCACAGTGGTTAGCACTGCTGCCTCACGGCACGGCGGCATAGTGGTTAGCACTGCTGTCTCACGGCACATTGACACAGTGGTTAGCACTGCCGCCTCACGGCACGGCGACACAGTGGTTAGCACTGCTGCCTCACGGCACGGCGGCACAGTGGTTAGCACTGCCGCCTCACGGTACAGTGACACAGTGGTTAGCACTGCTGCCTCACGGTACAGTGACACAGTGGTTAGCACTGCTGCCTCGCGGCACGGCGGCACAGTGGTTAGCACTGCCGCCTCACGGCACAGTGGCACAGTGGGTAGCACTGCCGCCTCACGGCACGGCGGCACAGTGGTTAGCACTGCTGCCTCATGGCACGGCGGCACAGTGGGTAGCACTGCTGCCTCACGGCACGGCGGCACAGTGGTTAGCACTGCTGCCTCACGGCATGGCGGCACAGTGGTTAGCACTGCTGCCTCACGGCACAGTGACACAGTGGTTAGCACTGCTGCCTCACGGCACAGTGACACAGTGGTTAGCACTGCCGCCTCACGGCACGGTGGCACAGTGGTGAGCACTGCCGCCTCACGGCACGGTGGCACAGTGGTGAGCACTGCTGCCTCACGGCACAGTGACACAGTGGTTAGCACTGCTGCCTCACGGCATGGCGGCACAGTGGTTAGCACTGCTGCCTCACGGCACGGCGGCATAGTGGTTAGCACTGCTGTCTCACGGCACATTGACACAGTGGTTAGCACTGCTGCCTCACGGCACAGTGACACAGTGGTTAGCACTACTGCCTCACGGCACGGCGGGACAGTGGTTAGCACTGCCGCCTCACGGCACGGCGGCACAGTGGTTAGCACTGCTGTCTCACGGCACGGCGGGACAGTGGTTAGCAATGCTGTCTCACGGCACGGCGGCACAGTGGTTAGCACTGCTGTCTCACGGCACGGCGGGACAGTGGTTAGCAATGCTGTCTCATGGCACGGCGGCACAGTGGTTAGCACTGCCGCCTCACGGCACGGCGGCACAGTGGTTAGCACTGCTGTCTCACTGCACAGTGACACAGTGGTTAGCACTGCTGCCTCACGGCACGGCGGCACAGTGGTTAGCACTGCCGCCTCACGGCACAGTGACACAGTGGTTAGCACTGCTGTCTCAGGGCACAGCGGCACAGTGGTTAGCACTGCCGCCTCACGGCACGGCGGCACAGTGGTTAGCACTGCTGCCTCACGGCATGGTGGCACAGTGGTTAGCACTGCTGCCTCACGGCACGGCGGCACAGTGGTTAGCACTGCTGCCTCACGGCACAGTGACACAGTGGTTAGCACTGCTGCCTCACGGCACGGCGGCACAGTGGTTAGCACTGCTGCCTCATGGCACAGTGACACAGTGGTGAGCACTGCCGCCTCACGGCACGGCGACACAGTGGTTAGCACTGCTGCCTCACGGCATGGTGGCACAGTGGGTAGCACTGCTGCCTCACGGCATGGTGGCACAGTGGTTAGCACTGCAGCCTCGCGTCACCAGGGTCCCGGGTTTGATTCCAGCCTCGGGTCACTGTCTGTGCGGAGTCTGCACATCCTCCCCGCGTCTGCGTGGGTTTCCTCCGGGTGCTCCGGTTTCATAGATTATCATAGAATTTACAGTGCAGAAGGAGGCCATTCGGCCCATCGAGTCTGCACCGGCTCTTGGAAAGAGCACCCTACCCAAGGTCAACACCTCCACCCTATCCCCATAACCCAGCAACCCCACCCAACACTAAGGGCAATTTTGGACACTAAGGACAATTGATCATGGCCAATCCACCTAACCTGCACATCTTTGGACTGCGGGAGGAAACCGGAGCACCCGGAGGAAACCCACGCACACACGGGGAGGATGTGCAGACTCCGCACAGATAGTGACCCAAGCCGGGAATCGAACCTGGGACCCTGGAGCTGTGAAGCAATTGTGCTATCCACATTGCTACCGTGCTGCCCGCAATCCTCCCACAATCCAAAGGGTTAGGTGGAACGGCTGTGATCAATACAGGTGTTATGAGGATAGGGCGGGGGGAGTGGGGTTCGGTGGGGTGCTCTTTCCGAGACCCGATAGTCCGAATGGCCTCCTTCTGCACTGTCGGGATTCCACGATGCTGATTTTATAGAACGGCGGTGCTGGGCTGAATGGCCTACTTAGCCACTGCTGGCCCGTGTGTGTGTGTGAGTCTTGTGTGTTTTAAAAAGATTTAAAAAGAAATTGGGCTCCCGGGGAGAGGAAACTGGCAGAGGAAAGATATTTGAATGACTGAGTCATCGGAACGTTTGTTGGTTTTGCTGCTGCCGCCCTCCCTCTCTCTCTCTCTCTCTCTCCCACCCTCTCCGCCCTCCCCCTGTTTGACTGAAAGCAGGTTCGGCAGGTGTGGCCACGGGCGAGTGAGGAGAGGCTGAGGGCAGTTACTGCCAGCTCCCCGTGCTAGTGAGGTGTGCGAGACAGCAACAGGTAACCTCGAAACTATGTCACTCTGTTTGTGTGTGTTCTGCTTTTTTGATTACTGCTCGTCCACCTATAGAAACTCCTGGAAAGGGATAATCTCAATATCTTGGGCCTGCACGCTGTCGCTATCTGGGGAGGGTGCTGCCCTTCAGAGTCCTGTTGGAGTGTCGGACAGCACAGCGAGGGAGCTGAGGGTGGGGATGCGGGTTGTGTTGACGAGGGTCCTGTTACGAGGTTGTGGGGGGGGGGGGTAGAGAGAGAGATTCGGATTGAAAGGATTGAGAGGTTTGATTTTGTTGGAGCTGGGACTCGAAGGGGTGGGACACATAACCAGCCTCAAACCTGGATTTAATTTGTTGCAGGGAGGTTAGTTTGGAGATGTGCGGGTGGGAGGGGTTGGTGGGGAAGCAAGTGTGAGGGGGGGTGGTGGTGGTGGGGGAGGGGGGGCAGTGCCCCAAACAAGAGATGCTGGAGGGTGAAGCCAGCGGGCACTCTCGGGTAGGAACGGCCGTGGAAATCAGAACTTGTCTCTCTCCGAACGCTGTGGGTGCCTGGGGGGTGGGTAAGGAAGCGCTCTGTGATTGATATGTATGAGTTGGGTGAAAGCGTAACGGAGGACCGCTGATGTGCTGGTCAGATTTGTATAGGGGGCCCGAGGGGCTGAATGGCCTCGACCTGATCCCAGTGCTCCCAGAGCGTGTGAGGAGGGGGAGGGAGGGGCGGTGGTGGGGGGGGGGGGGTGGTTATACTGGATGTTCTCATTCGTTTTGGCGCATGAATCTGGGCTCTGATTTTCCTCGGTGAGGTGGAGGAGCAGGGAGATCAGGGCCGGACGTGTCCCTGATTGTTCCTGAGGTGGGCCTTTCCCCTTGGGCTCTGCCTCGGGTGCGTCCGGCCCCCACAGGCCCTGCACCGGAGCCCGGGGCGGGTGGCAACGGAAGGACTTGCATTTATACAGCGCCTTTCGCAACGCCCGAAGCACTTCCGCGGCCTGACGAGGCGCGTTTGAAGTGTCGCCGCCGTGGTAACGTAGGAAAACGCGGGCAGCCAATCCCCGCACAGCAGGATCCCACAACCGTCGAGGCGGCAGCGACCAGGCCACCTGCTTTGGTCTGCGGTGTTTGGGTTGAGGGGTAACGATTGGCCGGGGCACCGGGGGAGAACTCTGCCCTGCTGGTCTGCGAAATAGTGCCACGGAATGTTTCACATCCACCTGGGGGTACAGAGCGGGCACCGGTTTGACATTTCACCTGAAAGACGGCACCTCCGACAGTGTGGCACTCGCTCAGTACCACACTGGCGATGCCGTCCTGGATTTTGTGCTGCTCCGTCAAGTAGAGGGCGGGGAGGCGGGTAAGGGCAGCTATGGGGGGGGGGGGGTGCGGGCGGGGGGGGGGGGGGGGAGTGGGTGGTGGCACAGGATGGGGGGGGGGGGGTTGGGTGGGTGGGTGATTTGCGGTGAGGGTGGGTTGCTGGGGCAAAGGGGAGAATGAGTCCAAGTGGCAGAAGATGGCGTGAGGGTGACTCTGCCACCTGGACACCCCTCCTGCTGGACGGGCAATCTGCCGTCAAGTCGGAGCCTCTCGCCCGTCCGCTAGGCCGCCCCCAAATCCAGCCCCGATTTGCTTGGCAGTATTGGGAGAAAATCCAGCATTTTCCAGCGTGGTTTGCCTGTGGGTGAGGGCAGTGCATTGTGGGAAGGCCTGGTTAGTGTCACCCTCTGTGGAGGTACCCAATATTGTCCAGATGCTCCTGGAGTAGGCCATTCAGCCCATCAAATCTGCGCTGCATTCTAAAAGATCATGGATGATCGGATTGTGGCCTTAACTCCACTGACCCACCTGCCCATCACCCTCGACTCCCTTGTCGATCAAAAACCTGCCTAACTCAGCCTTGAATGTTTCCAATGACCCAGCCTCCACTGCTCCCTGTGGATAGAGAATTCCAAAGACTTGCCACCTTCTGAGAGAGGGAATTTCTCCTCGTCCCCGTCCACCTCGCCCTAACCGCATGGAACTCCACGCTCAGCAAGCACCCACAGGCGAGAACGAAGCGATAATCTGCTGAAGATTTTATTGGAAAAAGTACATTTTAAAAACCACTCTGCGAGTCGCTATGACGGCGAAAGAGTGGCGGAAGCAAATTCAAACATTTTACCGGGCGTGGACTTAAGAAGGGAAGTTGCCGGGCTGCAGGCAGAAAGAAGCAGAAACAGCGAGCAGAATTGGACTTTTCCATCAATGAGCTGGCAGGGGAACGCTGGGTCGAAAGGCCTCCGACACTGGTCCCTCATGTGTGGTCCAGGTGCTGTGTTTCATGCTGGGAAAGTTGACAAGGCCCCAGCACACCAGCCATTCAGTTTGGATGCTGCGGAATCAGATCTGGTCAAGGCTGTTATGATGTGTGTGGAGAACATTACTCAGGATTACTGTTTCGAGGCCTTGAAGGGGATCAGTGTTATTGTAACTCAGGGTAGCACTGTCACCTCAGTGTTGTAATTCAGTGGTAGCGCTGTCACCTCAGTGTTGTAACTCACTGGTAGCGCTGTCACCTCAGTGTTGTAACTCAGTGGTAGCGCTGTCACCTCAGTGTTGTTGTAACTCAGTGGTAGCGCTGTCACCTCAGTGTTGTAATTCAGTGGTAGCGCTGTCACCTCAGTGTTGTAACTCACTGGTAGCGCTGTCACCTCAGTGTTGTTGTAACTCAGTGGTAGCGCTGTCACCTCAGTGTTGTTGTAACTCAGTGGTAGCGCTGTCACCTCAGTGTTGTAATTCAGTGGTAGCGCTGTCACCTCAGTGTTGTAACTCACTGGTAGCGCTGTCACCTCAGTGTTGTAACTCAGTGGTAGCGCTGTCACCTCAGTGTTGTTGTAACTCAGTGGTAGCGCTGTCACCTCAGTGTTGTAATTCAGTGGTAGCGCTGTCACCTCAGTGTTGTAACTCACTGGTAGCGCTGTCACCTCAGTGTTGTAACTCAGTGGTAGCGCTGTCACCTCAGTGTTGTTGTAACTCAGTGGTAGCGCTGTCACCTCAGTGTTGTAATTCAGTGGTAGCGCTGTCACCTCAGTGTTGTAACTCACTGGTAGCGCTGTCACCTCAGTGTTGTAACTCAGTGGTAGCGCTGTCCCCTCTGTGCTGTAACTCAGTGGTAGCGCTGTCACCTCAGTGTTGTTGTAATTCAGTGGTAGCGCTGTCACCTCAGTGTTGTAACTCACTGGTAGCGCTGTCACCTCAGTGTTGTAACTCAGTGGTAGCGCTGTCCCCTCTGTGCTGTAACTCAGTGGTAGCGCTGTCACCTCAGTGTTGTTGTAACTCAGTGGTAGCGCTGTCACCTCAGTGTTGCTGTAACTCAGTGGTAGCGCTGTCACCTCAGTGTTGTTGTAACTCAGTGGCAGCGCTGTCACCTCAGTGTTGCTGTAACTCAGTGGTAGCGCTGTCACCTCAGTGTTGTTGTAACTCAGTGGTAGCGCTGTCACCTCAGTGTTGTTGTAACTCAGTGGTAGCACTGTCACCTCAGTGTTGTAACTCAGTGGTAGCACTGTCACCTCAGTGTTGTTGTAACTCAGTGGTAGCGCTGTCACCTCAGTGTTGTAACTCAGTGGTAGCGCTGTCACCTCAGTGCTGTAACTCAGTGGTAGCGCTGTCACCTCAGTGTTGTTGTAACTCAGTGGTAGCGCTGTCACCTCAGTGTTGTTGTAACTCAGTGGTAGCGCTGTCACCTCAGTGTTGTAACTCAGTGGTAGCACTGTCACCTCAGTGTTGTTGAAACTCAGTGGTAGCGCTGTCACCTCAGTGTTGTAACTCAGTGGTAGCACTGTCACCTCAGTGTTGTTGTAACTCAGTGGTAGCGCTGTCACCTCAGTGTTGTAACTCAGTGGTAGCACTGACACCTCAGTGTTGCTGTAACTCAGTGGTAGCGCTGTCACCTCAGTGTTGTTGTAACTCAGTGGTAGCGCTGTCACCTCAGTGTTGTAACTCAGTGGTAGCACTGTCACCTCAGTGTTGTTGTAACTCAGTGGTAGCGCTGTCACCTCAGTGTTGTAACTCAGTGGTAGCACTGTCACCTCAGTTTTGTTGTAACTCAGTGGTAGCGCTGTCACCTCAGTGTTGTTGTAACTCAGTGGTAGCGCTGTCACCTCAGTGTTGTAACTCAGTGGTAGCACTGACACCTCAGTGTTGTAACTCAGTGGTAGCGCTGTCACCTCAGTGTTGTTGTAACTCAGTGGTACCACTGTCACCTCAGTGTTGTAACTCAGTGGTAGCGCTGTCACCTCAGTGTTGTAACTCAGTGGTAGCGCTGTCCCCTCTGTGCTGTAACTCAGTGGTAGCGCTGTCACCTCAGTGTTGTTGTAATTCAGTGGTAGCGCTGTCACCTCAGTGTTGTAACTCAGTGGTAGCACTGTCACCTCAGTGTTGTTGTAACTCAGTGGTAGCACTGAGACCTCAGTGTTGTTGTAACTCAGTGGTACCACTGTCACCTCAGTGTTGTAACTCAGTGGTAGCGCTGTCACCTCAGTGTTGTAACTCAGTGGTAGCGCTGTCCCCTCTGTGCTGTAACTCAGTGGTAGCGCTGTCACCTCAGTGTTGTTGTAATTCAGTGGTAGCGCTGTCACCTCAGTGTTGTAACTCAGTGGTAGCACTGTCACCTCAGTGTTGTTGTAACTCAGTGGTAGCGCTGACACCTCAGTGTTGTTGTAACTCAGTGGTAGCACTGTCAGCTCAGTGTTGTAACTCAGTGGTAGCGCTGTCACCTCAGTGGTGTAACTCAGTGGTAGCGCTGTCACCTCAGTGTTGTAACTCAGTGGTAGCACTGACACCTCAGTGTTGTAACTCAGTGGTAGCACTGTCACCTCAGTGTTGTTGTAACTCAGTGGTAGCACTGTCACCTCAGTGTTGTAACTCAGTGGTAGCGCTGTCACCTCAGTGTTGTTGTAACTCAGTGGTAGCGCTGTCACCTCAGTGTTGTTGTAACTCAGTGGTAGCACTGTCACCTCAGTGTTGTAACTCAGTGGTAGCGCTGTCACCTCAGTGTTGTTGTAACTCAGTGGTAGCGCTGTCACCTCAGTGTTGTTGTAACTCAGTGGTAGCGCTGTCACCTCAGTGTTGTAACTCAGTGGTAGCGCTGTCACCTCAGTGTTGTAACTCAGTGGTAGCACTGTCACCTCAGTGTTGTAACTCAGTGGGGGCGCTGTCACCTCAGTGTGGTAACTCAGTGGGAGCGCTGTCACCTCAGTGTTGTTGTAACTCAGTGGGAGCGCTGACACCTCAGTGTTGTTGTAACTCAGTGGTAGCACTGTCACCTCAGTGTTGTAACTCAGCTGTAGCACTGACACCTCAGTGTTGTAACTCAGTGGTAGCGCTGTCACCTCAGTGTTGTTGTAACTCAGTGGTAGCGCTGTCACCTCAGTGTTGTTGTAACTCAGTGGTAGCACTGTCACCTCAGTGTTGTAACTCAGTTGTAGCACTGACACCTCAGTGTTGTAACTCAGTGGTAGCGCTGTCACCTCAGTGTTGTTGTAACTCAGTGGTAGCGCTGTCACCTCAGTGTTGTAACTCAGTGGTACCACTGTCACCTCAGTGTTGTTGTAACTCAGTGGTAGCGCTGTCACCTCAGTGTTGTAACTCAGTGGGAGCGCTGTCACCTCAGTGTTGTAACTCAGTGGTAGCACTGTCACCTCAGTGTTGTTGTAACTCAGTTGTAGCACTGACACCTCAGTGTTGTAACTCAGTGGTAGCGCTGTCACCTCAGTGTTGTTGTAACTCAGTGGTAGCGCTGTCACCTCAGTGTTGTAACTCAGTGGTAGCACTGTCACCTCAGTGTTGTTGTAACTCAGTGGTAGCGCTGTCACCTCAGTGTTGTAACTCAGTGGTACCACTGTCACCTCAGTGTTGTTGTAACTCAGTGGTAGCACTGTCACCTCAGTGTTGTAACTCAGTTGTAGCACTGACACCTCAGTGTTGTAACTCAGTTGTAGCACTGACACCTCAGTGTTGTAACTCAGTGGTAGCGCTGTCACCTCAGTGTTGTTGTAACTCAGTGGTAGCGCTGTCACCTCAGTGGTGTAACTCAGTGGTACCACTGTCACCTCAGTGTTGTTGTAACTCAGTGGTAGCACTGTCACCTCAGTGTTGATGTAACTCAGTGGTAGCACTGTCACCTCAGTGTTGTAACTCAGTTGTAGCACTGACACCTCAGTGTTGTAACTCAGTGGTAGCGCTGTCACCTCAGTGTTGTTGTAACTCAGTGGTAGCGCTGTCACCTCAGTGTTGTAACTCAGTGGTAGCGCTGTCACCTCAGTGTTGTTGTAACTCAGTGGTAGCACTGTCACCTCAGTGTTGTAACTCAGTTGTAGCACTGACACCTCAGTGGTGTAACTCAGTGGTAGCGCTGTCACCTCAGTGTTGTTGTAACTCAGTGGTAGCGCTGTCACCTCAGTGTTGTAACTCAGTGGTACCACTGTCACCTCAGTGTTGTTGTAACTCAGTGGTAGCACTGTCACCTCAGTGTTGATGTAACTCAGTGGTAGCGCTGACACCTCAGTGTTGTAACTCAGTGGTAGCGCTGTCACCTCAGTGTTGTAACTCAGTGGTAGCGCTGACACCTCAGTGTTGTAACTCAGTGGTAGCGCTGACACCTCAGTGTTGTAACTCAGTGGTAGCGCTGTCACCTCAGTGTTGTTGTAACTCAGTTGTAGCGCTGTCACCTCAGTGTTGTAACTCAGTGGTAGCGCTGTCACCTCAGTGTTGTAACTCAGTGGTAGCGCTGACACCTCAGTGTTGTAACTCAGTGGTAGCGCTGACACCTCAGTGTTGTAACTCAGTGGTAGCGCTGTCACCTCAGTGTTGTAACTCAGTGGTAGCGCTGTCACCTCAGTGTTGTTGTAACTCAGTGGTAGCGCTGTCACCTCAGTGTTGTAACTCAGTGGTAGCACTGTCACTTCAGTGTTGTTGTAACTCAGTGGTAGCGCTGTTACCTCAGTGTTGTAACTCAGTGGTAGCACTGTCACCTCAGTGTTGTTGTAACTCAGTGGTAGCGCTGTCACCTCAGTGTTGTTGTAACTCAGTGGTAGCACTGTCACCTCAGTGTTGTTGTAACTCAGTGGCAGCACTGACACCTCAGCGTTGTAACTCAGTGGTAGCGCTGTCACCTCAGTGTTGTTGTAACTCAGTGGTAGCACTGTCACCTCAGTGTTGTAACTCAGTGGTAGCACTGTCACCTCAGTGTTGTTGTAACTCAGTGGTAGCGCTGACACCTCAGTGTTGTAACTCAGTGGTAGCACTGTCACCTCAGTGTTGTTGTAACTCAGTGGTAGCACTGTCACCTCAGTGTTGTAACTCAGTGGTAGCACTGTCACCTCAGTGTTGTTGTAACTCAGTGGTAGCGCTGACACCTCAGTGTTGTAACTCAGTGGTAGCGCTGTCACCTCAGTGTTGTAACTCAGTGGTAGCGCTGTCACCTCAGTGTTGTTGTAACTCAGTGGTAGCGCTGTCACCTCAGTGTTGTTGTAACTCAGTGGTAGCACTGTCACCTCAGTGTTGTTGTAACTCAGTGGTAGCGCTGTCACCTCAGTGTTGTAACTCAGTGGGAGCGCTGTCACCTCAGTGTTGTTGTAACTCAGTGGTAGCGCTGTCCCCTCAGTGTTGTAACTCAGTGGGAGCGCTGTCACCTCAGTGTTGTAACTCAGTGGTACCACTGTCACCTCAGTGTTGTAACTCAGTGGTAGCGCTGTCACCTCAGTGTTGTAACTCAGTGGGAGCGCTGTCACCTCAGTGTTGTAACTCAGTGGTACCACTGTCACCTCAGTGTTGTAACTCAGTGGTAGCGCTGTCACCTCAGTGTTGTAACTCAGTGGGAGCGCTGTCACCTCAGTGTTGTTGTAACTCAGTGGTAGCGCTGTCACCTCAGTGTTGTAACTCAGTGGGAGCACTGTCACCTCAGTGTTGTAACTCAGTGGGAGCACTGTCACCTCAGTGTTGTTGTAACTCAGTGGTAGCACTGTCACCTCAGTGTTGTAACTCAGTGGTAGCGCTGTCACCTCAGTGTTGTAACTCAGTGGGAGCGCTGTCACCTAAGTGTTGTTGTAACTCAGTGGTAGCGCTGTCCCTTCAGTGTTGTTGTAACTCAGTGGTAGCACTGTCACCTCAGTGTTGTTGTAACTCAGTGGTAGCGCTGTCACCTCAGTGTTGTTGTAACTCAGTGGTAGCGCTGTTACCTCAGTGTTGTTGTAACTCAGTGTTAGCGCTGTCACCTCAGTGTTGTTGTAACTCAGTGGTAGCGCTGTCCCCTCAGTGTTGTTGTAACTCAGTGGTAGCACTGTCACCTCAGTGTTGTTGTAACTCAGTGGTAGCGCTGACACCTCAGTGTTGTTGTAACTCAGTGGTAGCACTGTCACCTCAGTGTTGTTGTAACTCAGTGGTAGCGCTGTCCCCTCAGTGTTGTTGTAACTCAGTGGTAGCACTGTCACCTCAGTGTTGTTGTAACACAGTGGTAGCGCTGACACCTCAGTGTTGTTGTAACTCTGTGGTGGCGCTGTCACCTCAGTGTTGTTGTAACTCAGTGGTAGCACTGTCACCTCAGTGTTGTAACTCAGTGGTAGCTCTGTCACCTCAGTGTTGTAACTCAGTGGGAGCGCTGTCACCTCAGTGTTGTAACTCAGTGGTAGCGCTGTCACCTCAGTGTTGTTGTAACTCAGATGTAGCGCTGTCACCTCAGTGTTGTTGTAACTCAGTGGTAGCGCTGTCCCCTCAGTGTTGTTGTAACTCAGTGGTAGCACTGTCACCTCAGTGTTGTTGTAACTCAGTGGTAGCGCTGTCACCTCATTGTTGTAACTCAGTGGTAGCGCTGTCACCTCAGTGTTGTAACTCAGTGGTAGCGCTGTCACCTCAGTGTTGTTGTAACTCAGTGGGAGCGCTGTCACCTCAGTGTTGTAACTCAGTGGTAGCGCTGTCACCTCAGTGTTGTTGTAACTCAGTGGTGGCGCTGTCACCTCAGTGTTGTAACTCAGTGGGGGCGCTGTCACCTCAGTGTTGTTGTAACTCAGTAGGAGCGCTGACACCTCAGTGTTGTTGTAACTCAGTGGTAGCACTGTCACCTCAGTGTTGTAACTCAGCTGTAGCACTGACACCTCAGTGTTGTTGTAACTCAGTTGTAGCACTGACACCTCAGTGTTGTAACTCAGTGGTAGCGCTGTCACCTCAGTGTTGTTGTAACTCAGTGGTAGCGCTGTCACCTCAGTGTTGTAACTCAGTGGTACCACTGTCACCTCAGTGTTGTTGTAACTCAGTGGTAGCACTGTCACCTCAGTGTTGTAACTCAGTTGTAGCACTGACACCTCAGTGTTGGAACTCAGTTGTAGCACTGACACCTCAGTGTTGTAACTCAGTGGTAGCGCTGTCACCTCAGTGTTGTTGTAACTCAGTGGTAGCACTGACACCTCAGTGTTGGAACTCAGTTGTAGCACTGACACCTCAGTGTTGTAACTCAGTGGTAGCGCTGTCACCTCAGTGTTGTTGTAACTCAGTGGTAGCGCTGTCACCTCAGTGTTGTAACTCAGTGGTACCACTGTCACCTCAGTGTTGTTGTAACTCAGTGGTAGCACTGTCACCTCAGTGTTGATGTAACTCAGTGGTAGCACTGTCACCTCAGTGTTGTAACTCAGTTGTAGCACTGACACCTCAGTGTTGTAACTCAGTGGTAGCGCTGTCACCTCAGTGTTGTTGTAACTCAGTGGTAGCGCTGTCACCTCAGTGTTGTAACTCAGTGGTACCACTGTCACCTCAGTGTTGTTGTAACTCAGTGGTAGCGCTGTCACCTCAGTGTTGTTGTAACTCAGTGGTAGCACTGTCACCTCAGTGTTGTTGTAACTCAGTGGTAGCGCTGTCACCTCAGTGTTGTTGTAACTCAGTGGTAGCACTGTCACCTCAGTGTTGTAACTTAGTTGTAGCACTGACACCTCAGTGGTGTAACTCAGTGGTAGCGCTGTCACCTCAGTGTTGTTGTAACTCAGTTGTAGCGCTGTCACCTCAGTGTTGTAACTCAGTGGTAGCGCTGTCACCTCAGTGTTGTAACTCAGTGGTAGCGCTGACACCTCAGTGTTGTAACTCAGTGGTAGCGCTGACACCTCAGTGTTGTAACTCAGTGGTAGCGCTGTCACCTCAGTGTTGTAACTCAGTGGTAGCGCTGTCACCTCAGTGTTGTTGTAACTCAGTGGTAGCGCTGTCACCTCAGTGTTGTAACTCAGTGGTAGCACTGTCACTTCAGTGTTGTTGTAACTCAGTGGTAGCACTGTCACCTCAGTGTTGTTGTAACTCAGTGGTAGCGCTGTCACCTCAGTGTTGTTGTAACTCAGTGGTAGCACTGTCACCTCAGTGTTGTTGTAACTCAGTGGCAGCACTGACACCTCAGCGTTGTAACTCAGTGGTAGCGCTGTCACCTCAGTGTTGTTGTAACTCAGTGGTAGCACTGTCACCTCAGTGTTGTAACTCAGTGGTAGCACTGTCACCTCAGTGTTGTTGTAACTCAGTGGTAGCGCTGACACCTCAGTGTTGTAACTCAGTGGTAGCACTGTCACCTCAGTGTTGTTGTAACTCAGTGGTAGCACTGTCACCTCAGTGTTGTTGTAACTCAGTGGTAGCGCTGACACCTCAGTGTTGTAACTCAGTGGTAGCGCTGTCACCTCAGTGTTGTAACTCAGTGGTAGCGCTGTCACCTCAGTGTTGTTGTAACTCAGTGGTAGCGCTGTCACCTCAGTGTTGTTGTAACTCAGTGGTAGCACTGTCACCTCAGTGTTGTTGTAACTCAGTGGTAGCGCTGTCACCTCAGTGTTGTAACTCAGTGGGAGCGCTGTCACCTCAGTGTTGTTGTAACTCAGTGGTAGCGCTGTCCCCTCAGTGTTGTAACTCAGTGGGAGCGCTGTCACCTCAGTGTTGTAACTCAGTGGTACCACTGTCACCTCAGTGTTGTAACTCAGTGGTAGCGCTGTCACCTCAGTGTTGTAACTCAGTGGGAGCGCTGTCACCTCAGTGTTGTTGTAACTCAGTGGTAGCGCTGTCACCTCAGTGTTGTAACTCAGTGGTAGCGCTGTCACCTCAGTGTTGTAACTCAGTGGGAGCACTGTCACCTCAGTGTTGTAACTCAGTGGGAGCACTGTCACCTCAGTGTTGTTGTAACTCAGTGGTAGCACTGTCACCTCAGTGTTGTAACTCAGTGGTAGCGCTGTCACCTCAGTGTTGTAACTCAGTGGGAGCGCTGTCACCTAAGTGTTGTTGTAACTCAGTGGTAGCGCTGTCCCTTCAGTGTTGTTGTAACTCAGTGGTAGCACTGTCACCTCAGTGTTGTTGTAACTCAGTGGTAGCGCTGTCACCTCAGTGTTGTTGTAACTCAGTGGTAGCGCTGTTACCTCAGTGTTGTTGTAACTCAGTGTTAGCGCTGTCACCTCAGTGTTGTTGTAACTCAGTGGTAGCGCTGTCCCCTCAGTGTTGTTGTAACTCAGTGGTAGCACTGTCACCTCAGTGTTGTTGTAACTCAGTGGTAGCGCTGACACCTCAGTGTTGTTGTAACTCAGTGGTAGCACTGTCACCTCAGTGTTGTTGTAACTCAGTGGTAGCGCTGTCCCCTCAGTGTTGTTGTAACTCAGTGGTAGCACTGTCACCTCAGTGTTGTTGTAACACAGTGGTAGCGCTGACACCTCAGTGTTGTTGTAACTCTGTGGTGGCGCTGTCACCTCAGTGTTGTTGTAACTCAGTGGTAGCACTGTCACCTCAGTGTTGTTGTAACTCAGTGGTAGCGCTGTCACCTCAGTGTTGTAACTCAGTGGTAGCTCTGTCACCTCAGTGTTGTAACTCAGTGGGAGCGCTGTCACCTCAGTGTTGTAACTCAGTGGTAGCGCTGTCACCTCAGTGTTGTTGTAACTCAGATGTAGCGCTGTCACCTCAGTGTTGTTGTAACTCAGTGGTAGCGCTGTCCCCTCAGTGTTGTTGTAACTCAGTGGTAGCACTGTCACCTCAGTGTTGTTGTAACTCAGTGGTAGCGCTGTCACCTCATTGTTGTAACTCAGTGGTAGCGCTGTCACCTCAGTGTTGTAACTCAGTGGTAGCGCTGTCACCTCAGTGTTGTTGTAACTCAGTGGGAGCGCTGTCACCTCAGTGTTGTAACTCAGTGGTAGCGCTGTCACCTCAGTGTTGTTGTAACTCAGTGGTGGCGCTGTCACCTCAGTGTTGTAACTCAGTGGTAGCGCTGTCACCTCAGTGTTGTTGTAACTCAGTGGTGGCGCTGTCACCTCAGTGTTGTTGTAACTCAGTGGTGGCGCTGTCACCTCAGTGTTGTAACTCAGTGGTAGCACTGTCACCTCAGTGTTGTTGGAACTCAGTGGTAGCACTGTCACCTCAGTGTTGTAACTCAGTGGTAGCACTGTCACCTCAGTGTTGTTGTAACTCAGTGGTAGCGCTGACACCTCAGTGTTGTAACTCAGTGGTAGCACTGTCACCTCAGTGTTGTTGGAACTCAGTGGTAGCACTGTCACCTCAGTGTTGTAACTCAGTGGTAGCGCTGTCACCTCAGTGTTGTAACTCAGTGGTAGCACTGTCACCTCAGTGTTGTTGGAACTCAGTGGTAGCACTGTCACCTCAGTGTTGTAACTCAGTGGTAGCGCTGTCACCTCAGTGTTGTTGTAACTCAGTGGTAGCGCTGTCACCTCAGTGTTGTTGTAACTCAGTGGTAGCGCTGAGACCTCAGTGTTGTTGTAACTCAGTGGTAGCGCTGTCACCTCAGTGTTGTTGTAACTCAGTGTTAGCGCTGAGACCTCAGTGTTGTTGTAACTCAGTGGTAGCGCTGTCACCTCAGTGTTGTTGTAACTCAGTGGTAGCACTGTCACCTCAGTGTTGTTGTAACTCAGTGGGAGCGCTGTCACCTCAGTGTTGTAACTCAGTGGGAGCGCTGTCACCTCAGTGTTGTTGTAACTCAGTGGGAGCGCTGTCACCTCAGTGTTGTTGTAACTCAGTGGTAGCCCTGTCACCTCAGTGTTGTTGTAACTCAGTGGGAGCGCTGTCACCTCAGTGTTGTTGTAACTCAGTGGTAGCACTGTCACCTCAGTGTTGTTGTAACTCAGTGGTAGCGCTGTCACCTCAGTGTTGTTGTAACTCAGTGGGGGCGCTGTCACCTCAGTGTTGTTGTAACTCAGTGGTAGCCCTGTCACCTCAGTGTTGTTGTAACTCAGTGGGAGCGCTGTCACCTCAGTGTTGTTGTAACTCAATGGTAGCACTGTCACCTCAGTGTTGTTGTAACTCAGTGGCAGCACTGACACCTCAGCGTTGTAACTCAGTGGTAGCGCTGTCACCTCAGTGTTGTTGTAGCTCAGTGGTAGCACTGTCACCTCAGTGTTGTAACTCAGTGGTAGCACTGTCACCTCAGTGTTGTTGTAACTCAGTGGTAGCGCTGACACCTCAGTGTTGTAACTCAGTGGTAGCACTGTCACCTCAGTGTTGTTGTAACTCAGTGGTAGCACTGTCACCTCAGTGTTGTAACTCAGTGGTAGCACTGTCATCTCAGTGTTGTTGTAACTCAGTGGTAGCGCTGACACCTCAGTGTTGTAACTCAGTGGTAGCGCTGTCACCTCAGTGTTGTAACTCAGTGGTAGCGCTGTCACCTCAGTGTTGTTGTAACTCAGTGGTAGCGCTGTCACCTCAGTGTTGTTGTAACTCAGTGGTAGCACTGTCACCTCAGTGTTGATGTAACTCAGTGGTAGCGCTGTCACCTCAGTGTTGTAACTCAGTGGGAGCGCTGTCACCTCAGTGTTGTTGTAACTCAGTGGTAGCGCTGTCCCCTCAGTGTTGTAACTCAGTGGGAGCGCTGTCACCTCAGTGTTGTAACTCAGTGGTACCACTGTCACCTCAGTGTTGTAACTCAGTGGTAGCGCTGTCACCTCAGTGTTGTAACTCAGTGGGAGCGCTGTCACCTCAGTGTTGTTGTAACTCAGTGGTAGCGCTGTCACCTCAGTGTTGTAACTCAGTGGTAGCGCTGTCACCTCAGTGTTGTAACTCAGTGGGAGCACTGTCACCTCAGTGTTGTAACTCAGTGGGAGCACTGTCACCTCAGTGTTGTTGTAACTCAGTGGTAGCACTGTCACCTCAGTGTTGTAACTCAGTGGTAGCGCTGTCACCTCAGTGTTGTAACTCAGTGGGAGCGCTGTCACCTAAGTGTTGTTGTAACTCAGTGGTAGCGCTGTCCCTTCAGTGTTGTTGTAACTCAGTGGTAGCACTGTCACCTCAGTGTTGTTGTAACTCAGTGGTAGCGCTGTCACCTCAGTGTTGTTGTAACTCAGTGGTAGCGCTGTTACCTCAGTGTTGTTGTAACTCAGTGTTAGCGCTGTCACCTCAGTGTTGTTGTAACTCAGTGGTAGCGCTGTCCCCTCAGTGTTGTTGTAACTCAGTGGTAGCACTGTCACCTCAGTGTTGTTGTAACTCAGTGGTAGCGCTGACACCTCAGTGTTGTTGTAACTCAGTGGTAGCACTGTCACCTCAGTGTTGTTGTAACTCAGTGGTAGCGCTGTCCCCTCAGTGTTGTTGTAACTCAGTGGTAGCACTGTCACCTCAGTGTTGTTGTAACACAGTTGTAGCGCTGACACCTCAGTGTTGTTGTAACTCTGTGGTGGCGCTGTCACCTCAGTGTTGTTGTAACTCAGTGGTAGCACTGTCACCTCAGTGTTGTTGTAACTCAGTGGTAGCGCTGTCACCTCAGTGTTGTAACTCAGTGGTAGCTCTGTCACCTCAGTGTTGTAACTCAGTGGGAGCGCTGTCAACTCAGTGTTGTAACTCAGTGGTAGCGCTGTCACCTCAGTGTTGTTGTAACTCAGATGTAGCGCTGTCACCTCAGTGTTGTTGTAACTCAGTGGTAGCGCTGTCCCCTCAGTGTTGTTGTAACTCAGTGGTAGCACTGTCACCTCAGTGTTGTTGTAACTCAGTGGTAGCGCTGTCACCTCATTGTTGTAACTCAGTGGTAGCGCTGTCACCTCAGTGTTGTAACTCAGTGGTAGCGCTGTCACCTCAGTGTTGTTGTAACTCAGTGGGAGCGCTGTCACCTCAGTGTTGTAACTCAGTGGTAGCGCTGTCACCTCAGTGTTGTTGTAACTCAGTGGTGGCGCTGTCACCTCAGTGTTGTAACTCAGTGGTAGCGCTGTCACCTCAGTGTTGTTGTAACTCAGTGGTGGCGCTGTCACCTCAGTGTTGTTGTAACTCAGTGGTGGCGCTGTCACCTCAGTGTTGTAACTCAGTGGTAGCACTGTCACCTCAGTGTTGTTGGAACTCAGTGGTAGCGCTGTCACCTCAGTGTTGTTGTAACTCAGTGGTAGCGCTGACACCTCAGTGTTGTAACTCAGTGGTAGCACTGTCACCTCAGTGTTGTTGGAACTCAGTGGTAGCACTGTCACCTCAGTGTTGTAACTCAGTGGTAGCGCTGTCACCTCAGTGTTGTAACTCAGTGGTAGCACTGTCACCTCAGTGTTGTTGGAACTCAGTGGTAGCACTGTCACCTCAGTGTTGTAACTCAGTGGTAGCGCTGTCACCTCAGTGTTGTTGTAACTCAGTGGTAGCGCTGTCACCTCAGTGTTGTTGTAACTCAGTGGTAGCGCTGAGACCTCAGTGTTGTTGTAACTCAGTGGTAGCGCTGTCACCTCAGTGTTGTTGTAACTCAGTGTTAGCGCTGAGACCTCAGTGTTGTTGTAACTCAGTGGTAGCGCTGTCACCTCAGTGTTGTTGTAACTCAGTGGTAGCACTGTCACCTCAGTGTTGTTGTAACTCAGTGGGAGCGCTGTCACCTCAGTGTTGTTGTAACTCAGTGGGAGCGCTGTCACCTCAGTGTTGTTGTAACTCAGTGGGAGCGCTGTCACCTCAGTGTTGTTGTAACTCAGTGGTAGCCCTGTCACCTCAGTGTTGTTGTAACTCAGTGGGAGCGCTGTCACCTCAGTGTTGTTGTAACTCAGTGGTAGCACTGTCACCTCAGTGTTGTTGTAACTCAGTGGTAGCGCTGTCACCTCAGTGTTGTTGTAACTCAGTGGGGGCGCTGTCACCTCAGTGTTGTTGTAACTCAGTGGTAGCCCTGTCACCTCAGTGTTGTTGTAACTCAGTGGGAGCGCTGTCACCTCAGTGTTGTTGTAACTCAGTGGTAGCACTGTCACCTCAGTGTTGTTGTCACTCAGTGGTAGCCCTGTCACCTCAGTGTTGTTGTAACTCAGTGGTAGCCCTGTCACCTCAGTGTTGTTGTAACTCAGTGGTAGCACTGTCACCTCAGTGTTGTAACTAAGTGGTAGCACTGTCACCTCAGTGTTGTTGTAACTCAGTGGTAGCACTGTCACCTCAGTGTTGTTGTAACTCAGTGGTAGCACTGTCACCTCAGTGTAGTAACTCAGTGGTAGCGCTGTCACCTCAGTGTTGTAAATCAGTGGTAGCGCTGACACCTCAGTGTTGTTGTAACTCAGTGGTAGCACTGTCACCTCAGTGTTGTTGTAACTCAGTGGTAGCACTGTCACCTCAGTGTTGTAACTCAGTGGTAGCGCTGACACCTCAGTGTTGTTTTAACTCAGTGGCTGCGCTGTCACCTCTGTGTTGTTGTAACTCAGTGGCAGCGCTGTCACCTCAGTGTTGTTGTAACTCAGTGGTAGCGCTGACACCTCAGTGTTGTAACTCAGTGGTAGCACTGTCACCTCAGTGTTGTTGTAACTCAGTGGTAGCACTGTCACCTCAGTGTTGTTGTAACTCAGTGGTAACGCTGTCACCTCAGTGTTGTTGTAACTCAGTGGTAGCGCTGTCACCTCAGTGTTGTTGTAACTCAGTGGGAGCGCTGTCACCTCAGTGTTGTAACTCAGTGGTAGCGCTGTCACCTCAGTGTTGTAACTCAGTGGTAGCGCTGTCACCTCATTGTTGCTGTAACTCAGTGGTAGCGCTGTCACTTCAGTGTTGCTGTAACTCAGTGGTAGCGCTGTCACCTCAGTGTTGTAACTCAGTGGGAGCGCTGTCACCTCAGTGTTGTTGTAACTCAGTGGTAGCACTGTCACCTCAGTTTGGTAACTCAGTGGGAGCGCTGTCACCTCAGTGTTGTTGTAAGTCAATGGGAGCGCTGTAACCTCAGTGTTGTTGTAACTCAGTGGGAGCACAGTCACCTCAGTGTTGTTGTAACTCAGTGGTAGCGCTGTCACCTCAGTGTTGTTGTAACTCAGTGGGAGAACAGTCACCTCAGTGTTGTTGTAACTCAGTGGTAGGGCTGTCACCTCAGTGTTGTTGTAACTCAGTGGTAGCGCTGTCACCTCAGTGTTGTAACTCAGTTGTAGCGCTGTCACCTCAGTGTTGTAACTCAGTGGTAGCGCTGTCACCTCAGTGTTATTGTAACTCAGTGGTAGCGCTGTCACCTCAGTGTTGTAACTCAGTGGTAGCGCTGTAACCTCAGTGTTGTTGTAACTCAGTGGTAGCACTGTCACCTCAGTGTTGTAACTCAGTGGTAGCGCTGTCACCTCAGTGTTGTTGTAACTCAGTGGTAGCACTGTCACCTCAGTGTGGTAACTCAGTGGGAGCGCTGTCACCTCAGTGTTGTTGTAACTCAGTGGTGGCGCTGTCACCTCAGTGTTGTTGTAACTCAGTGGTGGCGCTGTCACCTCAGTGTTGTAACTCAGTGGTAGCACTGTCACCTCAGTGTTGTTGGAACTCAGTGGTAGCGCTGTCACCTCAGTGTTGTTGTAACTCAGTGGTAGCGCTGACACCTCAGTGTTGTAACTCAGTGGTAGCACTGTCACCTCAGTGTTGTTGGAACTCAGTGGTAGCACTGTCACCTCAGTGTTGTAACTCAGTGGTAGCGCTGTCACCTCAGTGTTGTAACTCAGTGGTAGCACTGTCACCTCAGTGTTGTTGGAACTCAGTGGTAGCACTGTCACCTCAGTGTTGTAACTCAGTGGTAGCGCTGTCACCTCAGTGTTGTTGTAACTCAGTGGTAGCGCTGTCACCTCAGTGTTGTTGTAACTCAGTGGTAGCGCTGAGACCTCAGTGTTGTTGTAACTCAGTAGTAGCGCTGTCACCTCAGTGTTGTTGTAACTCAGTGTTAGCGCTGAGACCTCAGTGTTGTTGTAACTCAGTGGTAGCGCTGTCACCTCAGTGTTGTTGTAACTCAGTGGTAGCACTGTCACCTCAGTGTTGTTGTAACTCAGTGGGAGCGCTGTCACCTCAGTGTTGTTGTAACTCAGTGGGAGCGCTGTCACCTCAGTGTTGTTGTAACTCAGTGGGAGCGCTGTCACCTCAGTGTTGTTGTAACTCAGTGGTAGCCCTGTCACCTCAGTGTTGTTGTAACTCAGTGGGAGCGCTGTCACCTCAGTGTTGTTGTAACTCAGTGGTAGCACTGTCACCTCAGTGTTGTTGTAACTCAGTGGTAGCGCTGTCACCTCAGTGTTGTTGTAACTCAGTGGGGGCGCTGTCACCTCAGTGTTGTTGTAACTCAGTGGTAGCCCTGTCACCTCAGTGTTGTTGTAACTCAGTGGGAGCGCTGTCACCTCAGTGTTGTTGTAACTCAGTGGTAGCACTGTCACCTCAGTGTTGTTGTAACTCAGTGGTAGCCCTGTCACCTCAGTGTTGTTGTAACTCAGTGGTAGCCCTGTCACCTCAGTGTTGTTGTAACTCAGTGGTAGCACTGTCACCTCAGTGTTGTAACTAAGTGGTAGCACTGTCACCTCAGTGTTGTTGTAACTCAGTGGTAGCACTGTCACCTCAGTGTTGTTGTAACTCAGTGGTAGCACTGTCACCTCAGTGTAGTAACTCAGTGGTAGCGCTGTCACCTCAGTGTTGTAAATCAGTGGTAGCGCTGACACCTCAGTGTTGTTGTAACTCAGTGGTAGCACTGTCACCTCAGTGTTGTTGTAACTCAGTGGTAGCACTGTCACCTCAGTGTTGTAACTCAGTGGTAGCGCTGACACCTCAGTGTTGTTTTAACTCAGTGGCTGCGCTGTCACCTCTGTGTTGTTGTAACTCAGTGGCAGCGCTGTCACCTCAGTGTTGTTGTAACTCAGTGGTAGCGCTGACACCTCAGTGTTGTAACTCAGTGGTAGCACTGTCACCTCAGTGTTGTTGTAACTCAGTGGTAGCACTGTCACCTCAGTGTTGTTGTAACTCAGTGGTAACGCTGTCACCTCAGTGTTGTTGTAACTCAGTGGTAGCGCTGTCACCTCAGTGTTGTTGTAACTCAGTGGGAGCGCTGTCACCTCAGTGTTGTAACTCAGTGGTAGCGCTGTCACCTCAGTGTTGTAACTCAGTGGTAGCGCTGTCACCTCATTGTTGCTGTAACTCAGTGGTAGCGCTGTCACTTCAGTGTTGCTGTAACTCAGTGGTAGCGCTGTCACCTCAGTGTTGTAACTCAGTGGGAGCGCTGTCACCTCAGTGTTGTTGTAACTCAGTGGTAGCACTGTCACCTCAGTTTGGTAACTCAGTGGGAGCGCTGTCACCTCAGTGTTGTTGTAAGTCAATGGGAGCGCTGTAACCTCAGTGTTGTTGTAACTCAGTGGGAGCACAGTCACCTCAGTGTTGTTGTAACTCAGTGGTAGCGCTGTCACCTCAGTGTTGTTGTAACTCAGTGGGAGAACAGTCACCTCAGTGTTGTTGTAACTCAGTGGTAGGGCTGTCACCTCAGTGTTGTTGTAACTCAGTGGTAGCGCTGTCACCTCAGTGTTGTAACTCAGTTGTAGCGCTGTCACCTCAGTGTTGTAACTCAGTGGTAGCGCTGTCACCTCAGTGTTATTGTAACTCAGTGGTAGCGCTGTCACCTCAGTGTTGTAACTCAGTGGTAGCGCTGTAACCTCAGTGTTGTTGTAACTCAGTGGTAGCACTGTCACCTCAGTGTTGTAACTCAGTGGTAGCGCTGTCACCTCAGTGTTGTTGTAACTCAGTGGTAGCACTGTCACCTCAGTGTGGTAACTCAGTGGGAGCGCTGTCACCTCAGTGTTGTTGTAAGTCAATGGGAGCGCTGTCACCTCAGTGTTGTTGTAACTCAGTGGGAGCACAGTCACCTCAGTGTTGTTGTAACTCAGTGGTAGCGCTGTCACCTCAGTGTTGTTGTAACTCAGTGGTAGCACTGTCACCTCAGTGTTGTTGTAACTCAGTGGTAGCGCTGTCACCTCAGTGTTGTTGTAACTCAGTGGGAGAACAGTCACCTCAGTGTTGTTGTAACTCAGTGGTAGGGCTGTCACCTCAGTGTTGTTGTAACTCAGTGGTAGCGCTGTCACCTCAGTGTTGTAACTCAGTAGTAGCGCTGTCACCTCAGTGTTGTAACTCAGTGGTAGCGCTGTCATCTCAGTGTTGTTGTAACTCAGTGGTAGCGCTGTCACCTCAGTGTTATTGTAACTCAGTGGTAGCGCTGTCACCTCAGTGTTGTAACTCAGTGGTAGCGCTGTCACCTCAGTGTTGTTGTAACTCAGTGGTAGCGCTGTCACCTCAGTGTTGTAACTCAGTGGTAGCGCTGTCACCTCAGTGTTATTGTAACTCAGTGGTAGCGCTGTCACCTCAGTGTTGTAACTCAGTGGTAGCGCTGTCACCTCAGTGTTGTAACTCAGTGGTAGCGCTGTTACCTCAGTGTTGTAACTCAGTAGTAGCGCTGTCACCTCAGTGTTGTAACTCAGTGGTAGCGCTGTCACCTCAGTGTTGTAACTCAGTGGTAGCGCTGTCACCTCAGTGTTGTAACTCAGTGGTAGCGCTGTCACCTCAGTGTTGTTGTAACTCAGTGGTAGCGCTGTCACCTCAGTGTTGTAACTCAGTGGTAGCGCTGTCACCTCAGTGTTGTTGTAACTCAGTGGTAGCGCTGTCACCTCAGTGTTGTTGTAACTCAGTGGTAGCGCTGTCACCTCAGTGTTGTAACTCAGTTGTAGTGCTGTCACCTCAGTGTTGTTGTAACTCTGTGGTAGCGCTGTCACCTCAGTGTTGTAACTCAGTGGTAGCGCTGTCACCTCAGTGTTGCGGTAACTCAGTGGTAGCGCTGTCACCTCAGTGTTGTTGTAACTCAGTGGTAGCGCTGTCACCTCAGTGTTGCTGTAACTCAGTGGTAGCGCTGTCACCTCAGTGTTGCAACACAGTGGTAGCGCTGTCACCTCAGTGTTGTAACTCAGTGGTAGCGCTGTCACCTCAGTGTTGTAACTCAGTGGGAGCGCTGTCACCTCAGTGTTGTTGTACCTCAGTGGTAGCGCTGACACCTCAGTGTTGTAACTCAGTGGTAGCTCTGTCACATCAGTGTTGTAACTCTGTGGTAGCGCTGTCACTTCAGTGTTGTAACTCAGTATTAGCGCTGTCACCTCAGTGTTGTTGTAACTCAGTGGTAGCGCTGTCACCTCAGTGTTGTAACTCAGTGATAGCGCTGTCACCTCATTGTTGTTGTAACTCAGTGGTAGCGCTGTCACCTCAGTGTTGTTGTAACTCAGTGGTAGCACTGTCACCTCAGTGTTGTTGTAACTCAGTGGTAGCGCTGACACCTCAGTGTTGATGTAACACAGTGGTAGCGCTGTCACCTCAGCGTTGTAACTCAGTGGTAGCGCTGTCACCTCAGTGTTGCTCTAACTCAGTGGTAGCGCTGACACCTCAGTGTTGCTGTAACTCAGTGGTAGCGCTGACACCTCAGTGTTGTTGTAACTCAGTGGTAGCGCTGACACCTCAGTGTTGTTGTAACACAGTGGTAGCGCTGTCACCTCAGCGTTGTAACTCAGTGGTAGCGCTGTCACCTCAGTGTTGTTGTAACTCAGTGGGAGCACTGTCACCTCAGTGTTGTTGTAACTCAGTGGTAGCGCTGACACCTCAGTGTTGTTGTAACTCAGTGGTAGCACTGACACCTCAGTGTTGTAACTCAGTGGTAGCACTGACACCTCAGTGTTGTAACTCAGTGGTAGCCCTGTCACCTCAGTGTTGTAACTCAGTGGTCGCACTGACACCTCAGTGTTGTTGTAACTCAGTGGCAGCGCTGACACCTCAATGTTGTAACTCAGTGGTAGCCCTGTCACCTCAGTGTTGTAACTCAGTGGTCGCACTGACACCTCAGTGTTGTTGTAACTCAGTGGTAGCGCTGTCACCTCAGTGTTGTTGTAACTCAGTGGTAGCGCTGTCACCTCAGTGTTGTAACTCAGTGGTAGCGCTGTCACCTCAGTGTTGTTGTAACTCAGTGGTAGCGCTGTCACCTCAGTGTTGTAACTCAGTGGTAGCGCTGTCACCTCAGTGTTATTGTAACTCAGTGGTAGCGCTGTCACCTCAGTGTTGTAACTCAGTGGTAGCGCTGTCACCTCAGTGTTGTAACTCAGTGGTAGCGCTGTTACCTCAGTGTTGTAACTCAGTAGTAGCGCTGTCACCTCAGTGTTGTAACTCAGTGGTAGCGCTGTCACCTCAGTGTTGTAACTCAGTGGTAGCGCTGTCACCTCAGTGTTGTAACTCAGTGGTAGCGCTGTCACCTCAGTGTTGTTGTAACTCAGTGGTAGCGCTGTCACCTCAGTGTTGTAACTCAGTGGTAGCGCTGTCACCTCAGTGTTGTTGTAACTCAGTGGTAGCGCTGTCACCTCAGTGTTGTTGTAACTCAGTGGTAGCGCTGTCACCTCAGTGTTGTAACTCAGTTGTAGTGCTGTCACCTCAGTGTTGTTGTAACTCTGTGGTAGCGCTGTCACCTCAGTGTTGTAACTCAGTGGTAGCGCTGTCACCTCAGTGTTGCGGTAACTCAGTGGTAGCGCTGTCACCTCAGTGTTGTTGTAACTCAGTGGTAGCGCTGTCACCTCAGTGTTGCTGTAACTCAGTGGTAGCGCTGTCACCTCAGTGTTGCAACACAGTGGTAGCGCTGTCACCTCAGTGTTGTAACTCAGTGGTAGCGCTGTCACCTCAGTGTTGTAACTCAGTGGGAGCGCTGTCACCTCAGTGTTGTTGTACCTCAGTGGTAGCGCTGACACCTCAGTGTTGTAACTCAGTGGTAGCTCTGTCACATCAGTGTTGTAACTCTGTGGTAGCGCTGTCACTTCAGTGTTGTAACTCAGTATTAGCGCTGTCACCTCAGTGTTGTTGTAACTCAGTGGTAGCGCTGTCACCTCAGTGTTGTAACTCAGTGATAGCGCTGTCACCTCATTGTTGTTGTAACTCAGTGGTAGCGCTGTCACCTCAGTGTTGTTGTAACTCAGTGGTAGCACTGTCACCTCAGTGTTGTTGTAACTCAGTGGTAGCGCTGACACCTCAGTGTTGATGTAACACAGTGGTAGCGCTGTCACCTCAGCGTTGTAACTCAGTGGTAGCGCTGTCACCTCAGTGTTGCTCTAACTCAGTGGTAGCGCTGACACCTCAGTGTTGCTGTAACTCAGTGGTAGCGCTGACACCTCAGTGTTGTTGTAACTCAGTGGTAGCGCTGACACCTCAGTGTTGTTGTAACACAGTGGTAGCGCTGTCACCTCAGCGTTGTAACTCAGTGGTAGCGCTGTCACCTCAGTGTTGTTGTAACTCAGTGGGAGCACTGTCACCTCAGTGTTGTTGTAACTCAGTGGTAGCGCTGACACCTCAGTGTTGTTGTAACTCAGTGGTAGCACTGACACCTCAGTGTTGTAACTCAGTGGTAGCACTGACACCTCAGTGTTGTAACTCAGTGGTAGCCCTGTCACCTCAGTGTTGTAACTCAGTGGTCGCACTGACACCTCAGTGTTGTTGTAACTCAGTGGCAGCGCTGACACCTCAATGTTGTAACTCAGTGGTAGCCCTGTCACCTCAGTGTTGTAACTCAGTGGTCGCACTGACACCTCAGTGTTGTTGTAACTCAGTGGTAGCGCTGTCACCTCAGTGTTGTTGTAACTCAGTGGTAGCGCTGTCACCTCAGTGTTGTTGTAACTCAGTGGTAGCGCTGTCACCTCAGTGTTGTAACTCAGTGGGAGCGCTGTCACCTCAGTGTTGTTGTAAATCAGTGGTAGCGCTGAGACCTCAGTGTTGTTGTAACTCAGTGGTAGCGCTGTCACCTCAGTGTTGTAACTCAGTGGTAGCACTGACACCTCAGTGTTGTAACTCAGTGGTAGCACTGTCACCTCAGTGTTGTAACTCAGTGGTCGCACTGACACCACAGTGTTGTAACTCAGTGGTAGCACTGACACCTCAGTGTTGCTGTAACTCAGTGGCAGCGCTGACACCTCAGTGTTGTAACTCAGTGGTAGCCCTATCACCTCAGTGTTGTAACTCAGTGGTCGCACTGACACCTCAGTGTTGTTGTAACTCTGTGGTAGCGCTGTCACCTCAGTGTTGTTGTAACTCAGTGGTAGCGCTGTCACCTCAGTGTTGTTGTAACTCAGTGGTAGCGCTGTCACCTCAGTGTTGTAACTCAGTGGGAGCGCTGTCACCTCAGTGTTGTTGTAACTCAGTGGTAGCGCTGAGACCTCAGTGTTGTTGTAACTCAGTGGTAGCACTGTCACCTCAGTGTTGTAACTCAGTGGTAGCACTGACACCTCAGTGTTGTAACTCAGTGGTAGCACTGACACCTCAGTGTTGTAACTCAGTGGTAGCACTGTCACCTCAGTGTTGTAACTCAGTGGTCGCACTGACACCTCAGTGTTGCTGTAACTCAGTGGGAGCGCTGTCACCTCAGTGTTGTAACTCAGTGGGAGCGCTGTCACCTCAGTGTTGTTGTAACTGAGTGGTAGCGCTGAGACCTCAGTGTTGTTGTAACTCAGTGGTGGCACTGTCACCTCAGTGTTGTTGTAACTCAGTGGTAGCACTGTCACCTCAGTCTTGTAACTCAGTGGTAGCGCTGTTACCTCAGTGTTGTAACTCAGTGGTAGCACTGTCACCTCAGTGTTGTAAATCAGTGGTAGCGCTGTCACCTCAGTGTTGTAACTCAGTGGTAGCGCTGACACCTCAGTGTTGTTGTAACTCAGTCATAGCGCTGCCCCCTCAGTGTAGTAACTCAGTGGTAGCGCTGTCACCTCAGTGTTGTAAATCAGTGGTAGCGCTGACACCTCAGTGTTGTTGTAACTCAGTGGTAGCACTGTCACCTCAGTGTTGTTGTAACTCAGTGGTAGCACTGTCACCTCAGTGTTGTAACTCAGTGGTAGCGCTGACACCTCAGTGTTGTTTTAACTCAGTGGCTGCGCTGTCACCTCTGTGTTGTTGTAACTCAGTGGCAGCGCTGTCACCTCAGTGTTGTTGTAACTCAGTGGTAGCGCTGACACCTCAGTGTTGTAACTCAGTGGTAGCACTGTCACCTCAGTGTTGTTGTAACTCAGTGGTAGCACTGTCACCTCAGTGTTGTTGTAACTCAGTGGTAACGCTGTCACCTCAGTGTTGTTGTAACTCAGTGGTAGCGCTGTCACTTCAGTGTTGCTGTAACTCAGTGGTAGCGCTGTCACCTCAGTGTTGTAACTCAGTGGGAGCGCTGTCACCTCAGTGTTGTTGTAACTCAGTGGTAGCACTGTCACCTCAGTTTGGTAACTCAGTGGGAGCGCTGTCACCTCAGTGTTGTTGTAAGTCAATGGGAGCGCTGTAACCTCAGTGTTGTTGTAACTCAGTGGGAGCACAGTCACCTCAGTGTTGTTGTAACTCAGTGGTAGCGCTGTCACTTCAGTGTTATTGTAACTCAGTGGTAGCGCTGTCACCTCAGTGTTGTAACTCAGTGGTAGCGCTGTCACCTCAGTGTTGTTGTAACTCAGTGGTAGCGCTGTCGCCTCAGTGTTGTAACTCAGTGGTAGCGCTGTCACCTCAGTGTTATTGTAACTCAGTGGTAGCGCTGTCACCTCAGTGTTGTAACTTAGTGGTAGCGCTGTCACCTCAGTGTTGTAACTCAGTGGTAGCGCTGTTACCTCAGTGTTGTAACTCAGTAGTAGCGCTGTCACCTCAGTGTTGTAACTCAGTGGTAGCGCTGTCACCTCAGTGTTGTAACTCAGTGGTAGCGCTGTCACCTCAGTGTTGTAACTCAGTGGTAGCGCTGTCACCTCAGTGTTGTTGTAACTCAGTGGTAGCGCTGTCACCTCAGTGTTGTAACTCAGTGGTAGCGCTGTCACCTCAGTGTTGTTGTAACTCAGTGGTAGCGCTGTCACCTCAGTGTTGTTGTAACTCAGTGGTAGCGCTGTCACCTCAGTGTTGTAACTCAGTTGTAGTGCTGTCACCTCAGTGTTGTTGTAACTCTGTGGTAGCGCTGTCACCTCAGTGTTGTAACTCAGTGGTAGCGCTGTCACCTCAGTGTTGCGGTAACTCAGTGGTAGCGCTGTCACCTCAGTGTTGTTGTAACTCAGTGGTAGCGCTGTCACCTCAGTGTTGCTGTAACTCAGTGGTAGCGCTGTCACCTCAGTGTTGCAACACAGTGGTAGCGCTGTCACCTCAGTGTTGTAACTCAGTGGTAGCACTGTCACCTCAGTGTTGTTGTACCTCAGTGGTACCGCTGACACCTCAGTGTTGTAACTCAGTGGTAGCTCTGTCACATCAGTGTTGTAACTCTGTGGTAGCGCTGTCACTTCAGTGTTGTAACTCAGTATTAGCGCTGTCACCTCAGTGTTGTTGTAACTCAGTGGTAGCGCTGTCACCTCAGTGTTGTAACTCAGTGATAGCGCTGTCACCTCATTGTTGTTGTAACTCAGTGGTAGCGCTGTCACCTCAGTGTTGTTGTAACTCAGTGGTAGCACTGTCACCTCAGTGTTGTTGTAACTCAGTGGTAGCGCTGACACCTCAGTGTTGATGTAACACAGTGGTAGCGCTGTCACCTCAGCGTTGTAACTCAGTGGTAGCGCTGTCACCTCAGTGTTGCTCTAACTCAGTGGTAGCGCTGACACCTCAGTGTTGCTGTAACTCAGTGGTAGCGCTGACACCTCAGTGTTGTTGTAACTCAGTGGTAGCGCTGACACCTCAGTGTTGTTGTAACACAGTGGTAGCGCTGTCACCTCAGCGTTGTAACTCAGTGGTCGCACTGACACCTCAGTGTTGTTGTAACTCAGTGGGAGCACTGTCACCTCAGTGTTGTTGCAACTCAGTGGTAGCACTGTCACCTCAGTGTTGTTGTAACTCAGTGGGAGCACTGTCACCTCAGTGTTGTTGCAACTCAGTGGTAGCGCTGACACCTCAGTGTTGTTGTAACTCAGTGGTAGCACTGACACCTCAGTGTTGTAACTCAGTGGTAGCACTGACACCTCAGTGTTGTTGTAACTCAGTGGGAGCACTGTCACCTCAGTGTTGTTGCAACTCAGTGGTAGCGCTGACACCTCAGTGTTGTTGTAACTCAGTGGTAGCACTGACACCTCAGTGTTGTAACTCAGTGGTAGCACTGACACCTCAGTGTTGTAACTCAGTGGTAGCCCTGTCACCTCAGTGTTGTAACTCAGTGGTCGCACTGACACCTCAGTGTTGTTGTAACTCAGTGGCAGCGCTGACACCTCAATGTTGTAACTCAGTGGTAGCCCTGTCACCTCAGTGTTGTAACTCAGTGGTCGCACTGACACCTCAGTGTTGTTGTAACTCAGTGGTAGCGCTGTCACCTCAGTGTTGTTGTAACTCAGTGGTAGCGCTGTCACCTCAGTGTTGTTGTAACTCAGTGGTAGCGCTGTCACCTCAGTGTTGTAACTCAGTGGTAGCACTGTCACCTCAGTGTTGTTGTAAATCAGTGGTAGCGCTGAGACCTCAGTGTTGTTGTAACTCAGTGGTAGCGCTGTCACCTCAGTGTTGTAACTCAGTGGTAGCACTGACACCTCAGTGTTGTAACTCAGTGGTAGCACTGTCACCTCAGTGTTGTAACTCAGTGGTCGCACTGACACCACAGTGTTGTAACTCAGTGGTAGCACTGACACCTCAGTGTTGCTGTAACTCAGTGGCAGCGCTGACACCTCAGTGTTGTAACTCAGTGGTAGCCCTGTCACCTCAGTGTTGTAACTCAGTGGTCGCACTGACACCTCAGTGTTGTTGTAACTCTGTGGTAGCGCTGTCACCTCAGTGTTGTTGTAACTCAGTGGTAGCGCTGTCACCTCAGTGTTGTTGTAACTCAGTGGTAGCGCTGTCACCTCAGTGTTGTAACTCAGTGGGAGCGCTGTCACCTCAGTGTTGTTGTAACTCAGTGGTAGCGCTGAGACCTCAGTGTTGTTGTAACTCAGTGGTAGCACTGTCACCTCAGTGTTGTAACTCAGTGGTAGCACTGACACCTCAGTGTTGTAACTCAGTGGTAGCACTGACACCTCAGTGTTGTAACTCAGTGGTAGCACTGTCACCTCAGTGTTGTAACTCAGTGGTAGCACTGACACCTCAGTGTTGTAACTCAGTGGTAGCACTGACACCTCAGTGTTGCTGTAACTCAGTGGGAGCGCTGTCACCTCAGTGTTGTAACTCAGTGGGAGCGCTGTCACCTCAGTGTTGTTGTAACTGAGTGGTAGCGCTGAGACCTCAGTGTTGTTGTAACTCAGTGGTGGCACTGTCACCTCAGTGTTGTTGTAACTCAGTGGTAGCACTGTCACCTCAGTCTTGTAACTCAGTGGTAGCGCTGTTACCTCAGTGTTGTAACTCAGTGGTAGCACTGTCACCTCAGTGTTGTAAATCAGTGGTAGCGCTGTCACCTCAGTGTTGTAACTCAGTGGTAGCGCTGACACCTCAGTGTTGTTGTAACTCAGTCATAGCGCTGCCCCCTCAGTGTAGTAACTCAGTGGTAGCGCTGTCACCTCAGTGTTGTAAATCAGTGGTAGCGCTGACACCTCAGTGTTGTTGTAACTCAGTGGTAGCACTGTCACCTCAGTGTTGTTGTAACTCAGTGGTAGCGCTGACACCTCAGTGTTGTTTTAACTCAGTGGCTGCGCTGTCACCTCTGTGTTGTTGTAACTCAGTGGCAGCGCTGTCACCTCAGTGTTGTTGTAACTCAGTGGTAGCGCTGACACCTCAGTGTTGTAACTCAGTGGTAGCACTGTCACCTCAGTGTTGTTGTAACTCAGTGGTAGCACTGTCACCTCAGTGTTGTTGTAACTCAGTGGTAACGCTGTCACCTCAGTGTTGTTGTAACTCAGTGGTAGCGCTGTCACCTCAGTGTTGTTGTAACTCAGTGGGAGCGCTGTCACCTCAGTGTTGTAACTCAGTGGTAGCGCTGTCACCTCAGTGTTGTAACTCAGTGGTAGCGCTGTCACCTCATTGTTGCTGTAACTCAGTGGTAGCGCTGTCACTTCAGTGTTGCTGTAACTCAGTGGTAGCGCTGTCACCTCAGTGTTGTAACTCAGTGGGAGCGCTGTCACCTCAGTGTTGTTGTAACTCAGTGGTAGCACTGTCACCTCAGTTTGGTAACTCAGTGGGAGCGCTGTCACCTCAGTGTTGTTGTAAGTCAATGGGAGCGCTGTAACCTCAGTGTTGTTGTAACTCAGTGGGAGCACAGTCACCTCAGTGTTGTTGTAACTCAGTGGTAGCGCTGTCACCTCAGTGTTGTTGTAACTCAGTGGGAGAACAGTCACCTCAGTGTTGTTGTAACTCAGTGGTAGGGCTGTCCCCTCAGTGTTGTTGTAACTCAGTGGTAGCGCTGTCACCTCAGTGTTGTAACTCAGTTGTAGCGCTGTCACCTCAGTGTTGTAACTCAGTGGTAGCGCTGTCACCTCAGTGTTATTGTAACTCAGTGGTAGCGCTGTCACCTCAGTGTTGTAACTCAGTGGTAGCGCTGTAACCTCAGTGTTGTTGTAACTCAGTGGTAGCACTGTCACCTCAGTGTTGTAACTCAGTGGTAGCGCTGTCACCTCAGTGTTGTTGTAACTCAGTGGTAGCACTGTCACCTCAGTGTGGTAACTCAGTGGGAGCGCTGTCACCTCAGTGTTGTTGTAAGTCAATGGGAGCGCTGTCACCTCAGTGTTGTTGTAACTCAGTGGGAGCACAGTCACCTCAGTGTTGTTGTAACTCAGTGGTAGCGCTGTCACCTCAGTGTTGTTGTAACTCAGTGGTAGCACTGTCACCTCAGTGTTGTTGTAACTCAGTGGTAGCGCTGTCACCTCAGTGTTGTTGTAACTCAGTGGGAGAACAGTCACCTCAGTGTTGTTGTAACTCAGTGGTAGGGCTTTCACCTCAGTGTTGTTGTAACTCAGTGGTAGCGCTGTCACCTCAGTGTTGTAACTCAGTAGTAGCGCTGTCACCTCAGTGTTGTAACTCAGTGGTAGCGCTGTCATCTCAGTGTTGTTGTAACTCAGTGGTAGCGCTGTCACCTCAGTGTTATTGTAACTCAGTGGTAGCGCTGTCACCTCAGTGTTGTAACTCAGTGGTAGCGCAGTCACCTCAGTGTTGTTGTAACTCAGTGGTAGCGCTGTCACCTCAGTGTTGTAACTCAGTGGTAGCGCTGTCACCTCAGTGTTATTGTAACTCAGTGGTAGCGCTGTCACCTCAGTGTTGTAACTCAGTGGTAGCGCTGTCACCTCAGTGTTGTAACTCAGTGGTAGCGCTGTCACCTCAGTGTTGTAACTCAGTAGTAGCGCTGTCACCTCAGTGTTGTAACTCAGTGGTAGCGCTGTCACCTCAGTGTTGTAACTCAGTGGTAGCGCTGTCACCTCAGTGTTGTAACTCAGTGGTAGCGCTGTTACCTCAGTGTTGTAACTCAGTAGTAGCGCTGTCACCTCAGTGTTGTAACTCAGTGGTAGCGCTGTCACCTCAGTGTTGTAACTCAGTGGTAGCGCTGTCACCTCAGTGTTGTAACTCAGTGGTAGCGCTGTCACCTCAGTGTTGTTGTAACTCAGTGGTAGCGCTGTCACCTCAGTGTTGTAACTCAGTGGTAGCGCTGTCACCTCAGTGTTGTTGCAACTCAGTGGTAGCGCTGTCACCTCAGTGTTGTTGTAACTCAGTGGTAGCGCTGTCACCTCAGTGTTGTAACTCAGTTGTAGTGCTGTCACCTCAGTGTTGTTGTAACTCTGTGGTAGCGCTGTCACCTCAGTGTTGTAACTCAGTGGTAGCGCTGTCACCTCAGTGTTGCGGTAACTCAGTGGTAGCGCTGTCACCTCAGTGTTGTTGTAACTCAGTGGTAGCACTGTCACCTCAGTGTTGCTGTAACTCAGTGGTAGCGCTGTCACCTCAGTGTTGCAACACAGTGGTAGCGCTGTCACCTCAGTGTTGTAACTCAGTGGTAGCACTGTCACCTCAGTGTTGTTGTACCTCAGTGGTAGCGCTGACACCTCAGTGTTGTAACTCAGTGGTAGCTCTGTCACATCAGTGTTGTAACTCTGTGGTAGCGCTGTCACTTCAATGTTGTAACTCAGTATTAGCGCTGTCACCTCAGTGTTGTTGTAACTCAGTGGTAGCGCTGTCACCTCAGTGTTGTAACTCAGTGATAGCGCTGTCACCTCATTGTTGTTGTAACTCAGTGGTAGCGCTGTCACCTCAGTGTTGTTGTAACTCAGTGGTAGCACTGTCACCTCAGTGTTGTTGTAACTCAGTGGTAGCGCTGACACCTCAGTGTTGATGTAACACAGTGGTAGCGCTGTCACCTCAGCGTTGTAACTCAGTGGTAGCGCTGTCACCTCAGTGTTGCTCTAACTCAGTGGTAGCGCTGACACCTCAGTGTTGCTGTAACTCAGTGGTAGCGCTGACACCTCAGTGTTGTTGTAACTCAGTGGTAGCGCTGACACCTCAGTGTTGTTGTAACACAGTGGTAGCGCTGTCACCTCAGCGTTGTAACTCAGTGGTAGCGCTGTCACCTCAGTGTTGCTGTAACTCAGTGGTAGCGCTGACACCTCAGTGTTGCTGTAACTCAGTGGTAGCGCTGACACCTCAGTGTTGCTGTAACTCAGTGGTAGCGCTGACACCTCAGTGTTGTTGTAACTCAGTGGTAGCACTGACACCTCAGTGTTGTTGTAACTCAGTGGTAGCACTGTCACCTCAGTGTTGTAACTCAGTGGTAGCGCTGTCACCTCAGTGTTGTTGTAACTCAGTGGCAGCGCTGTCACCTCAGTGTTGTTGTAACTCAGTGGTAGCATTGTCACCTCAGTGTTGTAACTCAGTGGTAGCGCTGACACCTCAGTGTTGTTGTAACTCAGTGGTAGCATTGTCACCTCAGTGTTGTAACTCAGTGGTAGCGCTGTCACCTCAGTGTTGTTGTAACTCAGTGGTAGCATTGTCACCTCAGTGTTGTAACTCAGTGGTAGCGCTGACACCTCAGTGTTGCTGTAACTCAGTGGTAGCGCTGTCACCTCAGTGTTGCTGTAACTCAGTGGTAGCACTGTCACCTCAGTGTTGTAACTCCGTGGTAGTGCTGTCACCTCAGTGTTGTTGTAACTCAGTGGTAGCGCTGTCACCTCAGTGTTGTTGTAACTCAGTGGTAGCGCTGTCACCTCAGTGTTGTAACTCAGTGGTAGCACTGTCACCTCAGTGTTGTAACTCAGTGGTAGTGCTGTCACCTCAGTGTTGTTGTAACTCAGTGGTAGCACTGACACCTCAGTGTTGCTGTAACTCAGTGGTAGCGCTGTCACCTCAGTGTTGTTGTAACTCAGTGGTAACGCTGTCCCCTCAGTGTTGTTGTAACTCAGTGGTAGCACTGACACCTCAGTGTTGTTGTAACTCAGTGGTAGCACTGTCACCTCAGTGTTGTAACTCAGTGGTAGCGCTGTCACCTCAGTGTTGTTGTAACTCAGTGGTAGCACTGTCACCTCAGTGTTGTAACTCAGTGGTAGCGCTGTCACCTCAGTGTTGTTGTAACTCAGTGGTAGCGCTGTCACCTCAGTGTTGTAACTCAGTGGTAGTGCTGTCACCTCAGTGTTGCTGTAAATCAGTGGTAGCGCTGTCACCTCAGTGTTGCTGTAACTCAGTGGTAGCGCTGTCACCTCAGTGTTGTTGTAACTCAGTGGTAGCGCTGTCACCTCAGTGTTGTAACTCAGTGGTAGCACTGTCACCTCAGTGTTGTTGTACCTCAGTGGTAGCGCTGACACCTCAGTGTTGTAACTCAGTGGTAGCTCTGTCACATCAGTGTTGTAACTCTGTGGTAGCGCTGTCACTTCAGTGTTGTAACTCAGTGATAGCGCTGTCACCTCAGTGTTGTTGTAACACAGTGGTAGCGCTGTCACCTCAGCGTTGTAACTCAGTGGTAGCGCTGTCACCTCAGTGTTGTTGTAACTCAGTGGTAGCGCTGTCACCTCAGTGTTGTAACTCAGTGGTAGCGCTGACACCTCAGTGTTGTAACTCAGTGGCAGCGCTGTCACCTCAGTGTTGTAACTCAGTGGTAGCGCTGATACCTCAGTGTTGTAACTCTGTGGTAGCACTGTCACCTCAGTGATGTTGTAACTCAGTGGTAGCGCTGTTACCTCAGTGTTGTAACTCTGTGGTAGCACTGTCACCTCATTGTTGTTGTAACTCAGTGGTAGCGCTGTCACCTCAGTGTTGTTGTAACTCAGTGGTAGCGCTGTCACCTCAGTGTTGTTGTAACACAGTGGTAGCACTGTCACCTCAGTGTTGTTGTAACTCAGTGGTAGCGCTGTCACCTCAGTGTTGTAACTCAGTGGTAGCACTGTCACCTCAGCGTTGTAACTCAGTGGTAGCGCTGTCACCTCAGTGTTGTAACTCAGTGGTAGCACTGTCACCTCAGTGTTGCTGTAACTCAGTGGCAGCGCTGTCACCTCAGTGTTGTAACTCAGTGGTAGCGCTGACACCTCAGTGTTGTAACTCAGTGGTAGCACTGTCACCTCAGTGTTGTAACTCAGTGGTAGCGCAGTCACCTCAGTGTTGTTGTAACTCAGTGGTAGCACTGTCACCTCAGTGTTGTAACTCAGTGGTAGCGCTGTCACCTCAGTGTTGTTGTAACTCAGTGGTAGCGCTGTCACCTCAGTGTTGTAACTCAGTGGTAGTGCTGTCACCTCAGTGTTGCTGTAAATCAGTGGTAGCGCTGTCACCTCAGTGTTGCTGTAACTCAGTGGTAGCGCTGTCACCTCAGTGTTGTTGTAACTCAGTGGTAGCGCTGTCACCTCAGTGTTGTACCTCAGTGGTAGCACTGTCACCTCAGTGTTGTTGTACCTCAGTGGTAGCGCTGACACCTCAGTGTTGTAACTCAGTGGTAGCTCTGTCACATCAGTGTTGTAACTCTGTGGTAGCGCTGTCACTTCAGTGTTGTAACTCAGTATTAGCGCTGTCACCTCAGTGTTGTTGTATCTCAGTGGTAGCGCTGTCACCTCAGTGTTGTAACTCAGTGATAGCGCTGTCACCTCATTGTTGTTGTAACTCAGTGGTAGCGCTGTCACCTCAGTGTTGTTGTAACTCAGTGGTAGCGCTGTCACCTCAGTGTTGTTGTAACACAGTGGTAGCGCTGTCACCTCAGTGTTGTAACTCAGTGGTAGCGCTGTCACCTCAGTGTTGTTGTAACTCAGTGGTAGCGCTGTCACCTCAGTGTTGTAACTCAGTGGTAGCGCTGACACCTCAGTGTTGTAACTCAGTGGTAGCGCTGTTACCTCAGTGTTGTAACTCTGTGGTAGCACTGTCACCTCAGTGTTGTTGTAACTCAGTGGTAGCGCTGTTACCTCAGTGTTGTAACTCTGTGGTAGCACTGTCACCTCATTGTTGTTGTAACTCAGTGGTAGCGCTGTCACCTCAGTGTTGTTGTAACTCCGTGGTAGCGCTGTCACCTCAGTGTTGTTGTAACACAGTGGCAGCACTGTCACCTCAGCGTTGTAACTCAGTGGTAGCGCTGTCACCTCAGTGTTGTAACTCAGTGGTAGCACTCTCACCTCAGTGTTGCTGTAACTCAGTGGCAGCGCTGTCACCTCAGTGTTGTAACTCAGTGGTAGCGCTGACACCTCAGTGTTGTAACTCAGTGGTAGCACTGTCTCCTCAGTGTTGTAACTCAGTGGTAGCGCTGTCACCTCAGTGTTGTAACTCAGTGGTAGCACTGTCACCTCAGTGTTGCTGTAACTCAGTGGCAGCGCTGTCACCTCAGTGTTGTAACTCAGTGGTAGCGCTGACACCTCAGCGTTGTAACTCAGTGGTAGCCCTGTCTCCTCAGTGTTGTTGTAACTCAGTGGTAGCACTGTCACCTCAGTGTTGTAACTCAGTGGTAGCCCTGTCACCTCAGTGTTGTAACTCAGTGGTAGCACTGTCACCTCAGTGTTGCTGTAACTCAGTGGCAGCGCTGTCACCTCAGTGTTGTAACTCAGTGGTAGCGCTGACACCTCAGTGTTGAAACTCAGTGGTAGCGCTGTTACCTCAGTGCTGTAACTCAGTGGTAGCGCTGACACCTCAGTGTTGTTGTAACTCAGTGGTAGCGCTGTTACCTCAGTGTTGTAACTCAGTGGTAGCACTGTCACCTCAGTGTTGTTGTAACTCAGTGGTAGCACTGTCACCTCAGTGTTGTTGTAACTCAGTGGTAGCGCTGTCACCTCAGTGTTGTTGTAACTCAGTGGTAGCGCAGTCACCTCAGTGTTGTAACTCAGTGGTAGCGCTGTCACCTCAGTGTTGTAACTCAGTGGTAGCGCTGTCACCTCAGTGTTGTTGTAACTCAGTGGTAGCGCTGTCACCTCAGTCTTGTAACTCAGTAGTAGCGCTGTTACCTCAGTGTTGTAACTCAGTGGTAGCACTGTCACCTCAGTGTTGTAAATCAGTGGTAGCGCTGTCACCTCAGTGTTGTAACTCAGTGGTAGCGCTGACACCTCAGTGTTGTTGTAACTCAGTCATAGCGCTGCCCCCTCAGTGTAGTAACTCAGTGGTAGCGCTGTCACCTCAGTGTTGTAAATCAGTGGTAGCGCTGACACCTCAGTGTTGTTGTAACTCAGTGGTAGCACTGTCACCTCAGTGTTGTTGTAACTCAGTGGTAGCACTGTCACCTCAGTGTTGTAACTCAGTGGTAGCGCTGTCACCTCAGTGTTGTTGTAACTCAGTCATAGCGCTGCCCCCTCAGTGTAGTAACTCAGTGGTAGCGCTGACACCTCAGTGTTGTTTTAACTCAGTGGCTGCGCTGTCACCTCAGTGTTGTTGTAACTCAGTGGCAGCGCTGTCACCTCAGTGTTGTTGTCACTCAGTGGTAGCGCTGACACCTCAGTGTTGTAACTCAGTGGTAGCACTGTCACCTCAGTGTTGTTGTAACTCAGTGGTAGCACTGTCACCTCAGTGTTGTTGTAACTCAGTGGTAACGCTGTCACCTCAGTGTTGTTGTAACTCAGTGGTAGCGCTGTCACCTCAGTGTTGTTGTAACTCAGTGGGAGCGCTGTCACCTCAGTGTTGTAACTCAGTGGTAGCGCTGTCACCTCAGTGCTGTAACTCAGTGGTAGCGCTGTCACCTCATTGTTGCTGTAACTCAGTGGTAGCGCTGTCACTTCAGTGTTGCTGTAACTCAGTGGTAGCGCTGTCACCTCAGTGTTGTAACTCAGTGGGAGCGCTGTCACCTCAGTGTTGTTGTAACTCAGTGGTAGCACTGTCACCTCAGTGTGGTAACTCAGTGGGAGCGCTGTCACCTCAGTGTTGTTGTAAGTCAATGGGAGCGCTGTCACCTCAGTGTTGTTGTAACTCAGTGGGAGCACAGTCACCTCAGTGTTGTTGTAACTCAGTGGTAGCGCTGTCACCTCAGTGTTGTTGTAACTCAGTGGGAGAACAGTCACCTCAGTGTTGTTGTAACTCAGTGGTAGGGCTGTCACCTCAGTGTTGTTGTAACTCAGTGGTAGCGCTGTCACCTCAGTGTTGTAACTCAGTTGTAGCGCTGTCACCTCAGTGTTGTAACTCAGTGGTAGCGCTGTCACCTCAGTGTTATTGTAACTCAGTGGTAGCGCTGTCACCTCAGTGTTGTAACTCAGTTGTAGTGCTGTCACCTCAGTGTTGTTGTAACTCAGTGGTAGCGCTGTCACCTCAGTGTTGTAACTCAGTGGTAGCGCTGTCACCTCAGTGTTGTTGTAACTCAGTGGTAGCACTGTCACCTCAGTGTTGTTGTAACTCAGTGGTAGCACTGTCACCTCAGTGTGGTAACTCAGTGGGAGCGCTGTCACCTCAGTGTTGTTGTAAGTCAATGGGAGCGCTGTCACCTCAGTGTTGTTGTAACTCAGTGGTAGCACTGTCACCTCAGTGTTGTTGTATCTCAGTGGTAGCGCTGTCACCTCAGTGTTGTTGTAACTCAGTGGGAGAACAGTCACCTCAGTGTTGTTGTAACTCAGTGGTAGGGCTGTCACCTCAGTGTTGTTGTAACTCAGTGGTAGCGCTGTCACCTCAGTGTTGTTGTAACTCAGTAGTAGCGCTGTCACCTCAGTGTTGTAACTCAGTGGTAGCGCTGTCACCTCAGTGTTGTTGTAACTCAGTGGTAGCGCTGTCACCTCAGTGTTGTAACTCAGTGGTAGCGCTGTCACCTCAGTGTTGTAACTCAGTGGTAGCGCTGTCACCTCAGTGTTGTAACTCAGTGGTAGCGCTGTCACCTCAGTATTGTAACTCAGTGGTAGCGCTGTCACCTCAGTGTTGTTGTAACTCAGTGGTAGCGCTGTCACCTCAGTGTTGTAACTCAGTGGTAGCGCTGTCACCTCAGTGTTGTTGTAACTCAGTGTTAGCGCAGTCACCTCAGTGTTGTTGTAACTCAGTGGTAGCGCTGTCACCTCAGTGTTGTAACTCAGTTGTAGTGCTGTCACCTCAGTGTTGTTGTAACTCAGTGGTAGCGCTGTCACCTCAGTGTTGTAACTCAGTGGTAGCGCTGTCACCTCAGTGTTGCGGTAACTCAGTGGTAGCGCTGTCACCTCAGTGTTGTTGTAACTCAGTGGTAGCGCTGTCACCTCAGTGTTGCTGTAACTCAGTGGTAGCGCTGTCACCTCAGTGTTGCAACACAGTGGTAGCGCTGTCACCTCAGTGTTGTAACTCAGTTGTAGTGCTGTCACCTCAGTGTTGTTGTAACTCAGTGGTAGCGCTGTCACCTCAGTGTTGTAACTCAGTGGTAGCGCTGTCACCTCAGTGTTGCGGTAACTCAGTGGTAGCGCTGTCACCTCAGTGTTGTTGTAACTCAGTGGTAGCGCTGTCACCTCAGTGTTGCTGTAACTCAGTGGTAGCGCTGTCACCTCAGTGTTGTTGTAACTCAGTGGTAGCGCTGTCACCTCAGTGTTGTAACTCAGTGGTAGCGCTGTCACCTCAGTGTTGTAACTCAGTGGTAGCGCTGTCACCTCAGTGTTGTAACTCAGTGGTAGCGCTGTCACCTCAGTGTTGTAACTCAGTGGTAGCACTGTCACCTCAGTGTTGTAACTCAGTGGTAGCGCTGTCACCTCAGTGTTGTAACTCAGTGGTAGCGCTGTCTCCTCAGTGTTGTTGTAACTCAGTGGTAGCGCTGTCACCTCAGTGTTGTTGTAACTCAGTGGTAGCGCTGTCACCTCTGTGTTGTAACTCATTGGTAGCGCTGTCACCTCAGTGTTGTTGTAACTCTGTGGTAGCGCTGTCACCTCAGTGTTGTAACTCAGTTGTAGCACTGTCACCTCAGTGTTGTTGTAACTCAGTATTAGCGCTGTCACCTCAGTGTTGTTGTAACTCAGTGGTAGCGCTGTCACCTCAGTGTTGTAACTCAGTGGTAGCACTGTCACCTCAGTGTTGTTGTAACACAGTAGTAGCGCTGTCACCTCAGCGTTGTAACTCAGTGGTAGCGCTGTCACCTCAGTGTTGCTGTAACTCAGTGGTCGCGCTGTCACCTCAGTGCTGTAACTCAGGGGTAGCGCTGTCACCTCAGTGTTGTTGTAACTCAGTGGTAGCGCTGTCACCTCAGTGTTGCTGTAACTCAGTGGTAGCGCTGTCACCTCAGTGTTGTTGTAACTCAGTGGTAGCGCTGTCACCTCAGTGTTGTAACTCAGTGGTAGCGCTGTCACCTCATTGTTGTAACTCAGTGGTAGCGCTGTCACCTCAGTGTTGTAACTCAGTGGTAGCGCTGTCACCTCAGTGTTGTAACTCAGTGGTAGCGCTGTCTCCTCAGTGTTGTTGTAACTCAGTGGTAGCGCTGTCACCTCAGTGTTGTAACTCAGTGGTAGCGCTGTCACCTCAGTGTTGTTGTAACTCAGTGGTAGCGCTGTCACCTCTGTGTTGTAACTCATTGGTAGCGCTGTCACCTCAGTGTTGTTGTAACTCTGTGGTAGCGCTGTCACCTCAGTGTTGTAACTCAGTGGTAGCGCTGTCACCTCAGTGTTGCGGTAACTCAGTGGTAGCGCTGTCACCTCAGTGTTGTTGTAACTCAGTGGTAGCGCTGTCACCTCAGTGTTGCTGTAACTCAGTGGTAGCGCTGTCACCTCAGTGTTGTTGTAACTCAGTGGTAGCGCTGTCACCTCAGTGTTGCTGTAACTCAGTGGTAGCGCTGTCACCTCAGTGTTGTTGTAACTCAGTGGTAGCGCTGTCACCTCAGTGTTGTAACTCAGTGGTAGCGCTGTCACCTCAGTGTTGTAACTCAGTGGTAGCGCTGTCACCTCAGTGTTGTAACTCAGTGGTAGCGCTGTCTCCTCAGTGTTGTTGTAACTCAGTGGTAGCGCTGTCACCTCAGTGTTGTAACTCAGTGTTAGCGCTGTCACCTCAGTGTTGTTGTAACTCAGTGGTAGCGCTGTCACCTCTGTGTTGTAACTCATTGGTAGCGCTGTCACCTCAGTGTTGTTGTAACTCTGTGGTAGCGCTGTCACCTCAGTGTTGTAACTCAGTGGTAGCGCTGTCACCTCAGTGTTGCGGTAACTCAGTGGTAGCGCTGTCACCTCAGTGTTGTTGTAACTCAGTGGTAGCGCTGTCACCTCAGTGTTGCTGTAACTCAGTGGTAGCGCTGTCACCTCAGTGTTGTTGTAACTCAGTGGTAGCGCTGTCACCTCAGTGTTGCTGTAACTCAGTGGTAGCGCTGTCACTTCAGTGTTGTAACTCAGTGGTAGCGCTGTCACCTCAGTGTTGTAACTCAGTGGTAGCGCTGTCACCTCAGTGTTGTAACTCAGTGGTAGCGCTGTCACCTCAGTGTTGTAACTCAGTGGTAGCACTGTCACCTCAGTGTTGTAACTCAGTGGTAGCGCTGTCACCTCAGTGTTGTAACTCAGTGGTAGCGCTGTCTCCTCAGTGCTGTTGTAACTCAGTGGTAGCGCTGTCACCTCAGTGTTGTAACTCAGTGGTAGCGCTGTCACCTCAGTGTTGTTGTAACTCAGTGGTAGCGCTGTCACCTCTGTGTTGTAACTCATTGGTAGCGCTGTCACCTCAGTGTTGTTGTAACTCTGTGGTAGCGCTGTCACCTCAGTGTTGTAACTCAGTATTAGCGCTGTCACCTCAGTGTTGTTGTAACTCAGTGGTAGCGCTGTCACCTCAGTGTTGTAACTCAGTGGTAGCACTGTCACCTCAGTGTTGTTGTAACACAGTGGTAGCGCTGTCACCTCAGCGTTGTAACTCAGTGGTAGCGCTGTCACCTCAGTGTTGCTGTAACTCAGTGGTCGCGCTGTCACCTCAGTGCTGTAACTCAGGGGTAGCGCTGTCACCTCAGTGTTGCTGTAACTCAGTGGTAGTACTGTCACCTCATTGTTGTAACTCAGTGGTAGCGCTGTCACCTCAGTGTTGTTGTAACTCAGTGGTAGCGCTGTCACCTCAGTGTTGCTGTAACTCAGTGGTATCGCTGTCACCTCAGTGTTGTAACTCAGTGGTAGCGCTGTCACCTCAGTGTTGTAACTCAGTGCTAGCGCTGTCACCTCAGTGTTGTTTTAACTCAGTGGCTGCGCTGTCACCTCAGTGTTGTTGTAACTCAGTGGTAGCGCAGTCACCTCAGTGTTGTAACTCAGTTGTAGTGCTGTCACCTCAGTGTTGTTGTAACTCAGTGGTAGCGCTGTCACCTCAGTGTTGTAACTCAGTGGTAGCGCTGTCACCTCAGTGTTGCGGTAACTCAGTGGTAGCGCTGTCACCTCAGTGTTGTTGTAACTCAGTGGTAGCGCTGTCACCTCAGTGTTGCTGTAACTCAGTGGTAGCGCTGTCACCTCAGTGTTGCAACACAGTGGTAGCGCTGTCACCTCAGTGTTGTAACTCAGTTGTAGTGCTGTCACCTCAGTGTTGTTGTAACTCAGTGGTAGCGCTGTCACCTCAGTGTTGTAACTCAGTGGTAGCGCTGTCCCCTCAGTGTAGTGACTCATTGGTAGCACTGTCACCTCAGTGTTGTAAATCAGTTGTAGCGCTGTCACCTCAGTGTTGTAACTCAGTGGTAGCGCTGACACCTCAGTGTTGTTGTAACTCAGTCGTAGCGCTGTCCCCTCAGTGTAGTAACTCAGTGGTAGCGCTGTCACCTCAGTGTTGTAAATCAGTGGTAGCGCTGTCACCTCAGTGTTGTAACTCAGTGGTAGCGCTGACACCTCAGTGTTGTAACTCAGTGGTAGCACTGTCACCTCAGTGTTGTTGTAACTCAGTGGTAGCGCTGTCACCTCAGTGTTGTAACTCAGTGGTAGCACTGTCACCTCAGTGTTGTCGTAACTCAGTGGTAGCGCTGTCACCTCAGTGTTGTAACTCAGTGGTAGCACTGTCACCTCAGTGTTGTAACTCAGTGGTAGCGCTGTCACCTCAGTGTTGTTGTGACTCAGTAGTAGCACTGTCACCTCAGTGTTGTAACTCAGTGGTAGCGCTGTCACCTCAGTGTTGTTGTAACTCAGTGGTAGCGCTGTCACCTCAGTGTTGTAACTCAGTGGTAGCACTGTCACCTCAGTGTTGTTGTAACACAGTTGTAGCACTGTCACCTCAGTGTTGTAACTCAGTGGTAGTGCTGTCACCTCAGTGTTGTTGTAACTCAGTGGTAGCGCTGTTACCTCAGTGTTGTAACTCAGTGGTAGCACTGACACCTCAGTGTTGTTGTAACTCAGTTGTAGCGCTGTCATCTCAGTGTTGTTGTAACTCAGTGGTAGCGCTGTCACTTCAGAGTTGTAACTCAGTGGGGGCGCTGTCACCTCAGTGTTGTAACTCAGTATGAGCGCTGTCACCTCAGTGTTGTTGTAACTCAGTTGTAGCGCTGTCACCTCAGTGTTGTTGTAACTCAGTGGTATCGCTGTCACCTCAGTGTTGTTGTAACTCAGTGGTAGCGCTGTCACCTTAGTGTTGTTGTAACTCAGTGGTAGCGCTGTCACCTCAGTGATGTTGTAACTCAGTGGTAGCGCTGTCACCTCAGTGTTGCTGTAACTCAGTGGTAGCGCTGTCACCTCAGTGTTGTTGTAACTCAGTGGTAGCGCTGTCTCCTCAGTGTTGTAACTCAGTGGTAGCGCTGTCACCTCAGTGTTGTAACTCAGTGGTAGCGCTGTCACCTCAGTGTTGTAACTCAGTGGTAGCACTGTCACCTCAGTGTTGTAACTCAGTGGTAGCGCTGTCACCTCAGTGTTGTAACTCAGTGGTAGCGCTGTCTCCTCAGTGCTGTTGTAACTCAGTGGTAGCGCTGTCACCTCAGTGTTGTAACTCAGTGGTAGCGCTGTCACCTCAGTGTTGTTGTAACTCAGTGGTAGCGCTGTCACCTCTGTGTTGTAACTCATTGGTAGCGCTGTCACCTCAGTGTTGTTGTAACTCTGTGGTAGCGCTGTCACCTCAGTGTTGTAACTCAGTATTAGCGCTGTCACCTCAGTGTTGTTGTAACTCAGTGGTAGCGCTGTCACCTCAGTGTTGTAACTCAGTGGTAGCACTGTCACCTCAGTGTTGTTGTAACACAGTGGTAGCGCTGTCACCTCAGCGTTGTAACTCAGTGGTAGCGCTGTCACCTCAGTGTTGCTGTAACTCAGTGGTCGCGCTGTCACCTCAGTGCTGTAACTCAGGGGTAGCGCTGTCACCTCAGTGTTGCTGTAACTCAGTGGTAGTACTGTCACCTCATTGTTGTAACTCAGTGGTAGCGCTGTCACCTCAGTGTTGTTGTAACTCAGTAGTAGCGCTGTCACCTCAGTGTTGCTGTAACTCAGTGGTATCGCTGTCACCTCAGTGTTGTAACTCAGTGGTAGCGCTGTCACCTCAGTGTTGTAACTCAGTGCTAGCGCTGTCACCTCAGTGTTGTTTTAACTCAGTGGCTGCGCTGTCACCTCAGTGTTGTTGTAACTCAGTGGTAGCGCAGTCACCTCAGTGTTGTAACTCAGTTGTAGTGCTGTCACCTCAGTGTTGTTGTAACTCAGTGGTAGCGCTGTCACCTCAGTGTTGTAACTCAGTGGTAGCGCTGTCACCTCAGTGTTGCGGTAACTCAGTGGTAGCGCTGTCACCTCAGTGTTGTTGTAACTCAGTGGTAGCGCTGTCACCTCAGTGTTGCTGTAACTCAGTGGTAGCGCTGTCACCTCAGTGTTGCAACACAGTGGTAGCGCTGTCACCTCAGTGTTGTAACTCAGTTGTAGTGCTGTCACCTCAGTGTTGTTGTAACTCAGTGGTAGCGCTGTCACCTCAGTGTTGTAACTCAGTGGTAGCGCTGTCCCCTCAGTGTAGTGACTCATTGGTAGCACTGTCACCTCAGTGTTGTAAATCAGTTGTAGCGCTGTCACCTCAGTGTTGTAACTCAGTGGTAGCGCTGACACCTCAGTGTTGTTGTAACTCAGTCGTAGCGCTGTCCCCTCAGTGTAGTAACTCAGTGGTAGCGCTGTCACCTCAGTGTTGTAAATCAGTGGTAGCGCTGTCACCTCAGTGTTGTAACTCAGTGGTAGCGCTGACACCTCAGTGTTGTAACTCAGTGGTAGCACTGTCACCTCAGTGTTGTTGTAACTCAGTGGTAGCGCTGTCACCTCAGTGTTGTAACTCAGTGGTAGCACTGTCACCTCAGTGTTGTTGTAACTCAGTGGTAGCGCTGTCACCTCAGTGTTGTAACTCAGTGGTAGCACTGTCACCTCAGTGTTGTAACTCAGTGGTAGCGCTGTCACCTCAGTGTTGTTGTGACTCAGTAGTAGCACTGTCACCTCAGTGTTGTAACTCAGTGGTAGCGCTGTCACCTCAGTGTTGTTGTAACTCAGTGGTAGCGCTGTCACCTCAGTGTTGTAACTCAGTGGTAGCACTGTCACCTCAGTGTTGTTGTAACACAGTTGTAGCACTGTCACCTCAGTGTTGTAACTCAGTGGTAGTGCTGTCACCTCAGTGTTGTTGTAACTCAGTGGTAGCGCTGTTACCTCAGTGTTGTAACTCAGTGGTAGCACTGACACCTCAGTGTTGTTGTAACTCAGTTGTAGCGCTGTCATCTCAGTGTTGTTGTAACTCAGTGGTAGCGCTGTCACTTCAGAGTTGTAACTCAGTGGGGGCGCTGTCACCTCAGTGTTGTAACTCAGTATGAGCGCTGTCACCTCAGTGTTGTTGTAACTCAGTTGTAGCGCTGTCACCTCAGTGTTGTTGTAACTCAGTGGTAGCGCTGTCACCTCAGTGTTGTTGTAACTCAGTGGTAGCGCTGTCACCTTAGTGTTGTTGTAACTCAGTGGTAGCGCTGTCACCTCAGTGATGTTGTAACTCAGTGGTAGCGCTGTCACCTCAGTGTTGCTGTAACTCAGTGGTAGCGCTGTCACCTCAGTGTTGTTGTAACTCAGTGGTAGCGCTGTCCCCTCAGTGTTGTTGTAACTCAGTGGTAGCACTGACACCTCAGTGTTGTAACTCAGTGGTAGCGCTGTCACCTCAGTGTTGTTGTAACTCAGTGGTAGCACTGTCACCTCAGTGTTGTTGTAACTCAGTGGTAGCACTGTCACCTCAGTGTTGTTGTAACTCAGTGGTAGCACTGTCACCTCAGTGTTGTTGTAACTCAGTGGTAGCGCTGTCACCTCAGTGTTGTTGTAACTCAGTGGTAGCACTGTCACCTCAGTGTTGTTGTAACTCAGTGGGAGCGCTGTCACCTCAGTGTTGTTGTAACTCAGTGGTAACGCTGTCCCCTCAGTGTTGTTGTAACTCAGTGGTAGCACTGACACCTCAGTGTTGTAACTCAGTGGGAGCGCTGTCACCTCAGTGTTGTTGTAACTCAGTGGTAGCGTTGTCACCTCAGTGTTGTTGTAACTCAGTGGTAGCGCTGTCACCTTAGTGTTGTTGTAACTCAGTGGTAGCGCTGTCACCTTAGTGTTGTTGTAACTCAGTGGTAGCGCTGTCACCTCAGTGTTGTTGTAACTCAGTGGTAGCGCTGTCACCTCAGTGTTGTTGTAACTCAGTGGTAGCGCTGTCACCTCAGTGTTGTTGTAACTCAGTGGTAGCGCTGTCACCTCAGTGTTGTAACTCAGTTGTAGCGCTGTCACCTCAGTGTTGTAACTCAGTGGTAGCGCTGTCACCTCAATGTTGTTGTAACTCAGTGGGAGCGCTGTCACCTCAGTGTTGTAACTCAGTGGCAGCGCTGTCACCTCAGTGTTGTTGTAACCTAGTGGTAGCATTGTCACCTCAGTGTTGTAACTCAGTGGTAGCGCTGTCACCTCAGTGTTGTAACTCAGTGGTAGCGCTGACACCTCAGTGTTGCTGTAACTCAGTGGTAGCGCTGTCACCTCAGTGTTGCTGTAACTCATTGGTAGCGCTGTCACCTCAGTGTTGTTGTAACTCTGTGGTAGCGCTGTCACCTCAGTGTTGTAACTCAGTATTAGCGCTGTCACCTCAGTGTTGTTGTAACTCAGTGGTAGCGCTGTCACCTCAGTGTTGTAACTCAGTGGTAGCACTGTCACCTCAGTGTTGTTGTAACACAGTGGTAGCGCTGTCACCTCAGCGTTGTAACTCAGTGGTAGCGCTGTCACCTCAGTGTTGCTGTAACTCAGTGGTCGCGCTGTCACCTCAGTGCTGTAACTCAGGGGTAGCGCTGTCACCTCAGTGTTGTTGTAACTCAGTGGTAGCGCTGTCACCTCAGTGTTGCTGTAACTCAGTGGTAGCGCTGTCACCTCAGTGTTGTTGTAACTCAGTGGTAGCGCTGTCACCTCAGTGTTGTAACTCAGTGGTAGCGCTGTCACCTCAGTGTTGTAACTCAGTGGTAGCGCTGTCACCTCAGTGTTGTAACTCAGTGGTAGCGCTGTCACCTCAGTGTTGTAACTCAGTGGTAGCGCTGTCTCCTCAGTGTTGTTGTAACTCAGTGGTAGCGCTGTCACCTCAGTGTTGTAACTCAGTGGTAGCGCTGTCACCTCAGTGTTGTTGTAACTCAGTGGTAGCGCTGTCACCTCTGTGTTGTAACTCATTGGTAGCGCTGTCACCTCAGTGTTGTTGTAACTCTGTGGTAGCGCTGTCACCTCAGTGTTGTAACTCAGTGGTAGCGCTGTCACCTCAGTGTTGCGGTAACTCAGTGGTAGCGCTGTCACCTCAGTGTTGTTGTAACTCAGTGGTAGCGCTGTCACCTCACTTTTGCTGTAACTCAGTGGTAGCGCTGTCACCTCAGTGTTGTTGTAACTCAGTGGTAGCGCTGTCACCTCAGTGTTGCTGTAACTCAGTGGTAGCGCTGTCACCTCAGTGTTGTTGTAACTCAGTGGTAGCGCTGTCACCTCAGTGTTGTAACTCAGTGGTAGCGCTGTCACCTCAGTGTTGTAACTCAGTGGTAGCGCTGTCACCTCAGTGTTGTAACTCAGTGGTAGCGCTGTCACCTCAGTGTTGTAACTCAGTGGTAGCACTGTCACCTCAGTGTTGTAACTCAGTGGTAGCGCTGTCACCTCAGTGTTGTAACTCAGTGGTAGCGCTGTCTCCTCAGTGTTGTTGTAACTCAGTGGTAGCGCTGTCACCTCAGTGTTGTAACTCAGTGGTAGCGCTGTCACCTCAGTGTTGTTGTAACTCAGTGGTAGCGCTGTCACCTCTGTGTTGTAACTCATTGGTAGCGCTGTCACCTCAGTGTTGTTGTAACTCTGTGGTAGCGCTGTCACCTCAGTGTTGTAACTCAGTATTAGCGCTGTCACCTCAGTGTTGTTGTAACTCAGTGATAGCGCTGTCACCTCAGTGTTGTAACTCAGTGGTAGCACTGTCACCTCAGTGTTGTTGTAACACAGTGGTAGCGCTGTCACCTCAGCGTTGTAACTCAGTGGTAGCGCTGTCACCTCAGTGTTGTAAATCAGTGGTAGCGCTGACACCTCAGTGTTGTTGTAACTCAGTGGTAGCACTGTCACCTCAGTGTTGTTGTAACTCAGTGGTAGCACTGTCACCTCAGTGTTGTAACTCAGTGGTAGCGCTGACACCTCAGTGTTGTTTTAACTCAGTGGCTGCGCTGTCACCTCAGTGTTGTTGTAACTCAGGGGCAGCGCTGTCACCTCAGTGTTGTTGTCACTCAGTGTTAGCGCTGACACCTCAGTGTTGTAACTCAGTGGTAGCACTGTCACCTCAGTGTTGTTGTAACACAGTTGTAGCACTGTCACCTCAGTGTTGTAACTCAGTGGTAGTGCTGTCACCTCAGTGTTGTTGTAACTCAGTGGTAGCGCTGTTACCTCAGTGTTGTAACTCAGTGGTAGCACTGACACCTCAGTGTTGTTGTAACTCAGTTGTAGCGCTGTCATCTCAGTGTTGTTGTAACTCAGTGGTAGCGCTGTCACTTCAGAGTTGTAACTCAGTGGGGGCGCTGTCACCTCAGTGTTGTAACTCAGTATGAGCGCTGTCACCTCAGTGTTGTTGTAACTCAGTTGTAGCGCTGTCACCTCAGTGTTGTTGTAACTCAGTGGTAGCGCTGTCACCTCAGTGTTGTTGTAACTCAGTGGTAGCGCTGTCACCTTAGTGTTGTTGTAACTCAGTGGTAGCGCTGTCACCTCAGTGATGTTGTAACTCAGTGGTAGCGCTGTCACCTCAGTGTTGCTGTAACTCAGTGGTAGCGCTGTCACCTCAGTGTTGTTGTAACTCAGTGGTAGCGCTGTCTCCTCAGTGTTGTAACTCAGTGGTAGCGCTGTCACCTCAGTGTTGTAACTCAGTGGTAGCGCTGTCACCTCAGTGTTGTAACTCAGTGGTAGCACTGTCACCTCAGTGTTGTAACTCAGTGGTAGCGCTGTCACCTCAGTGTTGTAACTCAGTGGTAGCGCTGTCTCCTCAGTGCTGTTGTAACTCAGTGGTAGCGCTGTCACCTCAGTGTTGTAACTCAGTGGTAGCGCTGTCACCTCAGTGTTGTTGTAACTCAGTGGTAGCGCTGTCACCTCTGTGTTGTAACTCATTGGTAGCGCTGTCACCTCAGTGTTGTTGTAACTCTGTGGTAGCGCTGTCACCTCAGTGTTGTAACTCAGTATTAGCGCTGTCACCTCAGTGTTGTTGTAACTCAGTGGTAGCGCTGTCACCTCAGTGTTGTAACTCAGTGGTAGCACTGTCACCTCAGTGTTGTTGTAACACAGTGGTAGCGCTGTCACCTCAGCGTTGTAACTCAGTGGTAGCGCTGTCACCTCAGTGTTGCTGTAACTCAGTGGTCGCGCTGTCACCTCAGTGCTGTAACTCAGGGGTAGCGCTGTCACCTCAGTGTTGCTGTAACTCAGTGGTAGTACTGTCACCTCATTGTTGTAACTCAGTGGTAGCGCTGTCACCTCAGTGTTGTTGTAACTCAGTGGTAGCGCTGTCACCTCAGTGTTGCTGTAACTCAGTGGTATCGCTGTCACCTCAGTGTTGTAACTCAGTGGTAGCGCTGTCACCTCAGTGTTGTAACTCAGTGCTAGCGCTGTCACCTCAGTGTTGTTTTAACTCAGTGGCTGCGCTGTCACCTCAGTGTTGTTGTAACTCAGTGGTAGCGCAGTCACCTCAGTGTTGTAACTCAGTTGTAGTGCTGTCACCTCAGTGTTGTTGTAACTCAGTGGTAGCGCTGTCACCTCAGTGTTGTAACTCAGTGGTAGCGCTGTCACCTCAGTGTTGCGGTAACTCAGTGGTAGCGCTGTCACCTCAGTGTTGTTGTAACTCAGTGGTAGCGCTGTCACCTCAGTGTTGCTGTAACTCAGTGGTAGCGCTGTCACCTCAGTGTTGCAACACAGTGGTAGCGCTGTCACCTCAGTGTTGTAACTCAGTTGTAGTGCTGTCACCTCAGTGTTGTTGTAACTCAGTGGTAGCGCTGTCACCTCAGTGTTGTAACTCAGTGGTAGCGCTGTCCCCTCAGTGTAGTGACTCATTGGTAGCACTGTCACCTCAGTGTTGTAAATCAGTTGTAGCGCTGTCACCTCAGTGTTGTAACTCAGTGGTAGCGCTGACACCTCAGTGTTGTTGTAACTCAGTCGTAGCGCTGTCCCCTCAGTGTAGTAACTCAGTGGTAGCGCTGTCACCTCAGTGTTGTAAATCAGTGGTAGCGCTGTCACCTCAGTGTTGTAACTCAGTGGTAGCGCTGACACCTCAGTGTTGTAACTCAGTGGTAGCACTGTCACCTCAGTGTTGTTGTAACTCAGTGGTAGCGCTGTCACCTCAGTGTTGTAACTCAGTGGTAGCACTGTCACCTCAGTGTTGTTGTAACTCAGTGGTAGCGCTGTCACCTCAGTGTTGTAACTCAGTGGTAGCACTGTCACCTCAGTGTTGTAACTCAGTGGTAGCGCTGTCACCTCAGTGTTGTTGTGACTCAGTAGTAGCACTGTCACCTCAGTGTTGTAACTCAGTGGTAGCGCTGTCACCTCAGTGTTGTTGTAACTCAGTGGTAGCGCTGTCACCTCAGTGTTGTAACTCAGTGGTAGCACTGTCACCTCAGTGTTGTTGTAACACAGTTGTAGCACTGTCACCTCAGTGTTGTAACTCAGTGGTAGTGCTGTCACCTCAGTGTTGTTGTAACTCAGTGGTAGCGCTGTTACCTCAGTGTTGTAACTCAGTGGTAGCACTGACACCTCAGTGTTGTTGTAACTCAGTTGTAGCGCTGTCATCTCAGTGTTGTTGTAACTCAGTGGTAGCGCTGTCACTTCAGAGTTGTAACTCAGTGGGGGCGCTGTCACCTCAGTGTTGTAACTCAGTATGAGCGCTGTCACCTCAGTGTTGTTGTAACTCAGTTGTAGCGCTGTCACCTCAGTGTTGTTGTAACTCAGTGGTAGCGCTGTCACCTCAGTGTTGTTGTAACTCAGTGGTAGCGCTGTCACCTTAGTGTTGTTGTAACTCAGTGGTAGCGCTGTCACCTCAGTGATGTTGTAACTCAGTGGTAGCGCTGTCACCTCAGTGTTGCTGTAACTCAGTGGTAGCGCTGTCACCTCAGTGTTGTTGTAACTGAGTGGTAGCGCTGTCCCCTCAGTGTTGTTGTAACTCAGTGGTAGCACTGACACCTCAGTGTTGTAACTCAGTGGTAGCGCTGTCACCTCAGTGTTGTTGTAACTCAGTGGTAGCACTGTCACCTCAGTGTTGTTGTAACTCAGTGGTAGCACTGTCACCTCAGTGTTGTTGTAACTCAGTGGTAGCACTGTCACCTCAGTGTTGTTGTAACTCAGTGGTAGCGCTGTCACCTCAGTGTTGTTGTAACTCAGTGGTAGCACTGTCACCTCAGTGTTGTTGTAACTCAGTGGGAGCGCTGTCACCTCAGTGTTGTTGTAACTCAGTGGTAACGCTGTCCCCTCAGTGTTGTTGTAACTCAGTGGTAGCACTGACACCTCAGTGTTGTAACTCAGTGGGAGCGCTGTCACCTCAGTGTTGTTGTAACTCAGTGGTAGCGTTGTCACCTCAGTGTTGTTGTAACTCAGTGGTAGCGCTGTCACCTTAGTGTTGTTGTAACTCAGTGGTAGCGCTGTCACCTTAGTGTTGTTGTAACTCAGTGGTAGCGCTGTCACCTCAGTGTTGTTGTAACTCAGTGGTAGCGCTGTCACCTCAGTGTTGTTGTAACTCAGTGGTAGCGCTGTCACCTCAGTGTTGTTGTAACTCAGTGGTAGCGCTGTCACCTCAGTGTTGTAACTCAGTTGTAGCGCTGTCACCTCAGTGTTGTAACTCAGTGGTAGCGCTGTCACCTCAATGTTGTTGTAACTCAGTGGGAGCGCTGTCACCTCAGTGTTGTAACTCAGTGGCAGCGCTGTCACCTCAGTGTTGTTGTAACCTAGTGGTAGCATTGTCACCTCAGTGTTGTAACTCAGTGGTAGCGCTGTCACCTCAGTGTTGTAACTCAGTGGTAGCGCTGACACCTCAGTGTTGCTGTAACTCAGTGGTAGCGCTGTCACCTCAGTGTTGCTGTAACTCATTGGTAGCGCTGTCACCTCAGTGTTGTTGTAACTCTGTGGTAGCGCTGTCACCTCAGTGTTGTAACTCAGTATTAGCGCTGTCACCTCAGTGTTGTTGTAACTCAGTGGTAGCGCTGTCACCTCAGTGTTGTAACTCAGTGGTAGCACTGTCACCTCAGTGTTGTTGTAACACAGTGGTAGCGCTGTCACCTCAGCGTTGTAACTCAGTGGTAGCGCTGTCACCTCAGTGTTGCTGTAACTCAGTGGTCGCGCTGTCACCTCAGTGCTGTAACTCAGTGGTAGCGCTGTCACCTCAGTGTTGTTGTAACTCAGTGGTAGCACTGTCACCTCAGTGTTGTTGTAACTCAGTGGGAGCGCTGTCACCTCAGTGTTGTTGTAACTCAGTGGTAACGCTGTCCCCTCAGTGTTGTTGTAACTCAGTGGTAGCACTGACACCTCAGTGTTGTAACTCAGTGGGAGCGCTGTCACCTCAGTGTTGTTGTAACTCAGTGGTAGCGTTGTCACCTCAGTGTTGTTGTAACTCAGTGGTAGCGCTGTCACCTTAGTGTTGTTGTAACTCAGTGGTAGCGCTGTCACCTTAGTGTTGTTGTAACTCAGTGGTAGCGCTGTCACCTCAGTGTTGTTGTAACTCAGTGGTAGCGCTGTCACCTCAGTGTTGTTGTAACTCAGTGGTAGCGCTGTCACCTCAGTGTTGTTGTAACTCAGTGGTAGCGCTGTCACCTCAGTGTTGTAACTCAGTTGTAGCGCTGTCACCTCAGTGTTGTAACTCAGTGGTAGCGCTGTCACCTCAATGTTGTTGTAACTCAGTGGGAGCGCTGTCACCTCAGTGTTGTAACTCAGTGGCAGCGCTGTCACCTCAGTGTTGTTGTAACCTAGTGGTAGCATTGTCACCTCAGTGTTGTAACTCAGTGGTAGCGCTGTCACCTCAGTGTTGTAACTCAGTGGTAGCGCTGACACCTCAGTGTTGCTGTAACTCAGTGGTAGCGCTGTCACCTCAGTGTTGCTGTAACTCATTGGTAGCGCTGTCACCTCAGTGTTGTTGTAACTCTGTGGTAGCGCTGTCACCTCAGTGTTGTAACTCAGTATTAGCGCTGTCACCTCAGTGTTGTTGTAACTCAGTGGTAGCGCTGTCACCTCAGTGTTGTAACTCAGTGGTAGCACTGTCACCTCAGTGTTGTTGTAACACAGTGGTAGCGCTGTCACCTCAGCGTTGTAACTCAGTGGTAGCGCTGTCACCTCAGTGTTGCTGTAACTCAGTGGTCGCGCTGTCACCTCAGTGCTGTAACTCAGGGGTAGCGCTGTCACCTCAGTGTTGTTGTAACTCAGTGGTAGCGCTGTCACCTCAGTGTTGCTGTAACTCAGTGGTAGCGCTGTCACCTCAGTGTTGTTGTAACTCAGTGGTAGCGCTGTCACCTCAGTGTTGTAACTCAGTGGTAGCGCTGTCACCTCAGTGTTGTAACTCAGTGGTAGCGCTGTCACCTCAGTGTTGTAACTCAGTGGTAGCGCTGTCACCTCAGTGTTGTAACTCAGTGGTAGCGCTGTCTCCTCAGTGTTGTTGTAACTCAGTGGTAGCGCTGTCACCTCAGTGTTGTAACTCAGTGGTAGCGCTGTCACCTCAGTGTTGTTGTAACTCAGTGGTAGCGCTGTCACCTCTGTGTTGTAACTCATTGGTAGCGCTGTCACCTCAGTGTTGTTGTAACTCTGTGGTAGCGCTGTCACCTCAGTGTTGTAACTCAGTGGTAGCGCTGTCACCTCAGTGTTGCGGTAACTCAGTGGTAGCGCTGTCACCTCAGTGTTGTTGTAACTCAGTGGTATCGCTGTCACCTCACTTTTGCTGTAACTCAGTGGTAGCGCTGTCACCTCAGTGTTGTTGTAACTCAGTGGTAGCGCTGTCACCTCAGTGTTGCTGTAACTCAGTGGTAGCGCTGTCACCTCAGTGTTGTTGTAACTCAGTGGTAGCGCTGTCACCTCAGTGTTGTAACTCAGTGGTAGCGCTGTCACCTCAGTGTTGTAACTCAGTGGTAGCGCTGTCACCTCAGTGTTGTAACTCAGTGGTAGCGCTGTCACCTCAGTGTTGTAACTCAGTGGTAGCACTGTCACCTCAGTGTTGTAACTCAGTGGTAGCGCTGTCACCTCAGTGTTGTAACTCAGTGGTAGCGCTGTCTCCTCAGTGTTGTTGTAACTCAGTGGTAGCGCTGTCACCTCAGTGTTGTAACTCAGTGGTAGCGCTGTCACCTCAGTGTTGTTGTAACTCAGTGGTAGCGCTGTCACCTCTGTGTTGTAACTCATTGGTAGCGCTGTCACCTCAGTGTTGTTGTAACTCTGTGGTAGCGCTGTCACCTCAGTGTTGTAACTCAGTATTAGCGCTGTCACCTCAGTGTTGTTGTAACTCAGTGATAGCGCTGTCACCTCAGTGTTGTAACTCAGTGGTAGCACTGTCACCTCAGTGTTGTTGTAACACAGTGGTAGCGCTGTCACCTCAGCGTTGTAACTCAGTGGTAGCGCTGTCACCTCAGTGTTGTAAATCAGTGGTAGCGCTGACACCTCAGTGTTGTTGTAACTCAGTGGTAGCACTGTCACCTCAGTGTTGTTGTAACTCAGTGGTAGCACTGTCACCTCAGTGTTGTAACTCAGTGGTAGCGCTGACACCTCAGTGTTGTTTTAACTCAGTGGCTGCGCTGTCACCTCAGTGTTGTTGTAACTCAGGGGCAGCGCTGTCACCTCAGTGTTGTTGTCACTCAGTGTTAGCGCTGACACCTCAGTGTTGTAACTCAGTGGTAGCACTGTCACCTCAGTGTTGTTGTAACACAGTTGTAGCACTGTCACCTCAGTGTTGTAACTCAGTGGTAGTGCTGTCACCTCAGTGTTGTTGTAACTCAGTGGTAGCGCTGTTACCTCAGTGTTGTAACTCAGTGGTAGCACTGACACCTCAGTGTTGTTGTAACTCAGTTGTAGCGCTGTCATCTCAGTGTTGTTGTAACTCAGTGGTAGCGCTGTCACTTCAGAGTTGTAACTCAGTGGGGGCGCTGTCACCTCAGTGTTGTAACTCAGTATGAGCGCTGTCACCTCAGTGTTGTTGTAACTCAGTTGTAGCGCTGTCACCTCAGTGTTGTTGTAACTCAGTGGTAGCGCTGTCACCTCAGTGTTGTTGTAACTCAGTGGTAGCGCTGTCACCTTAGTGTTGTTGTAACTCAGTGGTAGCGCTGTCACCTCAGTGATGTTGTAACTCAGTGGTAGCGCTGTCACCTCAGTGTTGCTGTAACTCAGTGGTAGCGCTGTCACCTCAGTGTTGTTGTAACTCAGTGGTAGCGCTGTCTCCTCAGTGTTGTAACTCAGTGGTAGCGCTGTCACCTCAGTGTTGTAACTCAGTGGTAGCGCTGTCACCTCAGTGTTGTAACTCAGTGGTAGCACTGTCACCTCAGTGTTGTAACTCAGTGGTAGCGCTGTCACCTCAGTGTTGTAACTCAGTGGTAGCGCTGTCTCCTCAGTGCTGTTGTAACTCAGTGGTAGCGCTGTCACCTCAGTGTTGTAACTCAGTGGTAGCGCTGTCACCTCAGTGTTGTTGTAACTCAGTGGTAGCGCTGTCACCTCTGTGTTGTAACTCATTGGTAGCGCTGTCACCTCAGTGTTGTTGTAACTCTGTGGTAGCGCTGTCACCTCAGTGTTGTAACTCAGTATTAGCGCTGTCACCTCAGTGTTGTTGTAACTCAGTGGTAGCGCTGTCACCTCAGTGTTGTAACTCAGTGGTAGCACTGTCACCTCAGTGTTGTTGTAACACAGTGGTAGCGCTGTCACCTCAGCGTTGTAACTCAGTGGTAGCGCTGTCACCTCAGTGTTGCTGTAACTCAGTGGTCGCGCTGTCACCTCAGTGCTGTAACTCAGGGGTAGCGCTGTCACCTCAGTGTTGCTGTAACTCAGTGGTAGTACTGTCACCTCATTGTTGTAACTCAGTGGTAGCGCTGTCACCTCAGTGTTGTTGTAACTCAGTGGTAGCGCTGTCACCTCAGTGTTGCTGTAACTCAGTGGTATCGCTGTCACCTCAGTGTTGTAACTCAGTGGTAGCGCTGTCACCTCAGTGTTGTAACTCAGTGCTAGCGCTGTCACCTCAGTGTTGTTTTAACTCAGTGGCTGCGCTGTCACCTCAGTGTTGTTGTAACTCAGTGGTAGCGCAGTCACCTCAGTGTTGTAACTCAGTTGTAGTGCTGTCACCTCAGTGTTGTTGTAACTCAGTGGTAGCGCTGTCACCTCAGTGTTGTAACTCAGTGGTAGCGCTGTCACCTCAGTGTTGCGGTAACTCAGTGGTAGCGCTGTCACCTCAGTGTTGTTGTAACTCAGTGGTAGCGCTGTCACCTCAGTGTTGCTGTAACTCAGTGGTAGCGCTGTCACCTCAGTGTTGCAACACAGTGGTAGCGCTGTCACCTCAGTGTTGTAACTCAGTTGTAGTGCTGTCACCTCAGTGTTGTTGTAACTCAGTGGTAGCGCTGTCACCTCAGTGTTGTAACTCAGTGGTAGCGCTGTCCCCTCAGTGTAGTGACTCATTGGTAGCACTGTCACCTCAGTGTTGTAAATCAGTTGTAGCGCTGTCACCTCAGTGTTGTAACTCAGTGGTAGCGCTGACACCTCAGTGTTGTTGTAACTCAGTCGTAGCGCTGTCCCCTCAGTGTAGTAACTCAGTGGTAGCGCTGTCACCTCAGTGTTGTAAATCAGTGGTAGCGCTGTCACCTCAGTGTTGTAACTCAGTGGTAGCGCTGACACCTCAGTGTTGTAACTCAGTGGTAGCACTGTCACCTCAGTGTTGTTGTAACTCAGTGGTAGCGCTGTCACCTCAGTGTTGTAACTCAGTGGTAGCACTGTCACCTCAGTGTTGTTGTAACTCAGTGGTAGCGCTGTCACCTCAGTGTTGTAACTCAGTGGTAGCACTGTCACCTCAGTGTTGTAACTCAGTGGTAGCGCTGTCACCTCAGTGTTGTTGTGACTCAGTAGTAGCACTGTCACCTCAGTGTTGTAACTCAGTGGTAGCGCTGTCACCTCAGTGTTGTTGTAACTCAGTGGTAGCGCTGTCACCTCAGTGTTGTAACTCAGTGGTAGCACTGTCACCTCAGTGTTGTTGTAACACAGTTGTAGCACTGTCACCTCAGTGTTGTAACTCAGTGGTAGTGCTGTCACCTCAGTGTTGTTGTAACTCAGTGGTAGCGCTGTTACCTCAGTGTTGTAACTCAGTGGTAGCACTGACACCTCAGTGTTGTTGTAACTCAGTTGTAGCGCTGTCATCTCAGTGTTGTTGTAACTCAGTGGTAGCGCTGTCACTTCAGAGTTGTAACTCAGTGGGGGCGCTGTCACCTCAGTGTTGTAACTCAGTATGAGCGCTGTCACCTCAGTGTTGTTGTAACTCAGTTGTAGCGCTGTCACCTCAGTGTTGTTGTAACTCAGTGGTAGCGCTGTCACCTCAGTGTTGTTGTAACTCAGTGGTAGCGCTGTCACCTTAGTGTTGTTGTAACTCAGTGGTAGCGCTGTCACCTCAGTGATGTTGTAACTCAGTGGTAGCGCTGTCACCTCAGTGTTGCTGTAACTCAGTGGTAGCGCTGTCACCTCAGTGTTGTTGTAACTGAGTGGTAGCGCTGTCCCCTCAGTGTTGTTGTAACTCAGTGGTAGCACTGACACCTCAGTGTTGTAACTCAGTGGTAGCGCTGTCACCTCAGTGTTGTTGTAACTCAGTGGTAGCACTGTCACCTCAGTGTTGTTGTAACTCAGTGGTAGCACTGTCACCTCAGTGTTGTTGTAACTCAGTGGTAGCACTGTCACCTCAGTGTTGTTGTAACTCAGTGGTAGCGCTGTCACCTCAGTGTTGTTGTAACTCAGTGGTAGCACTGTCACCTCAGTGTTGTTGTAACTCAGTGGGAGCGCTGTCACCTCAGTGTTGTTGTAACTCAGTGGTAACGCTGTCCCCTCAGTGTTGTTGTAACTCAGTGGTAGCACTGACACCTCAGTGTTGTAACTCAGTGGGAGCGCTGTCACCTCAGTGTTGTTGTAACTCAGTGGTAGCGTTGTCACCTCAGTGTTGTTGTAACTCAGTGGTAGCGCTGTCACCTTAGTGTTGTTGTAACTCAGTGGTAGCGCTGTCACCTTAGTGTTGTTGTAACTCAGTGGTAGCGCTGTCACCTCAGTGTTGTTGTAACTCAGTGGTAGCGCTGTCACCTCAGTGTTGTTGTAACTCAGTGGTAGCGCTGTCACCTCAGTGTTGTTGTAACTCAGTGGTAGCGCTGTCACCTCAGTGTTGTAACTCAGTTGTAGCGCTGTCACCTCAGTGTTGTAACTCAGTGGTAGCGCTGTCACCTCAATGTTGTTGTAACTCAGTGGGAGCGCTGTCACCTCAGTGTTGTAACTCAGTGGCAGCGCTGTCACCTCAGTGTTGTTGTAACCTAGTGGTAGCATTGTCACCTCAGTGTTGTAACTCAGTGGTAGCGCTGTCACCTCAGTGTTGTAACTCAGTGGTAGCGCTGACACCTCAGTGTTGCTGTAACTCAGTGGTAGCGCTGTCACCTCAGTGTTGCTGTAACTCATTGGTAGCGCTGTCACCTCAGTGTTGTTGTAACTCTGTGGTAGCGCTGTCACCTCAGTGTTGTAACTCAGTATTAGCGCTGTCACCTCAGTGTTGTTGTAACTCAGTGGTAGCGCTGTCACCTCAGTGTTGTAACTCAGTGGTAGCACTGTCACCTCAGTGTTGTTGTAACACAGTGGTAGCGCTGTCACCTCAGCGTTGTAACTCAGTGGTAGCGCTGTCACCTCAGTGTTGCTGTAACTCAGTGGTCGCGCTGTCACCTCAGTGCTGTAACTCAGGGGTAGCGCTGTCACCTCAGTGTTGTTGTAACTCAGTGGTAGCGCTGTCACCTCAGTGTTGCTGTAACTCAGTGGTAGCGCTGTCACCTCAGTGTTGTTGTAACTCAGTGGTAGCGCTGTCACCTCAGTGTTGTAACTCAGTGGTAGCGCTGTCACCTCAGTGTTGTAACTCAGTGGTAGCGCTGTCACCTCAGTGTTGTAACTCAGTGGTAGCGCTGTCACCTCAGTGTTGTAACTCAGTGGTAGCGCTGTCTCCTCAGTGTTGTTGTAACTCAGTGGTAGCGCTGTCACCTCAGTGTTGTAACTCAGTGGTAGCGCTGTCACCTCAGTGTTGTTGTAACTCAGTGGTAGCGCTGTCACCTCTGTGTTGTAACTCATTGGTAGCGCTGTCACCTCAGTGTTGTTGTAACTCTGTGGTAGCGCTGTCACCTCAGTGTTGTAACTCAGTGGTAGCGCTGTCACCTCAGTGTTGCGGTAACTCAGTGGTAGCGCTGTCACCTCAGTGTTGTTGTAACTCAGTGGTAGCGCTGTCACCTCACTTTTGCTGTAACTCAGTGGTAGCGCTGTCACCTCAGTGTTGTTGTAACTCAGTGGTAGCGCTGTCACCTCAGTGTTGCTGTAACTCAGTGGTAGCGCTGTCACCTCAGTGTTGTTGTAACTCAGTGGTAGCGCTGTCACCTCAGTGTTGTAACTCAGTGGTAGCGCTGTCACCTCAGTGTTGTAACTCAGTGGTAGCGCTGTCACCTCAGTGTTGTAACTCAGTGGTAGCGCTGTCACCTCAGTGTTGTAACTCAGTGGTAGCACTGTCACCTCAGTGTTGTAACTCAGTGGTAGCGCTGTCACCTCAGTGTTGTAACTCAGTGGTAGCGCTGTCTCCTCAGTGTTGTTGTAACTCAGTGGTAGCGCTGTCACCTCAGTGTTGTAACTCAGTGGTAGCGCTGTCACCTCAGTGTTGTTGTAACTCAGTGGTAGCGCTGTCACCTCTGTGTTGTAACTCATTGGTAGCGCTGTCACCTCAGTGTTGTTGTAACTCTGTGGTAGCGCTGTCACCTCAGTGTTGTAACTCAGTATTAGCGCTGTCACCTCAGTGTTGTTGTAACTCAGTGATAGCGCTGTCACCTCAGTGTTGTAACTCAGTGGTAGCACTGTCACCTCAGTGTTGTTGTAACACAGTGGTAGCGCTGTCACCTCAGCGTTGTAACTCAGTGGTAGCGCTGTCACCTCAGTGTTGTAAATCAGTGGTAGCGCTGACACCTCAGTGTTGTTGTAACTCAGTGGTAGCACTGTCACCTCAGTGTTGTTGTAACTCAGTGGTAGCACTGTCACCTCAGTGTTGTAACTCAGTGGTAGCGCTGACACCTCAGTGTTGTTTTAACTCAGTGGCTGCGCTGTCACCTCAGTGTTGTTGTAACTCAGGGGCAGCGCTGTCACCTCAGTGTTGTTGTCACTCAGTGTTAGCGCTGACACCTCAGTGTTGTAACTCAGTGGTAGCACTGTCACCTCAGTGTTGTTGTAACTCAGTGGTAGCACTGTCACCTCAGTGTTGTTGTAACTCAGTAGTAACGCTGTCACCTCAGTGTTGTTGTAACTCAGTGGTAGCGCTGTCACCTCAGTGTTGTTGTAACTCAGTGGTAGCGCTGTCACCTCATTGTTGCTGTAACTCAGTGGTAGCGCTGTCACTTCAGTGTTGCTGTAACTCAGTGGTAGCGCTGTCACCTCAGTGTTGTAACTCAGTGGGAGCGCTGTCACCTCAGTGTTGTTGTAACTCAGTGGTAGCACTGTCACCTCAGTGTGGTAACTCAGTGGGAGCGCTGTCACCTCAGTGTTGTTGTAAGTCAATGGGAGCGCTGTCACCTCAGTGTTGTTGTAACTCAGTGGGAGCACAGTCACCTCAGTGTTGTTGTAACTCAGTGGTAGCGCTGTCACCTCAGTGTTGTTGTAACTCAGTGAGAGAACAGTCACCTCAGTGTTGTTGTAACTCAGTGGTAGGGCTGTCACCTCAGTGTTGTTGTAACTCAGTGGTAGCGCTGTCACCTCAGTGTTGTAACTCAGTTGTAGCGCTGTCACCTCAGTGTTGTAACACAGTGGTAGCGCTGTCACCTCAGTGTTATTGTAACTCAGTGGTAGCACTGTCACCTCAGTGTTGTAACTCAGTGGTAGCGCTGTCACCTCAGTGTTGTTGTAACTCAGTGGTAGCACTGTCACCTCAGTGTGGTAACTCAGTGGGAGCGCTGTCACATCAGTGTTGTTGTAAGTCAATGGGAGCGCTGTCACCTCAGTGTTGTTGTAACTCAGTGGGAGCACAGTCACCTCAGTGTTGTTGTAACTCAGTGGTAGCGCTGTCACCTCAGTGTTGTTGTAACTCAGTGGTAGCACTGTCACCTCAGTGTTGTTGTAACTCAGTGGTAGCGCTGTCACCTCTGTGTTGTTGTAACTCAGTGGGAGAACAGTCACCTCAGTGTTGTTGTAACTCAGTGGTAGGGCTGTCACCTCAGTGTTGTTGTAACTCAGTGGTAGCGCTGTCACCTGAGTGTTGTAACTCAGTAGTAGCGCTGTCACCTCAGTGTTGTAACTCAGTGGTAGCGCTGTCACCTCAGTGTTATTGTAACTCAGTGGTAGCGCTGTCACCTCAGTATTGTAACTCAGTGGTAGCGTTGTCACCTCAGTGTTGTTGTAACTCAGTGGTAGCGCTGTCACCTCAGTGTTGTTGTAACTCAGTGGTAGCGCTGTCACCTCAGTGTTGTAACTCAGTTGTAGTGCTGTCACCTCAGTGTTGTTGTAACTCAGTGGTAGCGCTGTCACCTCAGTGTTGTAACTCAGTGGTAGCGCTGTCACCTCAGTGTTGCGGTAACTCAGTGGTAGTGCTGTCACCTCAGTGTTGTTGTAACTCAGTGGTAGCGCTGTCACCTCAGTGTTGTTGTAACTCAGTGGTAGCGCTGTCACCTCAGTGTTGCTGTAACTCAGTTGTAGCGCTGTCACCTCAGTGTTGCAACACAGTGGTAGCGCTGTCACCTCAGTGTTGTAACTCAGTGGTAGCGCTGTCACCTCAGTGTTGTAGCTCAGTTGTAGTGCTGTCACCTCAGTGTTGTTGTAACTCAGTGGTAGCGCTGTCACCTCAGTGTTGCGGTAACTCAGTGGTCGCGCTGTCACCTCAGTGTTGTTGTAACTCAGTGGTAGAGCTGTCACCTCAGTGTTGTAACTCAGTGGTAGCGCTGTCACCTCAGTGTTGTAACTCAGTGGTAGCGCTGTCACCTCAGTGTTGTAACTCAGTGGTAGCGCTGTCTCCTCAGTGTTGTTGTAACTCAGTGGTAGCGCTGTCACCTCAGTGTTGTTGTAACTCAGTGGTAGCACTGTCACCTCAGTGTTGTAACTCAGTGGTAGCGCTGTCACCTCAGTGTTGTTGTAACTCAGTGGTAGCGCTGTCACCTCAGTGTTGTTGTAACTCAGTGGTAGCGCTGTCACCTCAGTGTTGTAACTCAGTGGTAGCGCTGTCACCTCAGTGTTGTAACTCAGTGGTAGCACTGTCACCTCAGTGTTGTTGTAACTCAGTGGTAGTGCTGTCACCTCATTGTTGTAACTCAGTGGTCGCGCTGTCACCTCAGTGTTGTAACTCAGTGGTAGCGCTGTCACCTCAGTGTTGTTGTAACTCAGTGGTAGTGCTGTCACCTCATTGTTGTAACTCAGTGGTAGCGCTGTCACCTCAGTGTTGTTGTAACTCAGTGGTAGCGCTGTCACCTCAGTGTTGTAACTCAGTGGTAGCGCTGTCACCTCAGTGTTGTTGTAACTCAGTGGTAGCACTGTCACCTCAGTGTTGTAACTCAGTGGTAGCGCTGTCACCTCAGTGTTGTAACTCAGTGGTAGCGCTGTCACCTCAGTGTTGTTGTAACTCAGTGCGAGCGCTGTACCCTCAGTGTTGTTGTAACTCAGTGGTAGCGCTGTCACCTCAGTGTTGTTGTAACTCAGTGGTAGCACTGTCACCTCAGTGTTGTAACTCAGTGGTAGCGCTGTCACCTCAGTGTTGTAACTCAGTGGGAGCGCTGTCACCTCAGTGTTGTTGTAACTCAGTGGTAGCACTGTCACCTCAGTGTGGTAACTCAGTGGGAGCGCTGTCACCTCAGTGTTGTTGTAAGTCAATGGGAGCGCTGTCACCTCAGTGTTGTTGTAACTCAGTGGGAGCACAGTCACCTCAGTGTTGTTGTAACTCAGTGGTAGCGCTGTCACCTCAGTGTTGTTGTAACTCAGTGGGAGAACAGTCACCTCAGTGTTGTTGTAACTCAGTGGTAGGGCTGTCACCTCAGTGTTGTTGTAACTCAGTGGTAGCGCTGTCACCTCAGTGTTGTAACTCAGTTGTAGCGCTGTCACCTCAGTGTTGTAACACAGTGGTAGCGCTGTCACCTCAGTGTTATTGTAACTCAGTGGTAGCACTGTCACCTCAGTGTTGTAACTCAGTGGTAGCGCTGTCACCTCAGTGTTGTTGTAACTCAGTGGTAGCACTGTCACCTCAGTGTGGTAACTCAGTGGGAGCGCTATCACCTCAGTGTTGTTGTAAGTCAATGGGAGCGCTGTCACCTCAGTGTTGTTGTAACTCAGTGGGAGCACAGTCACCTCAGTGTTGTTGTAACTCAGTGGTAGCGCTGTCACCTCAGTGTTGTTGTAACTCAGTGGTAGCACTGTCACCTCAGTGTTGTTGTAACTCAGTGGTAGCGCTGTCACCTCTGTGTTGTTGTAACTCAGTGGGAGAACAGTCACCTCAGTGTTGTTGTAACTCAGTGGTAGGGCTGTCACCTCAGTGTTGTTGTAACTCAGTGGTAGCGCTGTCACCTGAGTGTTGTAACTCAGTAGTAGCGCTGTCACCTCAGTGTTGTAACTCAGTGGTAGCGCTGTCACCTCAGTGTTATTGTAACTCAGTGGTAGCGCTGTCACCTCAGTATTGTAACTCAGTGGTAGCGTTGTCACCTCAGTGTTGTTGTAACTCAGTGGTAGCGCTGTCACCTCAGTGTTGTTGTAACTCAGTGGTAGCGCTGTCACCTCAGTGTTGTAACTCAGTTGTAGTGCTGTCACCTCAGTGTTGTTGTAACTCAGTGGTAGCGCTGTCACCTCAGTGTTGTAACTCAGTGGTAGCGCTGTCACCTCAGTGTTGCGGTAACTCAGTGGTAGTGCTGTCACCTCAGTGTTGTTGTAACTCAGTGGTAGCGCTGTCACCTCAGTGTTGTTGTAACTCAGTGGTAGCGCTGTCACCTCAGTGTTGCTGTAACTCAGTTGTAGCGCTGTCACCTCAGTGTTGCAACACAGTGGTAGCGCTGTCACCTCAGTGTTGTAACTCAGTGGTAGCGCTGTCACCTCAGTGTTGTAGCTCAGTTGTAGTGCTGTCACCTCAGTGTTGTTGTAACTCAGTGGTAGCGCTGTCACCTCAGTGTTGCGGTAACTCAGTGGTCGCGCTGTCACCTCAGTGTTGTTGTAACTCAGTGGTAGAGCTGTCACCTCAGTGTTGTAACTCAGTGGTAGCGCTGTCACCTCAGTGTTGTAACTCAGTGGTAGCGCTGTCACCTCAGTGTTGTAACTCAGTGGTAGCGCTGTCTCCTCAGTGTTGTTGTAACTCAGTGGTAGCGCTGTCACCTCAGTGTTGTTGTAACTCAGTGGTAGCACTGTCACCTCAGTGTTGTAACTCAGTGGTAGCGCTGTCACCTCAGTGTTGTTGTAACTCAGTGGTAGCGCTGTCACCTCAGTGTTGTTGTAACTCAGTGGTAGCGCTGTCACCTCAGTGTTGTAACTCAGTGGTAGCGCTGTCACCTCAGTGTTGTAACTCAGTGGTAGCGCTGTCACCTCAGTGTTGTAACTCAGTGGTAGCGCTGTCTCCTCAGTGTTGTTGTAACTCAGTGGTAGCGCTGTCACCTCAGTGTTGTTGTAACTCAGTGGTAGCACTGTCACCTCAGTGTTGTAACTCAGTGGTAGCGCTGTCACCTCAGTGTTGTTGTAACTCAGTGGTAGCGCTGTCACCTCAGTGTTGTTGTAACTCAGTGGTAGCGCTGTCACCTCAGTGTTGTAACTCAGTGGTAGCGCTGTCACCTCAGTGTTGTAACTCAGTGGTAGCACTGTCACCTCAGTGTTGTTGTAACTCAGTGGTAGTGCTGTCACCTCATTGTTGTAACTCAGTGGTCGCGCTGTCACCTCAGTGTTGTAACTCAGTGGTAGCGCTGTCACCTCAGTGTTGTTGTAACTCAGTGGTAGTGCTGTCACCTCATTGTTGTAACTCAGTGGTAGCGCTGTCACCTCAGTGTTGTTGTAACTCAGTGGTAGCGCTGTCACCTCAGTGTTGTAACTCAGTGGTAGCGCTGTCACCTCAGTGTTGTTGTAACTCAGTGGTAGCACTGTCACCTCAGTGTTGTAACTCAGTGGTAGCGCTGTCACCTCAGTGTTGTAACTCAGTGGTAGCGCTGTCACCTCAGTGTTGTTGTAACTCAGTGCGAGCGCTGTACCCTCAGTGTTGTTGTAACTCAGTGGTAGCGCTGTCACCTCAGTGTTGTTGTAACTCAGTGGTAGCACTGTCACCTCAGTGTTGTAACTCAGTGGTAGCGCTGTCACCTCAGTGTTGTAACTCAGTGGGAGCGCTGTCACCTCAGTGTTGTTGTAACTCAGTGGTAGCACTGTCACCTCAGTGTGGTAACTCAGTGGGAGCGCTGTCACCTCAGTGTTGTTGTAAGTCAATGGGAGCGCTGTCACCTCAGTGTTGTTGTAACTCAGTGGGAGCACAGTCACCTCAGTGTTGTTGTAACTCAGTGGTAGCGCTGTCACCTCAGTGTTGTTGTAACTCAGTGGGAGAACAGTCACCTCAGTGTTGTTGTAACTCAGTGGTAGGGCTGTCACCTCAGTGTTGTTGTAACTCAGTGGTAGCGCTGTCACCTCAGTGTTGTAACTCAGTTGTAGCGCTGTCACCTCAGTGTTGTAACACAGTGGTAGCGCTGTCACCTCAGTGTTATTGTAACTCAGTGGTAGCACTGTCACCTCAGTGTTGTAACTCAGTGGTAGCGCTGTCACCTCAGTGTTGTTGTAACTCAGTGGTAGCACTGTCACCTCAGTGTGGTAACTCAGTGGGAGCGCTATCACCTCAGTGTTGTTGTAAGTCAATGGGAGCGCTGTCACCTCAGTGTTGTTGTAACTCAGTGGGAGCACAGTCACCTCAGTGTTGTTGTAACTCAGTGGTAGCGCTGTCACCTCAGTGTTGTTGTAACTCAGTGGTAGCACTGTCACCTCAGTGTTGTTGTAACTCAGTGGTAGCGCTGTCACCTCTGTGTTGTTGTAACTCAGTGGGAGAACAGTCACCTCAGTGTTGTTGTAACTCAGTGGTAGGGCTGTCACCTCAGTGTTGTTGTAACTCAGTGGTAGCGCTGTCACCTGAGTGTTGTAACTCAGTAGTAGCGCTGTCACCTCAGTGTTGTAACTCAGTGGTAGCGCTGTCACCTCAGTGTTATTGTAACTCAGTGGTAGCGCTGTCACCTCAGTATTGTAACTCAGTGGTAGCGTTGTCACCTCAGTGTTGTTGTAACTCAGTGGTAGCGCTGTCACCTCAGTGTTGTTGTAACTCAGTGGTAGCGCTGTCACCTCAGTGTTGTAACTCAGTTGTAGTGCTGTCACCTCAGTGTTGTTGTAACTCAGTGGTAGCGCTGTCACCTCAGTGTTGTAACTCAGTGGTAGCGCTGTCACCTCAGTGTTGCGGTAACTCAGTGGTAGTGCTGTCACCTCAGTGTTGTTGTAACTCAGTGGTAGCGCTGTCACCTCAGTGTTGTTGTAACTCAGTGGTAGCGCTGTCACCTCAGTGTTGCTGTAACTCAGTTGTAGCGCTGTCACCTCAGTGTTGCAACACAGTGGTAGCGCTGTCACCTCAGTGTTGTAACTCAGTGGTAGCGCTGTCACCTCAGTGTTGTAGCTCAGTTGTAGTGCTGTCACCTCAGTGTTGTTGTAACTCAGTGGTAGCGCTGTCACCTCAGTGTTGCGGTAACTCAGTGGTCGCGCTGTCACCTCAGTGTTGTTGTAACTCAGTGGTAGAGCTGTCACCTCAGTGTTGTAACTCAGTGGTAGCGCTGTCACCTCAGTGTTGTAACTCAGTGGTAGCGCTGTCACCTCAGTGTTGTAACTCAGTGGTAGCGCTGTCTCCTCAGTGTTGTTGTAACTCAGTGGTAGCGCTGTCACCTCAGTGTTGTTGTAACTCAGTGGTAGCACTGTCACCTCAGTGTTGTAACTCAGTGGTAGCGCTGTCACCTCAGTGTTGTTGTAACTCAGTGGTAGCGCTGTCACCTCAGTGTTGTTGTAACTCAGTGGTAGCGCTGTCACCTCAGTGTTGTAACTCAGTGGTAGCGCTGTCACCTCAGTGTTGTAACTCAGTGGTAGCACTGTCACCTCAGTGTTGTTGTAACTCAGTGGTAGTGCTGTCACCTCATTGTTGTAACTCAGTGGTCGCGCTGTCACCTCAGTGTTGTAACTCAGTGGTAGCGCTGTCACCTCAGTGTTGTTGTAACTCAGTGGTAGTGCTGTCACCTCATTGTTGTAACTCAGTGGTAGCGCTGTCACCTCAGTGTTGTTGTAACTCAGTGGTAGCGCTGTCACCTCAGTATTGTAACTCAGTGGTAGCGCTGTCACCTCAGTGTTGTTGTAACTCAGTGGTAGCACTGTCACCTCAGTGTTGTAACTCAGTGGTAGCGCTGTCACCTCAGTGTTGTAACTCAGTGGTAGCGCTGTCACCTCAGTGTTGTTGTAACTCAGTGCGAGCGCTGTACCCTCAGTGTTGTTGTAACTCAGTGGTAGCGCTGTCACCTCAGTGTTGTTGTAACTCAGTGGTAGCACTGTCACCTCAGTGTTGTAACTCAGTGGTAGCACTGTCACCTCAGTGTTGTAACTGAGTGGTAGCGCTGTCACCACAGTGTTGTAACTCAGTGGTAGCGCTGTCACCTCAGTGTTGTTGTAACTCAGTGGTAGCACTGTCACCTCAGTGTTGTAACTCAGTGGTAGCGCTGTCACCTCAGTGTTGTAACTCAGTGGTAGCGCTGTCACCTCAGTGTTGTTGTAACTCAGTGCGAGCGCTGTACCCTCAGTGTTGTTGTAACTCAGTGGTAGCGCTGTCACCTCTGTTGTTGTAACTCAGTGGTAGCGCTGTCACCTCAGTGTTGTTGTAACTCATTGGTAGCGCTGTCACCTCAGTGTTGTTGTAACTCAGTGGTAGCACTGACACCTCAGTGTTGTAACTCAGTGGTAGCGCTGTCACGTCAGTGTTGTTGTAACTCAGTGGTAGCGCTGTCACCTCAGTGTTGTTGTAACTCAGTGATAGCGCTGTCACCTTAGTGTTGTAACTCAGTGGTAGCGCTGTCACCTCAGTGTTGTTGTAACTCAGTGGTAGCACTGTCACCTCAGTGTTGTAACTCAGTGGTAGCGCTGTCACATCAGTGTTGTAACTCAGTGGTAGCGCTGTCACCTCAGTGTTGTTGTAACTCAGTGCGAGCGCTGTACCCTCAGTGTTGTTGTAACTCAGTGGTAGCGCTGTCACCTCAGTGTTGTTGTAACTCAGTGGTAGCACTGTCACCTCAGTGTTGTAACTCAGTGGTAGCACTGTCACCTCAGTGTTGTAACTCAGTGGTAGCGCTGTCACCACAGTGTTGTAACTCAGTGGTAGCGCTGTCACCTCAGTGTTGTTGTAACTCAGTGGTAGCACTGTCACCTCAGTGTTGTAACTCAGTGGTAGCGCTGTCACCTCAGTGTTGTAACTCAGTGGTAGCGCTGTCACCTCAGTGTTGTTGTAACTCAGTGCGAGCGCTGTACCCTCAGTGTTGTTGTAACTCAATGGTAGCGCTGTCACCTCTGTTGTTGTAACTCAGTGGTCGCGCTGTCACCTCAGTGTTGTTGTAACTCAGTGGTAGCACTGTCACCTCAGTGTTGTTGTAACTCAGTGGTAGCGCTGTCACCTCAGTGTTGTTGTAACTCAGTGGTAGCGCTGTCACCTCAGTGTTGTTGTAACTCAGTGGTAGCGCTCTCACCTCAGTGTTGTTGTAACTCAGTGGTAGCACTGACACCTCAGTGTTGTTGTAACTCAGTGGTAGCACTGACACCTCAGTGTTGTTGTAACTCAGTGGTAGCGCTGTCACCTCAGTGTTGTAACTGAGTGGTAGCGCTGTCACCTCAGTGTTGTAACTCAGTGGTAGCGCTGTCACCTCAGTGTTGTTGTAACTCAGTGGTAGCGCTGTCACCTCAGTGTTGTTGTAACTCAGTGGTAGCGCTGTCACCTCAGTGTTGTAACTCAGTGGTAGCGCTGTCACCTCAGTGTTGTTGTAACTCAGTGGTAGCGCTGTCACCTCAGTGTTGTAACTCAGTGGTAGCGCTGTCACCTCAGTGTTGTTGTAACTCAGTGGTAGCACTGACACCTCAGTGTTGTTGTAACTCAGTGGTAGCACTGACACCTCAGTGTTGTTGTAACTCAGTGGTAGCGCTGTCACCTCAGTGTTGTAACTGAGTGGTAGCGCTGTCACCTCAGTGTTGTAACTCAGTGGTAGCGCTGTCACCTCAGTGTTGTTGTAACTCAGTGGTAGCGCTGTCACCTCAGTGTTGTTGTAACTTAGTGGTAGCGCTGTCACCTCAGTGTTGTAACTCAGTGGTAGCGCTGTCACCTCAGTGTTGTTGTAACTCCGTGGTAGTGCTGTCACCTCAGTGTTGTAACTCAGTGGCAGCGTTGTCACCTCAGTGTTGTTGTAACTCAGTGGTAGCGCTGTCACCTCAGTGTTGTAACTCAGTGGTAGCGCTGTCACCTCAGTGTTGTAACTCAGTGGTAGCGCTGACACATCAGTGTTGCTGTAACTCAGTGGCAGCCCTGTCACCTCAGTGTTGTTGTAACTCAGTGGTAGCATTGTCACCTCAGTGTTGTAACTCAGTGGTAGCACTGTCACCTCAGTGTTGTTGTAACTCAGTGGTAGCGCTGTCACCTCAGTGTTGTTGTAACTCAGTGGTAGCATTGTCACCTCAGTGTTGTAACTCAGTGGTAGCACTGACACCTCAGTGTTGTAACTCCGTGGTAGCTCTGTCACCTCAGTGTTGTAACTCAGTGGTAGCGCTGACACCTCAGTGTTGCTGTAACTCAGTGGTAGCTCTGTCACCTCAGTGTTGTAACTCAGTGATAGCGCTGTCACCTCAGTGTTGTAACTCAATGGTAGCGCTGTCACCTCAGTGTTGTTGTAACTCAGTGGGAGCGCTGTCACCTCAGTGTTGCTGTAACTCAGTGGCAGCGCTGTCACCTCAGTGTTGTTGTAACTCAGTGGTAGCATTGTCACCTCAGTGTTGTAACTCAGTGGTAGCACTGACACCTCAGTGTTGTAACTCCGTGGTAGCTCTGTCACCTCAGTGTTGTAACTCAGTGGTAGCGCTGACACCTCAGTGTTGCTGTAACTCAGTGGTAGCACTGTCACCTCAGTGTTGTAACTCAGTGGTAGCGCTGTCACCTCAGTGTTGTTGTAACTCAGTGGTAGCGCTGTCACCTCAGTGTTGTTGTAACTCAGTGGTAGCGCTGTCACCTCAGTGTTGTTGTAACTCAGTGGTAGCATTGTCACCTCAGTGTTGTAACTCAGTGGTAGCACTGACACCTCAGTGTTGTAACTCCGTGGTAGCTCTGTCACCTCAGTGTTGTAACTCAGTGGTAGCGCTGACACCTCAGTGTTGCTGTAACTCAGTGGTAGCACTGTCACCTCAGTGTTGTAACTCAGTGGTAGCGCTGTCACCTCAGTGTTGTAACTCAGTGGTAGCGCTGACACCTCAGTGTTGCTGTAACTCAGTGGTAGCGCTGTCACCTCAGTGTTGTTGTAACTCAGTGGTAGCGCTGTCACCTCAGTGTTGCTGTAACTCAGTGGTAGCGCTGTCACCTCAGTGTTGTAACTCAGTGGTAGCGCTGTCACCTCAGTGTTGTTGTAACTCAGTGGTAGCGCTGTCACCTCAGTGTTGCTGTAACTCAGTGGTAGCGCTGTCACCTCAGTGTTGCTGTAACTCAATGGTAGCGCTGTCACCTCAGTGTTGTAACTCAGTGGTAGCGCTGACACCTCAGTGTTGCTGTAACTCAGTGGTAGCGCTGTCACCTCAGTGTTGTAACTCAGTGGTAGCGCTGACACCTCAGTGTTGCTGTAACTCAGTGGTAGCGCTGTCACCTCAGTGTTGTAACTCAGTGGTAGCGCTGACACCTCAGTGTTGTAACTCAGTGGTAGCGCTGTCACATCAGTGTTGTTGTAACTCTGTGGTAGCGCTGTCACTTCAGTGTTGTAACTCAGTATTAGCGCTGTCACCTCAGTGTTGTTGTAACTCAGTGGTAGCGCTGTCACCTCAGTGTTGTAACTCAGTGGTAGCGCTGACACATCAGTGTTGTTGTAACTCAGTGGTAGCACTGTCACCTCAGTGTTGTAACTCAGTGGTAGCTCTGTCACATCAGTGTTGTAACTCTGTGGTAGCGCTGTCACTTCAGTGTTGTAACTCAGTATTAGCGCTGTCACCTCAGTGTTGTTGTAACTCAGTGGTAGCGCTGTCACCTCAGTGTTGTAACTCAGTGGTAGCGCTGACACATCAGTGTTGTTGTAACTCAGTGGTAGCACTGTCACCTCAGTGTTGTAACTCAGTGGTAGCGCTGTCACCTCAGTGTTGTAACTCAGTGGTAGCACTGTCACCTCAGTGTTGTTGTAACTCAGTGGTAGCGCTGACACCTCAGTGTTGTAACTCAGTGGTAGCACTGTCACCTCAGTGTTGTTGTAACTCAGTGGTAGCACTGTCACCTCAGTGTTGTTGTAACTCAGTGGTAGCGCTGACACCTCAGTGTTGTAACTCAGTGGTAGCGCTGTCACCTCAGTGTTGTAACTCAGTGGTAGCGCTGTCACCTCAGTGTTGTTGTAACTCAGTGGTAGCGCTGTCACCTCAGTGTTGTTGTAACTCAGTGGTAGCACTGTCACCTCAGTGTTGTTGTAACTCAGTGGTAGCGCTGTCACCTCAGTGTTGTAACTCAGTGGGAGCGCTGTCACCTCAGTGTTGTTGTAACTCAGTGGTAGCGCTGTCCCCTCAGTGTTGTAACTCAGTGGGAGCGCTGTCACCTCAGTGTTGTAACTCAGTGGTACCACTGTCACCTCAGTGTTGTAACTCAGTGGTAGCGCTGTCACCTCAGTGTTGTAACTCAGTGGGAGCGCTGTCACCTCAGTGTTGTTGTAACTCAGTGGTAGCGCTGTCACCTCAGTGTTGTAACTCAGTGGTAGCGCTGTCACCTCAGTGTTGTAACTCAGTGGGAGCACTGTCACCTCAGTGTTGTAACTCAGTGGGAGCACTGTCACCTCAGTGTTGTTGTAACTCAGTGGTAGCACTGTCACCTCAGTGTTGTAACTCAGTGGTAGCGCTGTCACCTCAGTGTTGTAACTCAGTGGGAGCGCTGTCACCTAAGTGTTGTTGTAACTCAGTGGTAGCGCTGTCCCTTCAGTGTTGTTGTAACTCAGTGGTAGCACTGTCACCTCAGTGTTGTTGTAACTCAGTGGTAGCGCTGTCACCTCAGTGTTGTTGTAACTCAGTGGTAGCGCTGTTACCTCAGTGTTGTTGTAACTCAGTGTTAGCGCTGTCACCTCAGTGTTGTTGTAACTCAGTGGTAGCGCTGTCCCCTCAGTGTTGTTGTAACTCAGTGGTAGCACTGTCACCTCAGTGTTGTTGTAACTCAGTGGTAGCGCTGACACCTCAGTGTTGTTGTAACTCAGTGGTAGCACTGTCACCTCAGTGTTGTTGTAACTCAGTGGTAGCGCTGTCCCCTCAGTGTTGTTGTAACTCAGTGGTAGCACTGTCACCTCAGTGTTGTTGTAACACAGTGGTAGCGCTGACACCTCAGTGTTGTTGTAACTCTGTGGTGGCGCTGTCACCTCAGTGTTGTTGTAACTCAGTGGTAGCACTGTCACCTCAGTGTTGTTGTAACTCAGTGGTAGCGCTGTCACCTCAGTGTTGTAACTCAGTGGTAGCTCTGTCACCTCAGTGTTGTAACTCAGTGGGAGCGCTGTCACCTCAGTGTTGTAACTCAGTGGTAGCGCTGTCACCTCAGTGTTGTTGTAACTCAGATGTAGCGCTGTCACCTCAGTGTTGTTGTAACTCAGTGGTAGCGCTGTCCCCTCAGTGTTGTTGTAACTCAGTGGTAGCACTGTCACCTCAGTGTTGTTGTAACTCAGTGGTAGCGCTGTCACCTCATTGTTGTAACTCAGTGGTAGCGCTGTCACCTCAGTGTTGTAACTCAGTGGTAGCGCTGTCACCTCAGTGTTGTTGTAACTCAGTGGGAGCGCTGTCACCTCAGTGTTGTAACTCAGTGGTAGCGCTGTCACCTCAGTGTTGTTGTAACTCAGTGGTGGCGCTGTCACCTCAGTGTTGTAACTCAGTGGTAGCGCTGTCACCTCAGTGTTGTTGTAACTCAGTGGTGGCGCTGTCACCTCAGTGTTGTTGTAACTCAGTGGTGGCGCTGTCACCTCAGTGTTGTAACTCAGTGGTAGCACTGTCACCTCAGTGTTGTTGGAACTCAGTGGTAGCACTGTCACCTCAGTGTTGTAACTCAGTGGTAGCACTGTCACCTCAGTGTTGTTGTAACTCAGTGGTAGCGCTGACACCTCAGTGTTGTAACTCAGTGGTAGCACTGTCACCTCAGTGTTGTTGGAACTCAGTGGTAGCACTGTCACCTCAGTGTTGTAACTCAGTGGTAGCGCTGTCACCTCAGTGTTGTAACTCAGTGGTAGCACTGTCACCTCAGTGTTGTTGGAACTCAGTGGTAGCACTGTCACCTCAGTGTTGTAACTCAGTGGTAGCGCTGTCACCTCAGTGTTGTTGTAACTCAGTGGTAGCGCTGTCACCTCAGTGTTGTTGTAACTCAGTGGTAGCGCTGAGACCTCAGTGTTGTTGTAACTCAGTGGTAGCGCTGTCACCTCAGTGTTGTTGTAACTCAGTGTTAGCGCTGAGACCTCAGTGTTGTTGTAACTCAGTGGTAGCGCTGTCACCTCAGTGTTGTTGTAACTCAGTGGTAGCACTGTCACCTCAGTGTTGTTGTAACTCAGTGGGAGCGCTGTCACCTCAGTGTTGTTGTAACTCAGTGGGAGCGCTGTCACCTCAGTGTTGTTGTAACTCAGTGGGAGCGCTGTCACCTCAGTGTTGTTGTAACTCAGTGGTAGCCCTGTCACCTCAGTGTTGTTGTAACTCAGTGGGAGCGCTGTCACCTCAGTGTTGTTGTAACTCAGTGGTAGCACTGTCACCTCCGTGTTGTTGTAACTCAGTGGTAGCGCTGTCACCTCAGTGTTGTTGTAACTCAGTGGGGGCGCTGTCACCTCAGTGTTGTTGTAACTCAGTGGTAGCCCTGTCACCTCAGTGTTGTTGTAACTCAGTGGGAGCGCTGTCACCTCAGTGTTGTTGTAACTCAATGGTAGCACTGTCACCTCAGTGTTGTTGTAACTCAGTGGCAGCACTGACACCTCAGCGTTGTAACTCAGTGGTAGCGCTGTCACCTCAGTGTTGTTGTAACTCAGTGGTAGCACTGTCACCTCAGTGTTGTAACTCAGTGGTAGCACTGTCACCTCAGTGTTGTTGTAACTCAGTGGTAGCGCTGACACCTCAGTGTTGTAACTCAGTGGTAGCACTGTCACCTCAGTGTTGTTGTAACTCAGTGGTAGCACTGTCACCTCAGTGTTGTAACTCAGTGGTAGCACTGTCATCTCAGTGTTGTTGTAACTCAGTGGTAGCGCTGACACCTCAGTGTTGTAACTCAGTGGTAGCGCTGTCACCTCAGTGTTGTAACTCAGTGGTAGCGCTGTCACCTCAGTGTTGTTGTAACTCAGTGGTAGCGCTGTCACCTCAGTGTTGTTGTAACTCAGTGGTAGCACTGTCACCTCAGTGTTGATGTAACTCAGTGGTAGCGCTGTCACCTCAGTGTTGTAACTCAGTGGGAGCGCTGTCACCTCAGTGTTGTTGTAACTCAGTGGTAGCGCTGTCCCCTCAGTGTTGTAACTCAGTGGGAGCGCTGTCACCTCAGTGTTGTAACTCAGTGGTACCACTGTCACCTCAGTGTTGTAACTCAGTGGTAGCGCTGTCACCTCAGTGTTGTAACTCAGTGGGAGCGCTGTCACCTCAGTGTTGTTGTAACTCAGTGGTAGCGCTGTCACCTCAGTGTTGTAACTCAGTGGTAGCGCTGTCACCTCAGTGTTGTAACTCAGTGGGAGCACTGTCACCTCAGTGTTGTAACTCAGTGGGAGCACTGTCACCTCAGTGTTGTTGTAACTCAGTGGTAGCACTGTCACCTCAGTGTTGTAACTCAGTGGTAGCGCTGTCACCTCAGTGTTGTAACTCAGTGGGAGCGCTGTCACCTAAGTGTTGTTGTAACTCAGTGGTAGCGCTGTCCCTTCAGTGTTGTTGTAACTCAGTGGTAGCACTGTCACCTCAGTGTTGTTGTAACTCAGTGGTAGCGCTGTCACCTCAGTGTTGTTGTAACTCAGTGGTAGCGCTGTTACCTCAGTGTTGTTGTAACTCAGTGTTAGCGCTGTCACCTCAGTGTTGTTGTAACTCAGTGGTAGCGCTGTCCCCTCAGTGTTGTTGTAACTCAGTGGTAGCACTGTCACCTCAGTGTTGTTGTAACTCAGTGGTAGCGCTGACACCTCAGTGTTGTTGTAACTCAGTGGTAGCACTGTCACCTCAGTGTTGTTGTAACTCAGTGGTAGCGCTGTCCCCTCAGTGTTGTTGTAACTCAGTGGTAGCACTGTCACCTCAGTGTTGTTGTAACACAGTGGTAGCGCTGACACCTCAGTGTTGTTGTAACTCTGTGGTGGCGCTGTCACCTCAGTGTTGTTGTAACTCAGTGGTAGCACTGTCACCTCAGTGTTGTTGTAACTCAGTGGTAGCGCTGTCACCTCAGTGTTGTAACTCAGTGGTAGCTCTGTCACCTCAGTGTTGTAACTCAGTGGTAGCCCTGTCACCTCAGTGTTGTTGTAACTCAGTGGTAGCGCTGTCACCTCAGTGTTGTTGTAACTCAGTGGTAGCACTGTCACCTCAGTGTTGATGTAACTCAGTGGTAGCGCTGTCACCTCAGTGTTGTAACTCAGTGGGAGCGCTGTCACCTCAGTGTTGTTGTAACTCAGTGGTAGCGCTGTCCCCTCAGTGTTGTAACTCAGTGGGAGCGCTGTCACCTCAGTGTTGTAACTCAGTGGTACCACTGTCACCTCAGTGTTGTAACTCAGTGGTAGCGCTGTCACCTCAGTGTTGTAACTCAGTGGGAGCGCTGTCACCTCAGTGTTGTTGTAACTCAGTGGTAGCGCTGTCACCTCAGTGTTGTAACTCAGTGGTAGCGCTGTCACCTCAGTGTTGTAACTCAGTGGGAGCACTGTCACCTCAGTGTTGTAACTCAGTGGGAGCACTGTCACCTCAGTGTTGTTGTAACTCAGTGGTAGCACTGTCACCTCAGTGTTGTAACTCAGTGGTAGCGCTGTCACCTCAGTGTTGTAACTCAGTGGGAGCGCTGTCACCTAAGTGTTGTTGTAACTCAGTGGTAGCGCTGTCCCTTCAGTGTTGTTGTAACTCAGTGGTAGCACTGTCACCTCAGTGTTGTTGTAACTCAGTGGTAGCGCTGTCACCTCAGTGTTGTTGTAACTCAGTGGTAGCGCTGTTACCTCAGTGTTGTTGTAACTCAGTGTTAGCGCTGTCACCTCAGTGTTGTTGTAACTCAGTGGTAGCGCTGTCCCCTCAGTGTTGTTGTAACTCAGTGGTAGCACTGTCACCTCAGTGTTGTTGTAACTCAGTGGTAGCGCTGACACCTCAGTGTTGTTGTAACTCAGTGGTAGCACTGTCACCTCAGTGTTGTTGTAACTCAGTGGTAGCGCTGTCCCCTCAGTGTTGTTGTAACTCAGTGGTAGCACTGTCACCTCAGTGTTGTTGTAACACAGTGGTAGCGCTGACACCTCAGTGTTGTTGTAACTCTGTGTTGGCGCTGTCACCTCAGTGTTGTTGTAACTCAGTGGTAGCACTGTCACCTCAGTGTTGTTGTAACTCAGTGGTAGCGCTGTCACCTCAGTGTTGTAACTCAGTGGTAGCTCTGTCACCTCAGTGTTGTAACTCAGTGGGAGCGCTGTCAACTCAGTGTTGTAACTCAGTGGTAGCGCTGTCACCTCAGTGTTGTTGTAACTCAGATGTAGCGCTGTCACCTCAGTGTTGTTGTAACTCAGTGGTAGCGCTGTCCCCTCAGTGTTGTTGTAACTCAGTGGTAGCACTGTCACCTCAGTGTTGTTGTAACTCAGTGGTAGCGCTGTCACCTCATTGTTGTAACTCAGTGGTAGCGCTGTCACCTCAGTGTTGTAACTCAGTGGTAGCGCTGTCACCTCAGTGTTGTTGTAACTCAGTGGGAGCGCTGTCACCTCAGTGTTGTAACTCAGTGGTAGCGCTGTCACCTCAGTGTTGTTGTAACTCAGTGGTGGCGCTGTCACCTCAGTGTTGTAACTCAGTGGTAGCGCTGTCACCTCAGTGTTGTTGTAACTCAGTGGTGGCGCTGTCACCTCAGTGTTGTTGTAACTCAGTGGTGGCGCTGTCACCTCAGTGTTGTAACTCAGTGGTAGCACTGTCACCTCAGTGTTGTTGGAACTCAGTGGTAGCGCTGTCACCTCAGTGTTGTTGTAACTCAGTGGTAGCGCTGACACCTCAGTGTTGTAACTCAGTGGTAGCACTGTCACCTCAGTGTTGTTGGAACTCAGTGGTAGCACTGTCACCTCAGTGTTGTAACTCAGTGGTAGCGCTGTCACCTCAGTGTTGTAACTCAGTGGTAGCACTGTCACCTCAGTGTTGTTGGAACTCAGTGGTAGCACTGTCACCTCAGTGTTGTAACTCAGTGGTAGCGCTGTCACCTCAGTGTTGTTGTAACTCAGTGGTAGCGCTGTCACCTCAGTGTTGTTGTAACTCAGTGGTAGCGCTGAGACCTCAGTGTTGTTGTAACTCAGTGGTAGCGCTGTCACCTCAGTGTTGTTGTAACTCAGTGTTAGCGCTGAGACCTCAGTGTTGTTGTAACTCAGTGGTAGCGCTGTCACCTCAGTGTTGTTGTAACTCAGTGGTAGCACTGTCACCTCAGTGTTGTTGTAACTCAGTGGGAGCGCTGTCACCTCAGTGTTGTTGTAACTCAGTGGGAGCGCTGTCACCTCAGTGTTGTTGTAACTCAGTGGGAGCGCTGTCACCTCAGTGTTGTTGTAACTCAGTGGTAGCACTGTCACCTCAGTGTTGTTGTAACTCAGTGGGAGCGCTGTCACCTCAGTGTTGTTGTAACTCAGTGGTAGCACTGTCACCTCAGTGTTGTTGTAACTCAGTGGTAGCGCTGTCACCTCAGTGTTGTTGTAACTCAGTGGGGGCGCTGTCACCTCAGTGTTGTTGTAACTCAGTGGTAGCCCTGTCACCTCAGTGTTGTTGTAACTCAGTGGGAGCGCTGTCACCTCAGTGTTGTTGTAACTCAGTGGTAGCACTGTCACCTCAGTGTTGTTGTAACTCAGTGGTAGCCCTGTCACCTCAGTGTTGTTGTAACTCAGTGGTAGCCCTGTCACCTCAGTGTTGTTGTAACTCAGTGGTAGCACTGTCACCTCAGTGTTGTAACTAAGTGGTAGCACTGTCACCTCAGTGTTGTTGTAACTCAGTGGTAGCACTGTCACCTCAGTGTTGTTGTAACTCAGTGGTAGCACTGTCACCTCAGTGTTGTAACTCAGTGGTAGCGCTGTCACCTCAGTGTAGTAACTCAGTGGTAGCGCTGTCACCTCAGTGTTGTAAATCAGTGGTAGCGCTGACACCTCAGTGTTGTTGTAACTCAGTGGTAGCACTGTCACCTCAGTGTTGTTGTAACTCAGTGGTAGCACTGTCACCTCAGTGTTGTAACTCAGTGGTAGCGCTGACACCTCAGTGTTGTTTTAACTCAGTGGCTGCGCTGTCACCTCTGTGTTGTTGTAACTCAGTGGCAGCGCTGTCACCTCAGTGTTGTTGTAACTCAGTGGTAGCGCTGACACCTCAGTGTTGTAACTCAGTGGTAGCACTGTCACCTCAGTGTTGTTGTAACTCAGTGGTAGCACTGTCACCTCAGTGTTGTTGTAACTCAGTGGTAACGCTGTCACCTCAGTGTTGTTGTAACTCAGTGGTAGCGCTGTCACCTCAGTGTTGTTGTAACTCAGTGGGAGCGCTGTCACCTCAGTGTTGTAACTCAGTGGTAGCGCTGTCACCTCAGTGTTGTAACTCAGTGGTAGCGCTGTCACCTCATTGTTGCTGTAACTCAGTGGTAGCGCTGTCACTTCAGTGTTGCTGTAACTCAGTGGTAGCGCTGTCACCTCAGTGTTGTAACTCAGTGGGAGCGCTGTCACCTCAGTGTTGTTGTAACTCAGTGGTAGCACTGTCACCTCAGTTTGGTAACTCAGTGGGAGCGCTGTCACCTCAGTGTTGTTGTAAGTCAATGGGAGCGCTGTAACCTCAGTGTTGTTGTAACTCAGTGGGAGCACAGTCACCTCAGTGTTGTTGTAACTCAGTGGCAGCGCTGTCACCTCAGTGTTGTTGTAACTCAGTGGGAGAACAGTCACCTCAGTGTTGTTGTAACTCAGTGGTAGGGCTGTCACCTCAGTGTTGTTGTAACTCAGTGGTAGCGCTGTCACCTCAGTGTTGTAACTCAGTTGTAGCGCTGTCACCTCAGTGTTGTAACTCAGTGGTAGCGCTGTCACCTCAGTGTTATTGTAACTCAGTGGTAGCGCTGTCACCTCAGTGTTGTAACTCAGTGGTAGCGCTGTAACCTCAGTGTTGTTGTAACTCAGTGGTAGCACTGTCACCTCAGTGTTGTAACTCAGTGGTAGCGCTGTCACCTCAGTGTTGTTGTAACTCAGTGGTAGCACTGTCACCTCAGTGTGGTAACTCAGTGGGAGCGCTGTCACCTCAGTGTTGTTGTAAGTCAATGGGAGCGCTGTCACCTCAGTGTTGTTGTAACTCAGTGGGAGCACAGTCACCTCAGTGTTGTTGTAACTCAGTGGTAGCGCTGTCACCTCAGTGTTGTTGTAACTCAGTGGTAGCACTGTCACCTCAGTGTTGTTGTAACTCAGTGGTAGCGCTGTCACCTCAGTGTTGTTGTAACTCAGTGGGAGAACAGTCACCTCAGTGTTGTTGTAACTCAGTGGTAGGGCTGTCACCTCAGTGTTGTTGTAACTCAGTGGTAGCGCTGTCACCTCAGTGTTGTAACTCAGTAGTAGCGCTGTCAACTCAGTGTTGTAACTCAGTGGTAGCGCTGTCATCTCAGTGTTGTTGTAACTCAGTGGTAGCGCTGTCACCTCAGTGTTATTGTAACTCAGTGGTAGCGCTGTCACCTCAGTGTTGTAACTCAGTGGTAGCGCTGTCACCTCAGTGTTGTTGTAACTCAGTGGTAGCGCTGTCACCTCAGTGTTGTAACTCAGTGGTAGCGCTGTCACCTCAGTGTTATTGTAACTCAGTGGTAGCGCTGTCACCTCAGTGTTGTAACTCAGTGGTAGCGCTGTCACCTCAGTGTTGTAACTCAGTGGTAGCGCTGTTACCTCAGTGTTGTAACTCAGCAGTAGCGCTGTCACCTCAGTGTTGTAACTCAGTGGTAGCGCTGTCACCTCAGTGTTGTAACTCAGTGGTAGCGCTGTCACCTCAGTGTTGTAACTCAGTGGTAGCGCTGTCACCTCAGTGTTGTTGTAACTCAGTGGTAGCGCTGTCACCTCAGTGTTGTAACTCAGTGGTAGCGCTGTCACCTCAGTGTTGTTGTAACTCAGTGGTAGCGCTGTCACCTCAGTGTTGTTGTAACTCAGTGGTAGCGCTGTCACCTCAGTGTTGTAACTCAGTTGTAGTGCTGTCACCTCAGTGTTGTTGTAACTCTGTGGTAGCGCTGTCACCTCAGTGTTGTAACTCAGTGGTAGCGCTGTCACCTCAGTGTTGCGGTAACTCAGTGGTAGCGCTGTCACCTCAGTGTTGTTGTAACTCAGTGGTAGCGCTGTCACCTCAGTGTTGCTGTAACTCAGTGGTAGCGCTGTCACCTCAGTGTTGCAACACAGTGGTAGCGCTGTCACCTCAGTGTTGTAACTCAGTGGTAGCACTGTCACCTCAGTGTTGTTGTACCTCAGTGGTAGCGCTGTCACCTCAGTGTTGTAACTCAGTGGTAGCTCTGTCACATCAGTGTTGTAACTCTGTGGTAGCGCTGTCACTTCAGTGTTGTAACTCAGTATTAGCGCTGTCACCTCAGTGTTGTTGTAACTCAGTGGTAGCGCTGTCACCTCAGTGTTGTAACTCAGTGATAGCGCTGTCACCTCATTGTTGTTGTAACTCAGTGGTAGCGCTGTCACCTCAGTGTTGTTGTAACTCAGTGGTAGCACTGTCACCTCAGTGTTGTTGTAACTCAGTGGTAGCGCTGACACCTCAGTGTTGATGTAACACAGTGGTAGCGCTGTCACCTCAGCGTTGTAACTCAGTGGTAGCGCTGTCACCTCAGTGTTGCTCTAACTCAGTGGTAGCGCTGACACCTCAGTGTTGCTGTAACTCAGTGGTAGCGCTGACACCTCAGTGTTGTTGTAACTCAGTGGTAGCGCTGACACCTCAGTGTTGTTGTAACACAGTGGTAGCGCTGTCACCTCAGCGTTGTAACTCAGTGGTCGCACTGACACCTCAGTGTTGTTGTAACTCAGTGGGAGCACTGTCACCTCAGTGTTGTTGTAACTCAGTGGTAGCGCTGACACCTCAGTGTTGTTGTAACTCAGTGGTAGCACTGACACCTCAGTGTTGTAACTCAGTGGTAGCACTGACACCTCAGTGTTGTAACTCAGTGGTAGCCCTGTCACCTCAGTGTTGTAACTCAGTGGTCGCACTGACACCTCAGTGTTGTTGTAACTCAGTGGCAGCGCTGACACCTCAATGTTGTAACTCAGTGGTAGCCCTGTCACCTCAGTGTTGTAACTCAGTGGTCGCACTGACACCTCAGTGTTGTTGTAACTCAGTGGTAGCGCTGTCACCTCAGTGTTGTTGTAACTCAGTGGTAGCGCTGTCACCTCAGTGTTGTTGTAACTCAGTGGTAGCGCTGTCACCTCAGTGTTGTAACTCAGTGGGAGCGCTGTCACCTCAGTGTTGTTGTAAATCAGTGGTAGCGCTGAGACCTCAGTGTTGTTGTAACTCAGTGGTAGCGCTGTCACCTCAGTGTTGTAACTCAGTGGTAGCACTGACACCTCAGTGTTGTAACTCAGTGGTAGCACTGTCACCTCAGTGTTGTAACTCAGTGGTCGCACTGACACCACAGTGTTGTAACTCAGTGGTAGCACTGACACCTCAGTGTTGCTGTAACTCAGTGGCAGCGCTGACACCTCAGTGTTGTAACTCAGTGGTAGCCCTATCACCTCAGTGTTGTAACTCAGTGGTCGCACTGACACCTCAGTGTTGTTGTAACTCTGTGGTAGCGCTGTCACCTCAGTGTTGTTGTAACTCAGTGGTAGCGCTGTCACCTCAGTGTTGTTGTAACTCAGTGGTAGCGCTGTCACCTCAGTGTTGTAACTCAGTGGGAGCGCTGTCACCTCAGTGTTGTTGTAACTCAGTGGTAGCGCTGAGACCTCAGTGTTGTTGTAACTCAGTGGTAGCACTGTCACCTCAGTGTTGTAACTCAGTGGTAGCACTGACACCTCAGTGTTGTAACTCAGTGGTAGCACTGACACCTCAGTGTTGTAACTCAGTGGTAGCACTGTCACCTCAGTGTTGTAACTCAGTGGTCGCACTGACACCTCAGTGTTGCTGTAACTCAGTGGGAGCGCTGTCACCTCAGTGTTGTAACTCAGTGGGAGCGCTGTCACCTCAGTGTTGTTGTAACTGAGTGGTAGCGCTGAGACCTCAGTGTTGTTGTAACTCAGTGGTGGCACTGTCACCTCAGTGTTGTTGTAACTCAGTGGTAGCACTGTCACCTCAGTCTTGTAACTCAGTGGTAGCGCTGTTACCTCAGTGTTGTAACTCAGTGGTAGCACTGTCACCTCAGTGTTGTAAATCAGTGGTAGCGCTGTCACCTCAGTGTTGTAACTCAGTGGTAGCGCTGACACCTCAGTGTTGTTGTAACTCAGTCATAGCGCTGCCCCCTCAGTGTAGTAACTCAGTGGTAGCGCTGTCACCTCAGTGTTGTAAATCAGTGGTAGCGCTGACACCTCAGTGTTGTTGTAACTCAGTGGTAGCACTGTCACCTCAGTGTTGTTGTAACTCAGTGGTAGCACTGTCACCTCAGTGTTGTAACTCAGTGGTAGCGCTGACACCTCAGTGTTGTTTTAACTCAGTGGCTGCGCTGTCACCTCTGTGTTGTTGTAACTCAGTGGCAGCGCTGTCACCTCAGTGTTGTTGTAACTCAGTGGTAGCGCTGACACCTCAGTGTTGTAACTCAGTGGTAGCACTGTCACCTCAGTGTTGTTGTAACTCAGTGGTAGCACTGTCACCTCAGTGTTGTTGTAACTCAGTGGTAACGCTGTCACCTCAGTGTTGTTGTATATCAGTGGTAGCGCTGTCACCTCAGTGTTGTTGTAACTCAGTGGGAGCGCTGTCACCTCAGTGTTGTAACTCAGTGGTAGCGCTGTCACCTCAGTGTTGTAACTCAGTGGTAGCGCTGTCACCTCATTGTTGCTGTAACTCAGTGGTAGCGCTGTCACTTCAGTGTTGCTGTAACTCAGTGGTAGCGCTGTCACCTCAGTGTTGTAACTCAGTGGGAGCGCTGTCACCTCAGTGTTGTTGTAACTCAGTGGTAGCACTGTCACCTCAGTTTGGTAACTCAGTGGGAGCGCTGTCACCTCAGTGTTGTTGTAAGTCAATGGGAGCGCTGTAACCTCAGTGTTGTTGTAACTCAGTGGGAGCACAGTCACCTCAGTGTTGTTGTAACTCAGTGGTAGCGCTGTCACTTCAGTGTTATTGTAACTCAGTGGTAGCGCTGTCACCTCAGTGTTGTAACTCAGTGGTAGCGCTGTCACCTCAGTGTTGTTGTAACTCAGTGGTAGCGCTGTCGCCTCAGTGTTGTAACTCAGTGGTAGCGCTGTCACCTCAGTGTTATTGTAACTCAGTGGTAGCGCTGTCACCTCAGTGTTGTAACTTAGTGGTAGCGCTGTCACCTCAGTGTTGTAACTCAGTGGTAGCGCTGTTACCTCAGTGTTGTAACTCAGTAGTAGCGCTGTCACCTCAGTGTTGTAACTCAGTGGTAGCGCTGTCACCTCAGTGTTGTAACTCAGTGGTAGCGCTGTCACCTCAGTGTTGTAACTCAGTGGTAGCGCTGTCACCTCAGTGTTGTTGTAACTCAGTGGTAGCGCAGTCACCTCAGTGTTGTAACTCAGTGGTAGCGCTGTCACCTCAGTGTTGTTGTAACTCAGTGGTAGCGCTGTCACCTCAGTGTTGTTGTAACTCAGTGGTAGCGCTGTCACCTCAGTGTTGTAACTCAGTTGTAGTGCTGTCACCTCAGTGTTGTTGTAACTCTGTGGTAGCGCTGTCACCTCAGTGTTGTAACTCAGTGGTAGCGCTGTCACCTCAGTGTTGCGGTAACTCAGTGGTAGCGCTGTCACCTCAGTGTTGTTGTAACTCAGTGGTAGCGCTGTCACCTCAGTGTTGTTGTAACTCAGTGGTAGCGCTGTCACCTCAGTGTTGCTGTAACTCAGTGGTAGCGCTGTCACCTCAGTGTTGCAACACAGTGGTAGCGCTGTCACCTCAGTGTTGTAACTCAGTGGTAGCACTGTCACCTCAGTGTTGTTGTACCTCAGTGGTACCGCTGACACCTCAGTGTTGTAACTCAGTGGTAGCTCTGTCACATCAGTGTTGCAACTCTGTGGTAGCGCTGTCACTTCAGTGTTGTAACTCAGTATTAGCGCTGTCACCTCAGTGTTGTTGTAACTCAGTGGTAGCGCTGTCACCTCAGTGTTGTAACTCAGTGATAGCGCTGTCACCTCATTGTTGTTGTAACTCAGTGGTAGCGCTGTCACCTCAGTGTTGTTGTAACTCAGTGGTAGCACTGTCACCTCAGTGTTGTTGTAACTCAGTGGTAGCGCTGACACCTCAGTGTTGATGTAACACAGTGGTAGCGCTGTCACCTCAGCGTTGTAACTCAGTGGTAGCGCTGTCACCTCAGTGTTGCTCTAACTCAGTGGTAGCGCTGACACCTCAGTGTTGCTGTAACTCAGTGGTAGCGCTGACACCTCAGTGTTGTTGTAACACAGTGGTAGCGCTGTCACCTCAGCGTTGTAACTCAGTGGTCGCACTGACACCTCAGTGTTGTTGTAACTCAGTGGGAGCACTGTCACCTCAGTGTTGTTGCAACTCAGTGGTAGCGCTGACACCTCAGTGTTGTTGTAACTCAGTGGTAGCACTGACACCTCAGTGTTGTAACTCACTGGTAGCACTGACACCTCAGTGTTGTAACTCAGTGGTAGCCCTGTCACCTCAGTGTTGTAACTCAGTGGTCGAGCTGACACCTCAGTGTTGTTGTAACTCAGTGGCAGCGCTGACACCTCAATGTTGTAACTCAGTGGTAGCCCTGTCACCTCAGTGTTGTAACTCAGTGGTCGCACTGACACCTCAGTGTTGTTGTAACTCAGTGGTAGCGCTGTCACCTCAGTGTTGTTGTAACTCAGTGGTAGCGCTGTCACCTCAGTGTTGTTGTAACTCAGTGGTAGCGCTGTCACCTCAGTGTTGTAACTCAGTGGGAGCGCTGTCACCTCAGTGTTGTTGTAAATCAGTGGTAGCGCTGAGACCTCAGTGTTGTTGTAACTCAGTGGTAGCGCTGTCACCTCAGTGTTGTAACTCAGTGGTAGCACTGACACCTCAGTGTTGTAACTCAGTGGTAGCACTGTCACCTCAGTGTTGTAACTCAGTGGTCGCACTGACACCACAGTGTTGTAACTCAGTGGTAGCACTGACACCTCAGTGTTGCTGTAACTCAGTGGCAGCGCTGACACCTCAGTGTTGTAACTCAGTGGTAGCCCTGTCACCTCAGTGTTGTAACTCAGTGGTCGCACTGACACCTCAGTGTTGTTGTAACTCTGTGGTAGCGCTGTCACCTCAGTGTTGTTGTAACTCAGTGGTAGCGCTGTCACCTCAGTGTTGTTGTAACTCAGTGGTAGCGCTGTCACCTCAGTGTTGTAACTCAGTGGGAGCGCTGTCACCTCAGTGTTGTTGTAACTCAGTGGTAGCGCTGAGACCTCAGTGTTGTTGTAACTCAGTGGTAGCACTGTCACCTCAGTGTTGTAACTCAGTGGTAGCACTGACACCTCAGTGTTGTAACTCAGTGGTAGCACTGACACCTCAGTGTTGTAACTCAGTGGTAGCACTGTCACCTCAGTGTTGTAACTCAGTGGTCGCACTGACACCTCAGTGTTGTAACTCAGTGGTAGCACTGACACCTCAGTGTTGCTGTAACTCAGTGGGAGCGCTGTCACCTCAGTGTTGTAACTCAGTGGGAGCGCTGTCACCTCAGTGTTGTTGTAACTGAGTGGTAGCGCTGAGACCTCAGTGTTGTTGTAACTCAGTGGTGGCACTGTCACCTCAGTGTTGTTGTAACTCAGTGGTAGCACTCTCACCTCAGTCTTGTAACTCAGTGGTAGCGCTGTTACCTCAGTGTTGTAACTCAGTGGTAGCACTGTCACCTCAGTGTTGTAAATCAGTGGTAGCGCTGTCACCTCAGTGTTGTAACTCAGTGGTAGCGCTGACACCTCAGTGTTGTTGTAACTCAGTCATAGCGCTGCCCCCTCAGTGTAGTAACTCAGTGGTAGCGCTGTCACCTCAGTGTTGTAAATCAGTGGTAGTGCTGACACCTCAGTGTTGTTGTAACTCAGTGGTAGCACTGTCACCTCAGTGTTGTTGTAACTCAGTGGTAGCGCTGACACCTCAGTGTTGTTTTAACTCAGTGGCTGCGCTGTCACCTCTGTGTTGTTGTAACTCAGTGGCAGCGCTGTCACCTCAGTGTTGTTGTAACTCAGTGGTAGCGCTGACACCTCAGTGTTGTAACTCAGTGGTAGCACTGTCACCTCAGTGTTGTTGTAACTCAGTGGTAGCACTGTCACCTCAGTGTTGTTGTAACTCAGTGGTAACGCTGTCACCTCAGTGTTGTTGTAACTCAGTGGTAGCGCTGTCACCTCAGTGTTGTTGTAACTCAGTGGGAGCGCTGTCACCTCAGTGTTGTAACTCAGTGGTAGCGCTGTCACCTCAGTGTTGTAACTCAGTGGTAGCGCTGTCACCTCATTGTTGCTGTAACTCAGTGGTAGCGCTGTCACTTCAGTGTTGCTGTAACTCAGTGGTAGCGCTGTCACCTCAGTGTTGTAACTCAGTGGGAGCGCTGTCACCTCAGTGTTGTTGTAACTCAGTGGTAGCACTGTCACCTCAGTTTGGTAACTCAGTGGGAGCGCTGTCACCTCAGTGTTGTTGTAAGTCAATGGGAGCGCTGTAACCTCAGTGTTGTTGTAACTCAGTGGGAGCACAGTCACCTCAGTGTTGTTGTAACTCAGTGGTAGCGCTGTCACCTCAGTGTTGTTGTAACTCAGTGGGAGAACAGTCACCTCAGTGTTGTTGTAACTCAGTGGTAGGGCTGTCCCCTCAGTGTTGTTGTAACTCAGTGGTAGCGCTGTAACCTCAGTGTTGTAACTCAGTTGTAGCGCTGTCACCTCAGTGTTGTAACTCAGTGGTAGCGCTGTCACCTCAGTGTTATTGTAACTCAGTGGTAGCGCTGTCACCTCAGTGTTGTAACTCAGTGGTAGCGCTGTAACCTCAGTGTTGTTGTAACTCAGTGGTAGCACTGTCACCTCAGTGTTGTAACTCAGTGGTAGCGCTGTCACCTCAGTGTTGTTGTAACTCAGTGGTAGCACTGTCACCTCAGTGTGGTAACTCAGTGGGAGCGCTGTCACCTCAGTGTTGTTGTAAGTCAATGGGAGCGCTGTCACCTCAGTGTTGTTGTAACTCAGTGGGAGCACAGTCACCTCAGTGTTGTTGTAACTCAGTGGTAGCGCTGTCACCTCAGTGTTGTTGTAACTCAGTGGTAGCACTGTCACCTCAGTGTTGTTGTAACTCAGTGGTAGCGCTGTCACCTCAGTGTTGTTGTAACTCAGTGGTAGCGCTGACACCTCAGTGTTGTTGTAACACAGTGGTAGCGCTGTCACCTCAGCGTTGTAACTCAGTGGTCGCACTGACACCTCAGTGTTGTTGTAACTCAGTGGGAGCACTGTCACCTCAGTGTTGTTGTAACTCAGTGGTAGCGCTGACACCTCAGTGTTGTTGTAACTCAGTGGTAGCACTGACACCTCAGTGTTGTAACTCAGTGGTAGCACTGACACCTCAGTGTTGTAACTCAGTGGTAGCCCTGTCACCTCAGTGTTGTAACTCAGTGGTCGCACTGACACCTCAGTGTTGTTGTAACTCAGTGGCAGCGCTGACACCTCAATGTTGTAACTCAGTGGTAGCCCTGTCACCTCAGTGTTGTAACTCAGTGGTCGCACTGACACCTCAGTGTTGTTGTAACTCAGTGGTAGCGCTGTCACCTCAGTGTTGTTGTAACTCAGTGGTAGCGCTGTCACCTCAGTGTTGTTGTAACTCAGTGGTAGCGCTGTCACCTCAGTGTTGTAACTCAGTGGGAGCGCTGTCACCTCAGTGTTGTTGTAAATCAGTGGTAGCGCTGAGACCTCAGTGTTGTTGTAACTCAGTGGTAGCGCTGTCACCTCAGTGTTGTAACTCAGTGGTAGCACTGACACCTCAGTGTTGTAACTCAGTGGTAGCACTGTCACCTCAGTGTTGTAACTCAGTGGTCGCACTGACACCACAGTGTTGTAACTCAGTGGTAGCACTGACACCTCAGTGTTGCTGTAACTCAGTGGCAGCGCTGACACCTCAGTGTTGTAACTCAGTGGTAGCCCTATCACCTCAGTGTTGTAACTCAGTGGTCGCACTGACACCTCAGTGTTGTTGTAACTCTGTGGTAGCGCTGTCACCTCAGTGTTGTTGTAACTCAGTGGTAGCGCTGTCACCTCAGTGTTGTTGTAACTCAGTGGTAGCGCTGTCACCTCAGTGTTGTAACTCAGTGGGAGCGCTGTCACCTCAGTGTTGTTGTAACTCAGTGGTAGCGCTGAGACCTCAGTGTTGTTGTAACTCAGTGGTAGCACTGTCACCTCAGTGTTGTAACTCAGTGGTAGCACTGACACCTCAGTGTTGTAACTCAGTGGTAGCACTGACACCTCAGTGTTGTAACTCAGTGGTAGCACTGTGACCTCAGTGTTGTAACTCAGTGGTCGCACTGACACCTCAGTGTTGCTGTAACTCAGTGGGAGCGCTGTCACCTCAGTGTTGTAACTCAGTGGGAGCGCTGTCACCTCAGTGTTGTTGTAACTGAGTGGTAGCGCTGAGACCTCAGTGTTGTTGTAACTCAGTGGTGGCACTGTCACCTCAGTGTTGTTGTAACTCAGTGGTAGCACTGTCACCTCAGTCTTGTAACTCAGTGGTAGCGCTGTTACCTCAGTGTTGTAACTCAGTGGTAGCACTGTCACCTCAGTGTTGTAAATCAGTGGTAGCGCTGTCACCTCAGTGTTGTAACTCAGTGGTAGCGCTGACACCTCAGTGTTGTTGTAACTCAGTCATAGCGCTGCCCCCTCAGTGTAGTAACTCAGTGGTAGCGCTGTCACCTCAGTGTTGTAAATCAGTGGTAGCGCTGACACCTCAGTGTTGTTGTAACTCAGTGGTAGCACTGTCACCTCAGTGTTGTTGTAACTCAGTGGTAGCACTGTCACCTCAGTGTTGTAACTCAGTGGTAGCGCTGACACCTCAGTGTTGTTTTAACTCAGTGGCTGCGCTGTCACCTCTGTGTTGTTGTAACTCAGTGGCAGCGCTGTCACCTCAGTGTTGTTGTAACTCAGTGGTAGCGCTGACACCTCAGTGTTGTAACTCAGTGGGAGCGCTGTCACCTCAGTGTTGTTGTAACTCAGTGGTAGCACTGTCACCTCAGTTTGGTAACTCAGTGGGAGCGCTGTCACCTCAGTGTTGTTGTAAGTCAATGGGAGCGCTGTAACCTCAGTGTTGTTGTAACTCAGTGGGAGCACAGTCACCTCAGTGTTGTTGTAACTCAGTGGTAGCGCTGTCACTTCAGTGTTATTGTAACTCAGTGGTAGCGCTGTCACCTCAGTGTTGTAACTCAGTGGTAGCGCTGTCACCTCAGTGTTGTTGTAACTCAGTGGTAGCGCTGTCGCCTCAGTGTTGTAACTCAGTGGTAGCGCTGTCACCTCAGTGTTATTGTAACTCAGTGGTAGCGCTGTCACCTCAGTGTTGTAACTTAGTGGTAGCGCTGTCACCTCAGTGTTGTAACTCAGTGGTAGCGCTGTTACCTCAGTGTTGTAACTCAGTAGTAGCGCTGTCACCTCAGTGTTGTAACTCAGTGGTAGCGCTGTCACCTCAGTGTTGTAACTCAGTGGTAGCGCTGTCACCTCAGTGTTGTAACTCAGTGGTAGCGCTGTCACCTCAGTGTTGTTGTAACTCAGTGGTAGCGCAGTCACCTCAGTGTTGTAACTCAGTGGTAGCGCTGTCACCTCAGTGTTGTTGTAACTCAGTGGTAGCGCTGTCACCTCAGTGTTGTTGTAACTCAGTGGTAGCGCTGTCACCTCAGTGTTGTAACTCAGTTGTAGTGCTGTCACCTCAGTGTTGTTGTAACTCTGTGGTAGCGCTGTCACCTCAGTGTTGTAACTCAGTGGTAGCGCTGTCACCTCAGTGTTGCGGTAACTCAGTGGTAGCGCTGTCACCTCAGTGTTGTTGTAACTCAGTGGTAGCGCTGTCACCTCAGTGTTGTTGTAACTCAGTGGTAGCGCTGTCACCTCAGTGTTGCTGTAACTCAGTGGTAGCGCTGTCACCTCAGTGTTGCAACACAGTGGTAGCGCTGTCACCTCAGTGTTGTAACTCAGTGGTAGCACTGTCACCTCAGTGTTGTTGTACCTCAGTGGTACCGCTGACACCTCAGTGTTGTAACTCAGTGGTAGCTCTGTCACATCAGTGTTGCAAATCTGTGGTAGCGCTGTCACTTCAGTGTTGTAACTCAGTATTAGCGCTGTCACCTCAGTGTTGTTGTAACTCAGTGGTAGCGCTGTCACCTCAGTGTTGTAACTCAGTGATAGCGCTGTCACCTCATTGTTGTTGTAACTCAGTGGTAGCGCTGTCACCTCAGTGTTGTTGTAACTCAGTGGTAGCACTGTCACCTCAGTGTTGTTGTAACTCAGTGGTAGCGCTGACACCTCAGTGTTGATGTAACACAGTGGTAGCGCTGTCACCTCAGCGTTGTAACTCAGTGGTAGCGCTGTCACCTCAGTGTTGCTCTAACTCAGTGGTAGCGCTGACACCTCAGTGTTGCTGTAACTCAGTGGTAGCGCTGACACCTCAGTGTTGTTGTAACACAGTGGTAGCGCTGTCACCTCAGCGTTGTAACTCAGTGGTCGCACTGACACCTCAGTGTTGTTGTAACTCAGTGGGAGCACTGTCACCTCAGTGTTGTTGCAACTCAGTGGTAGCGCTGACACCTCAGTGTTGTTGTAACTCAGTGGTAGCACTGACACCTCAGTGTTGTAACTCAGTGGTAGCACTGACACCTCAGTGTTGTAACTCAGTGGTAGCCCTGTCACCTCAGTGTTGTAACTCAGTGGTCGAGCTGACACCTCAGTGTTGTTGTAACTCAGTGGCAGCGCTGACACCTCAATGTTGTAACTCAGTGGTAGCCCTGTCACCTCAGTGTTGTAACTCAGTGGTCGCACTGACACCTCAGTGTTGTTGTAACTCAGTGGTAGCGCTGTCACCTCAGTGTTGTTGTAACTCAGTGGTAGCGCTGTCACCTCAGTGTTGTTGTAACTCAGTGGTAGCGCTGTCACCTCAGTGTTGTAACTCAGTGGGAGCGCTGTCACCTCAGTGTTGTTGTAAATCAGTGGTAGCGCTGAGACCTCAGTGTTGTTGTAACTCAGTGGTAGCGCTGTCACCTCAGTGTTGTAACTCAGTGGTAGCACTGACACCTCAGTGTTGTAACTCAGTGGTAGCACTGTCACCTCAGTGTTGTAACTCAGTGGTCGCACTGACACCACAGTGTTGTAACTCAGTGGTAGCACTGACACCTCAGTGTTGCTGTAACTCAGTGGCAGCGCTGACACCTCAGTGTTGTAACTCAGTGGTAGCCCTGTCACCTCAGTGTTGTAACTCAGTGGTCGCACTGACACCTCAGTGTTGTTGTAACTCTGTGGTAGCGCTGTCACCTCAGTGTTGTTGTAACTCAGTGGTAGCGCTGTCACCTCAGTGTTGTTGTAACTCAGTGGTAGCGCTGTCACCTCAGTGTTGTAACTCAGTGGGAGCGCTGTCACCTCAGTGTTGTTGTAACTCAGTGGTAGCGCTGAGACCTCAGTGTTGTTGTAACTCAGTGGTAGCACTGTCACCTCAGTGTTGTAACTCAGTGGTAGCACTGACACCTCAGTGTTGTAACTCAGTGGTAGCACTGACACCTCAGTGTTGTAACTCAGTGGTAGCACTGTCACCTCAGTGTTGTAACTCAGTGGTCGCACTGACACCTCAGTGTTGTAACTCAGTGGTAGCACTGACACCTCAGTGTTGCTGTAACTCAGTGGGAGCGCTGTCACCTCAGTGTTGTAACTCAGTGGGAGCGCTGTCACCTCAGTGTTGTTGTAACTGAGTGGTAGCGCTGAGACCTCAGTGTTGTTGTAACTCAGTGGTGGCACTGTCACCTCAGTGTTGTTGTAACTCAGTGGTAGCACTCTCACCTCAGTCTTGTAACTCAGTGGTAGCGCTGTTACCTCAGTGTTGTAACTCAGTGGTAGCACTGTCACCTCAGTGTTGTAAATCAGTGGTAGCGCTGTCACCTCAGTGTTGTAACTCAGTGGTAGCGCTGACACCTCAGTGTTGTTGTAACTCAGTCATAGCGCTGCCCCCTCAGTGTAGTAACTCAGTGGTAGCGCTGTCACCTCAGTGTTGTAAATCAGTGGTAGTGCTGACACCTCAGTGTTGTTGTAACTCAGTGGTAGCACTGTCACCTCAGTGTTGTTGTAACTCAGTGGTAGCGCTGACACCTCAGTGTTGTTTTAACTCAGTGGCTGCGCTGTCACCTCTGTGTTGTTGTAACTCAGTGGCAGCGCTGTCACCTCAGTGTTGTTGTAACTCAGTGGTAGCGCTGACACCTCAGTGTTGTAACTCAGTGGTAGCACTGTCACCTCAGTGTTGTTGTAACTCAGTGGTAGCACTGTCACCTCAGTGTTGTTGTAACTCAGTGGTAACGCTGTCACCTCAGTGTTGTTGTAACTCAGTGGTAGCGCTGTCACCTCAGTGTTGTTGTAACTCAGTGGGAGCGCTGTCACCTCAGTGTTGTAACTCAGTGGTAGCGCTGTCACCTCAGTGTTGTAACTCAGTGGTAGCGCTGTCACCTCATTGTTGCTGGAACTCAGTGGTAGCGCTGTCACTTCAGTGTTGCTGTAACTCAGTGGTAGCGCTGTCACCTCAGTGTTGTAACTCAGTGGGAGCGCTGTCACCTCAGTGTTGTTGTAACTCAGTGGTAGCACTGTCACCTCAGTTTGGTAACTCAGTGGGAGCGCTGTCACCTCAGTGTTGTTGTAAGTCAATGGGAGCGCTGTAACCTCAGTGTTGTTGTAACTCAGTGGGAGCACAGTCACCTCAGTGTTGTTGTAACTCAGTGGTAGCGCTGTCACCTCAGTGTTGTTGTAACTCAGTGGGAGAACAGTCACCTCAGTGTTGTTGTAACTCAGTGGTAGGGCTGTCCCCTCAGTGTTGTTGTAACTCAGTGGTAGCGCTGTAACCTCAGTGTTGTAACTCAGTTGTAGCGCTGTCACCTCAGTGTTGTAACTCAGTGGTAGCGCTGTCACCTCAGTGTTATTGTAACTCAGTGGTAGCGCTGTCACCTCAGTGTTGTAACTCAGTGGTAGCGCTGTAACCTCAGTGTTGTTGTAACTCAGTGGTAGCACTGTCACCTCAGTGTTGTAACTCAGTGGTAGCGCTGTCACCTCAGTGTTGTTGTAACTCAGTGGTAGCACTGTCACCTCAGTGTGGTAACTCAGTGGGAGCGCTGTCACCTCAGTGTTGTTGTAAGTCAATGGGAGCGCTGTCACCTCAGTGTTGTTGTAACTCAGTGGGAGCACAGTCACCTCAGTGTTGTTGTAACTCAGTGGTAGCGCTGTCACCTCAGTGTTGTTGTAACTCAGTGGTAGCACTGTCACCTCAGTGTTGTTGTAACTCAGTGGTAGCGCTGTCACCTCAGTGTTGTTGTAACTCAGTGGGAGAACAGTCACCTCAGTGTTGTTGTAACTCAGTGGTAGGGCTGTCACCTCAGTGTTGTTGTAACTCAGTGGTAGCCTGTCACCTCAGAGTTGTAACTCAGTAGTAGCGCTGTCACCTCAGTGTTGTAACTCAGTGGTAGCGCTGTCATCTCAGTGTTGTTGTAACTCAGTGGTAGCGCTGTCACCTCAGTGTTATTGTAACTCAGTGGTAGCGCTGTCACCTCAGTGTTGTAACTCAGTGGTAGCGCTGTCACCTCAGTGTTGTTGTAACTCAGTGGTAGCGCTGTCACCTCAGTGTTGTAACTCAGTGGTAGCGCTGTCACCTCAGTGTTATTGTAACTCAGTGGTAGCGCTGTCACCTCAGTGTTGTAACTCAGTGGTAGCGCTGTCACCTCAGTGTTGTAACTCAGTGGTAGCGCTGTCACCTCAGTGTTGTAACTCAGTAGTAGCGCTGTCACCTCAGTGTTGTAACTCAGTGGTAGCGCTGTCACCTCAGTGTTGTAACTCAGTGGTAGCGCTGTCACCTCAGTGTTGTAACTCAGTGGTAGCGCTGTTACCTCAGTGTTGTAACTCAGTAGTAGCGCTGTCACCTCAGTGTTGTAACTCAGTGGTAGCGCTGTCACCTCAGTGTTGTAACTCAGTGGTAGCGCTGTCACCTCAGTGTTGTAACTCAGTGGTAGCGCTGTCACCTCAGTGTTGTTGTAACTCAGTGGTAGCGCTGTCACCTCAGTGTTGTAACTCAGTGGTAGCGCTGTCACCTCAGTGTTGTTGTAACTCAGTGGTAGCGCTGTCACCTCAGTGTTGTTGTAACTCAGTGGTAGCGCTGTCACCTCAGTGTTGTAACTCAGTTGTAGTGCTGTCACCTCAGTGTTGTTGTAACTCTGTGGTAGCGCTGTCACCTCAGTGTTGTAACTCAGTGGTAGCGCTGTCACCTCAGTGTTGCGGTAACTCAGTGGTAGCGCTGTCACCTCAGTGTTGTTGTAACTCAGTGGTAGCGCTGTCACCTCAGTGTTGCTGTAACTCAGTGGTAGCGCTGTCACCTCAGTGTTGCAACACAGTGGTAGCGCTGTCACCTCAGTGTTGTAACTCAGTGGTAGCACTGTCACCTCAGTGTTGTTGTACCTCAGTGGTAGCGCTGACACCTCAGTGTTGTAACTCAGTGGTAGCTCTGTCACATCAGTGTTGTAACTCAGTGGTAGCTCTGTCACATCAGTGTTGTAACTCTGTGGGAGCGCTGTCACTTCAGTGTTGTAACTCAGTATTAGCACTGTCACCTCAGTGTTGTTGTAACTCAGTGGTAGCGCTGTCACCTCAGTGTTGTAACTCAGTGATACCGCTGTCACCTCATTGTTGTTGTAACTCAGTGGTAGCGCTGTCACCTCAGTGTTGTTGTAACTCAGTGGTAGCACTGTCACCTCAGTGTTGTTGTAACTCAGTGGTAGCGCTGACACCTCAGTGTTGATGTAACACAGTGGTAGCGCTGTCACCTCAGCGTTGTAACTCAGTGGTAGCGCTGTCACCTCAGTGTTGCTCTAACTCAGTGGTAGCGCTGACACCTCAGTGTTGCTGTAACTCAGTGGTAGCGCTGACACCTCAGTGTTGTTGTAACTCAGTGGTAGCGCTGACACCTCAGTGTTGTTGTAACACAGTGGTAGCGCTGTCACCTCAGCGTTGTAACTCAGTGGTAGCGCTGTCACCTCAGTGTTGTTTTAACTCAGTGGCTGCGCTGTCACCTCTGTGTTGTTGTAACTCAGTGGCAGCGCTGTCACCTCAGTGTTGTTGTAACTCAGTGGTAGCGCTGACACCTCAGTGTTGTAACTCAGTGGTAGCACTGTCACCTCAGTGTTGTTGTAACTCAGTGGTAGCACTGTCACCTCAGTGTTGTTGTAACTCAGTGGTAACGCTGTCACCTCAGTGTTGTTGTAACTCAGTGGTAGCGCTGTCACCTCAGTGTTGTTGTAACTCAGTGGGAGCGCTGTCACCTCAGTGTTGTAACTCAGTGGTAGCGCTGTCACCTCAGTGTTGTAACTCAGTGGTAGCGCTGTCACCTCATTGTTGCTGTAACTCAGTGGTAGCGCTGTCACTTCAGTGTTGCTGTAACTCAGTGGTAGCGCTGTCACCTCAGTGTTGTAACTCAGTGGGAGCGCTGTCACCTCAGTGTTGTTGTAACTCAGTGGTAGCACTGTCACCTCAGTTTGGTAACTCAGTGGGAGCGCTGTCACCTCAGTGTTGTTGTAAGTCAATGGGAGCGCTGTAACCTCAGTGTTGTTGTAACTCAGTGGGAGCACAGTCACCTCAGTGTTGTTGTAACTCAGTGGTAGCGCTGTCACCTCAGTGTTGTTGTAACTCAGTGGGAGAACAGTCACCTCAGTGTTGTTGTAACTCAGTGGTAGGGCTGTCCCCTCAGTGTTGTTGTAACTCAGTGGTAGCGCTGTAACCTCAGTGTTGTAACTCAGTTGTAGCGCTGTCACCTCAGTGTTGTAACTCAGTGGTAGCGCTGTCACCTCAGTGTTATTGTAACTCAGTGGTAGCGCTGTCACCTCAGTGTTGTAACTCAGTGGTAGCGCTGTAACCTCAGTGTTGTTGTAACTCAGTGGTAGCACTGTCACCTCAGTGTTGTAACTCAGTGGTAGCGCTGTCACCTCAGTGTTGTTGTAACTCAGTGGTAGCACTGTCACCTCAGTGTGGTAACTCAGTGGGAGCGCTGTCACCTCAGTGTTGTTGTAAGTCAATGGGAGCGCTGTCACCTCAGTGTTGTTGTAACTCAGTGGGAGCACAGTCACCTCAGTGTTGTTGTAACTCAGTGGTAGCGCTGTCACCTCAGTGTTGTTGTAACTCAGTGGTAGCACTGTCACCTCAGTGTTGTTGTAACTCAGTGGTAGCGCTGTCACCTCAGTGTTGTTGTAACTCAGTGGTAGCGCTGACACCTCAGTGTTGTTGTAACACAGTGGTAGCGCTGTCACCTCAGCGTTGTAACTCAGTGGTCGCACTGACACCTCAGTGTTGTTGTAACTCAGTGGGAGCACTGTCACCTCAGTGTTGTTGTAACTCAGTGGTAGCGCTGACACCTCAGTGTTGTTGTAACTCAGTGGTAGCACTGACACCTCAGTGTTGTAACTCAGTGGTAGCACTGACACCTCAGTGTTGTAACTCAGTGGTAGCCCTGTCACCTCAGTGTTGTAACTCAGTGGTCGCACTGACACCTCAGTGTTGTTGTAACTCAGTGGCAGCGCTGACACCTCAATGTTGTAACTCAGTGGTAGCCCTGTCACCTCAGTGTTGTAACTCAGTGGTCGCACTGACACCTCAGTGTTGTTGTAACTCAGTGGTAGCGCTGTCACCTCAGTGTTGTTGTAACTCAGTGGTAGCGCTGTCACCTCAGTGTTGTTGTAACTCAGTGGTAGCGCTGTCACCTCAGTGTTGTAACTCAGTGGGAGCGCTGTCACCTCAGTGTTGTTGTAAATCAGTGGTAGCGCTGAGACCTCAGTGTTGTTGTAACTCAGTGGTAGCGCTGTCACCTCAGTGTTGTAACTCAGTGGTAGCACTGACACCTCAGTGTTGTAACTCAGTGGTAGCACTGTCACCTCAGTGTTGTAACTCAGTGGTCGCACTGACACCACAGTGTTGTAACTCAGTGGTAGCACTGACACCTCAGTGTTGCTGTAACTCAGTGGCAGCGCTGACACCTCAGTGTTGTAACTCAGTGGTAGCCCTATCACCTCAGTGTTGTAACTCAGTGGTCGCACTGACACCTCAGTGTTGTTGTAACTCTGTGGTAGCGCTGTCACCTCAGTGTTGTTGTAACTCAGTGGTAGCGCTGTCACCTCAGTGTTGTTGTAACTCAGTGGTAGCGCTGTCACCTCAGTGTTGTAACTCAGTGGGAGCGCTGTCACCTCAGTGTTGTTGTAACTCAGTGGTAGCGCTGAGACCTCAGTGTTGTTGTAACTCAGTGGTAGCACTGTCACCTCAGTGTTGTAACTCAGTGGTAGCACTGACACCTCAGTGTTGTAACTCAGTGGTAGCACTGACACCTCAGTGTTGTAACTCAGTGGTAGCACTGTGACCTCAGTGTTGTAACTCAGTGGTCGCACTGACACCTCAGTGTTGCTGTAACTCAGTGGGAGCGCTGTCACCTCAGTGTTGTAACTCAGTGGGAGCGCTGTCACCTCAGTGTTGTTGTAACTGAGTGGTAGCGCTGAGACCTCAGTGTTGTTGTAACTCAGTGGTGGCACTGTCACCTCAGTGTTGTTGTAACTCAGTGGTAGCACTGTCACCTCAGTCTTGTAACTCAGTGGTAGCGCTGTTACCTCAGTGTTGTAACTCAGTGGTAGCACTGTCACCTCAGTGTTGTAAATCAGTGGTAGCGCTGTCACCTCAGTGTTGTAACTCAGTGGTAGCGCTGACACCTCAGTGTTGTTGTAACTCAGTCATAGCGCTGCCCCCTCAGTGTAGTAACTCAGTGGTAGCGCTGTCACCTCAGTGTTGTAAATCAGTGGTAGCGCTGACACCTCAGTGTTGTTGTAACTCAGTGGTAGCACTGTCACCTCAGTGTTGTTGTAACTCAGTGGTAGCACTGTCACCTCAGTGTTGTAACTCAGTGGTAGCGCTGACACCTCAGTGTTGTTTTAACTCAGTGGCTGCGCTGTCACCTCTGTGTTGTTGTAACTCAGTGGCAGCGCTGTCACCTCAGTGTTGTTGTAACTCAGTGGTAGCGCTGACACCTCAGTGTTGTAACTCAGTGGGAGCGCTGTCACCTCAGTGTTGTTGTAACTCAGTGGTAGCACTGTCACCTCAGTTTGGTAACTCAGTGGGAGCGCTGTCACCTCAGTGTTGTTGTAAGTCAATGGGAGCGCTGTAACCTCAGTGTTGTTGTAACTCAGTGGGAGCACAGTCACCTCAGTGTTGTTGTAACTCAGTGGTAGCGCTGTCACTTCAGTGTTATTGTAACTCAGTGGTAGCGCTGTCACCTCAGTGTTGTAACTCAGTGGTAGCGCTGTCACCTCAGTGTTGTTGTAACTCAGTGGTAGCGCTGTCGCCTCAGTGTTGTAACTCAGTGGTAGCGCTGTCACCTCAGTGTTATTGTAACTCAGTGGTAGCGCTGTCACCTCAGTGTTGTAACTTAGTGGTAGCGCTGTCACCTCAGTGTTGTAACTCAGTGGTAGCGCTGTTACCTCAGTGTTGTAACTCAGTAGTAGCGCTGTCACCTCAGTGTTGTAACTCAGTGGTAGCGCTGTCACCTCAGTGTTGTAACTCAGTGGTAGCGCTGTCACCTCAGTGTTGTAACTCAGTGGTAGCGCTGTCACCTCAGTGTTGTTGTAACTCAGTGGTAGCGCAGTCACCTCAGTGTTGTAACTCAGTGGTAGCGCTGTCACCTCAGTGTTGTTGTAACTCAGTGGTAGCGCTGTCACCTCAGTGTTGTTGTAACTCAGTGGTAGCGCTGTCACCTCAGTGTTGTAACTCAGTTGTAGTGCTGTCACCTCAGTGTTGTTGTAACTCTGTGGTAGCGCTGTCACCTCAGTGTTGTAACTCAGTGGTAGCGCTGTCACCTCAGTGTTGCGGTAACTCAGTGGTAGCGCTGTCACCTCAGTGTTGTTGTAACTCAGTGGTAGCGCTGTCACCTCAGTGTTGTTGTAACTCAGTGGTAGCGCTGTCACCTCAGTGTTGCTGTAACTCAGTGGTAGCGCTGTCACCTCAGTGTTGCAACACAGTGGTAGCGCTGTCACCTCAGTGTTGTAACTCAGTGGTAGCACTGTCACCTCAGTGTTGTTGTACCTCAGTGGTACCGCTGACACCTCAGTGTTGTAACTCAGTGGTAGCTCTGTCACATCAGTGTTGCAAATCTGTGGTAGCGCTGTCACTTCAGTGTTGTAACTCAGTATTAGCGCTGTCACCTCAGTGTTGTTGTAACTCAGTGGTAGCGCTGTCACCTCAGTGTTGTAACTCAGTGATAGCGCTGTCACCTCATTGTTGTTGTAACTCAGTGGTAGCGCTGTCACCTCAGTGTTGTTGTAACTCAGTGGTAGCACTGTCACCTCAGTGTTGTTGTAACTCAGTGGTAGCGCTGACACCTCAGTGTTGATGTAACACAGTGGTAGCGCTGTCACCTCAGCGTTGTAACTCAGTGGTAGCGCTGTCACCTCAGTGTTGCTCTAACTCAGTGGTAGCGCTGACACCTCAGTGTTGCTGTAACTCAGTGGTAGCGCTGACACCTCAGTGTTGTTGTAACACAGTGGTAGCGCTGTCACCTCAGCGTTGTAACTCAGTGGTCGCACTGACACCTCAGTGTTGTTGTAACTCAGTGGGAGCACTGTCACCTCAGTGTTGTTGCAACTCAGTGGTAGCGCTGACACCTCAGTGTTGTTGTAACTCAGTGGTAGCACTGACACCTCAGTGTTGTAACTCAGTGGTAGCACTGACACCTCAGTGTTGTAACTCAGTGGTAGCCCTGTCACCTCAGTGTTGTAACTCAGTGGTCGAGCTGACACCTCAGTGTTGTTGTAACTCAGTGGCAGCGCTGACACCTCAATGTTGTAACTCAGTGGTAGCCCTGTCACCTCAGTGTTGTAACTCAGTGGTCGCACTGACACCTCAGTGTTGTTGTAACTCAGTGGTAGCGCTGTCACCTCAGTGTTGTTGTAACTCAGTGGTAGCGCTGTCACCTCAGTGTTGTTGTAACTCAGTGGTAGCGCTGTCACCTCAGTGTTGTAACTCAGTGGGAGCGCTGTCACCTCAGTGTTGTTGTAAATCAGTGGTAGCGCTGAGACCTCAGTGTTGTTGTAACTCAGTGGTAGCGCTGTCACCTCAGTGTTGTAACTCAGTGGTAGCACTGACACCTCAGTGTTGTAACTCAGTGGTAGCACTGTCACCTCAGTGTTGTAACTCAGTGGTCGCACTGACACCACAGTGTTGTAACTCAGTGGTAGCACTGACACCTCAGTGTTGCTGTAACTCAGTGGCAGCGCTGACACCTCAGTGTTGTAACTCAGTGGTAGCCCTGTCACCTCAGTGTTGTAACTCAGTGGTCGCACTGACACCTCAGTGTTGTTGTAACTCTGTGGTAGCGCTGTCACCTCAGTGTTGTTGTAACTCAGTGGTAGCGCTGTCACCTCAGTGTTGTTGTAACTCAGTGGTAGCGCTGTCACCTCAGTGTTGTAACTCAGTGGGAGCGCTGTCACCTCAGTGTTGTTGTAACTCAGTGGTAGCGCTGAGACCTCAGTGTTGTTGTAACTCAGTGGTAGCACTGTCACCTCAGTGTTGTAACTCAGTGGTAGCACTGACACCTCAGTGTTGTAACTCAGTGGTAGCACTGACACCTCAGTGTTGTAACTCAGTGGTAGCACTGTCACCTCAGTGTTGTAACTCAGTGGTCGCACTGACACCTCAGTGTTGTAACTCAGTGGTAGCACTGACACCTCAGTGTTGCTGTAACTCAGTGGGAGCGCTGTCACCTCAGTGTTGTAACTCAGTGGGAGCGCTGTCACCTCAGTGTTGTTGTAACTGAGTGGTAGCGCTGAGACCTCAGTGTTGTTGTAACTCAGTGGTGGCACTGTCACCTCAGTGTTGTTGTAACTCAGTGGTAGCACTCTCACCTCAGTCTTGTAACTCAGTGGTAGCGCTGTTACCTCAGTGTTGTAACTCAGTGGTAGCACTGTCACCTCAGTGTTGTAAATCAGTGGTAGCGCTGTCACCTCAGTGTTGTAACTCAGTGGTAGCGCTGACACCTCAGTGTTGTTGTAACTCAGTCATAGCGCTGCCCCCTCAGTGTAGTAACTCAGTGGTAGCGCTGTCACCTCAGTGTTGTAAATCAGTGGTAGTGCTGACACCTCAGTGTTGTTGTAACTCAGTGGTAGCACTGTCACCTCAGTGTTGTTGTAACTCAGTGGTAGCGCTGACACCTCAGTGTTGTTTTAACTCAGTGGCTGCGCTGTCACCTCTGTGTTGTTGTAACTCAGTGGCAGCGCTGTCACCTCAGTGTTGTTGTAACTCAGTGGTAGCGCTGACACCTCAGTGTTGTAACTCAGTGGTAGCACTGTCACCTCAGTGTTGTTGTAACTCAGTGGTAGCACTGTCACCTCAGTGTTGTTGTAACTCAGTGGTAACGCTGTCACCTCAGTGTTGTTGTAACTCAGTGGTAGCGCTGTCACCTCAGTGTTGTTGTAACTCAGTGGGAGCGCTGTCACCTCAGTGTTGTAACTCAGTGGTAGCGCTGTCACCTCAGTGTTGTAACTCAGTGGTAGCGCTGTCACCTCATTGTTGCTGGAACTCAGTGGTAGCGCTGTCACTTCAGTGTTGCTGTAACTCAGTGGTAGCGCTGTCACCTCAGTGTTGTAACTCAGTGGGAGCGCTGTCACCTCAGTGTTGTTGTAACTCAGTGGTAGCACTGTCACCTCAGTTTGGTAACTCAGTGGGAGCGCTGTCACCTCAGTGTTGTTGTAAGTCAATGGGAGCGCTGTAACCTCAGTGTTGTTGTAACTCAGTGGGAGCACAGTCACCTCAGTGTTGTTGTAACTCAGTGGTAGCGCTGTCACCTCAGTGTTGTTGTAACTCAGTGGGAGAACAGTCACCTCAGTGTTGTTGTAACTCAGTGGTAGGGCTGTCCCCTCAGTGTTGTTGTAACTCAGTGGTAGCGCTGTAACCTCAGTGTTGTAACTCAGTTGTAGCGCTGTCACCTCAGTGTTGTAACTCAGTGGTAGCGCTGTCACCTCAGTGTTATTGTAACTCAGTGGTAGCGCTGTCACCTCAGTGTTGTAACTCAGTGGTAGCGCTGTAACCTCAGTGTTGTTGTAACTCAGTGGTAGCACTGTCACCTCAGTGTTGTAACTCAGTGGTAGCGCTGTCACCTCAGTGTTGTTGTAACTCAGTGGTAGCACTGTCACCTCAGTGTGGTAACTCAGTGGGAGCGCTGTCACCTCAGTGTTGTTGTAAGTCAATGGGAGCGCTGTCACCTCAGTGTTGTTGTAACTCAGTGGGAGCACAGTCACCTCAGTGTTGTTGTAACTCAGTGGTAGCGCTGTCACCTCAGTGTTGTTGTAACTCAGTGGTAGCACTGTCACCTCAGTGTTGTTGTAACTCAGTGGTAGCGCTGTCACCTCAGTGTTGTTGTAACTCAGTGGGAGAACAGTCACCTCAGTGTTGTTGTAACTCAGTGGTAGGGCTGTCACCTCAGTGTTGTTGTAACTCAGTGGTAGCCTGTCACCTCAGAGTTGTAACTCAGTAGTAGCGCTGTCACCTCAGTGTTGTAACTCAGTGGTAGCGCTGTCATCTCAGTGTTGTTGTAACTCAGTGGTAGCGCTGTCACCTCAGTGTTATTGTAACTCAGTGGTAGCGCTGTCACCTCAGTGTTGTAACTCAGTGGTAGCGCTGTCACCTCAGTGTTGTTGTAACTCAGTGGTAGCGCTGTCACCTCAGTGTTGTAACTCAGTGGTAGCGCTGTCACCTCAGTGTTATTGTAACTCAGTGGTAGCGCTGTCACCTCAGTGTTGTAACTCAGTGGTAGCGCTGTCACCTCAGTGTTGTAACTCAGTGGTAGCGCTGTCACCTCAGTGTTGTAACTCAGTAGTAGCGCTGTCACCTCAGTGTTGTAACTCAGTGGTAGCGCTGTCACCTCAGTGTTGTAACTCAGTGGTAGCGCTGTCACCTCAGTGTTGTAACTCAGTGGTAGCGCTGTTACCTCAGTGTTGTAACTCAGTAGTAGCGCTGTCACCTCAGTGTTGTAACTCAGTGGTAGCGCTGTCACCTCAGTGTTGTAACTCAGTGGTAGCGCTGTCACCTCAGTGTTGTAACTCAGTGGTAGCGCTGTCACCTCAGTGTTGTTGTAACTCAGTGGTAGCGCTGTCACCTCAGTGTTGTAACTCAGTGGTAGCGCTGTCACCTCAGTGTTGTTGTAACTCAGTGGTAGCGCTGTCACCTCAGTGTTGTTGTAACTCAGTGGTAGCGCTGTCACCTCAGTGTTGTAACTCAGTTGTAGTGCTGTCACCTCAGTGTTGTTGTAACTCTGTGGTAGCGCTGTCACCTCAGTGTTGTAACTCAGTGGTAGCGCTGTCACCTCAGTGTTGCGGTAACTCAGTGGTAGCGCTGTCACCTCAGTGTTGTTGTAACTCAGTGGTAGCGCTGTCACCTCAGTGTTGCTGTAACTCAGTGGTAGCGCTGTCACCTCAGTGTTGCAACACAGTGGTAGCGCTGTCACCTCAGTGTTGTAACTCAGTGGTAGCACTGTCACCTCAGTGTTGTTGTACCTCAGTGGTAGCGCTGACACCTCAGTGTTGTAACTCAGTGGTAGCTCTGTCACATCAGTGTTGTAACTCAGTGGTAGCTCTGTCACATCAGTGTTGTAACTCTGTGGGAGCGCTGTCACTTCAGTGTTGTAACTCAGTATTAGCACTGTCACCTCAGTGTTGTTGTAACTCAGTGGTAGCGCTGTCACCTCAGTGTTGTAACTCAGTGATACCGCTGTCACCTCATTGTTGTTGTAACTCAGTGGTAGCGCTGTCACCTCAGTGTTGTTGTAACTCAGTGGTAGCACTGTCACCTCAGTGTTGTTGTAACTCAGTGGTAGCGCTGACACCTCAGTGTTGATGTAACACAGTGGTAGCGCTGTCACCTCAGCGTTGTAACTCAGTGGTAGCGCTGTCACCTCAGTGTTGCTCTAACTCAGTGGTAGCGCTGACACCTCAGTGTTGCTGTAACTCAGTGGTAGCGCTGACACCTCAGTGTTGTTGTAACTCAGTGGTAGCGCTGACACCTCAGTGTTGTTGTAACACAGTGGTAGCGCTGTCACCTCAGCGTTGTAACTCAGTGGTAGCGCTGTCACCTCAGTGTTGCTGTAACTCAGTGGTAGCGCTGACACCTCAGTGTTGCTGTAACTCAGTGGTAGCGCTGACACCTCAGTGTTGCTGTAACTCAGTGGTAGCGCTGACACCTCAGTGTTGTTGTAACTCAGTGGTAGCACTGACACCTCAGTGTTGTTGTAACTCAGTGGTAGCACTGTCACCTCAGTGTTGTAACTCAGTGGTAGCGCTGTCACCTCAGTGTTGTTGTAACTCAGTGGCAGCGCTGTCACCTCAGTGTTGTTGTAACTCAGTGGTAGCATTGTCACCTCAGTGTTGTAACTCAGTGGTAGCGCTGACACCTCAGTGTTGTTGTAACTCAGTGGTAGCATTGTCACCTCAGTGTTGTAACTCAGTGGTAGCGCTGTCACCTCAGTGTTGTTGTAACTCAGTGGTAGCATTGTCACCTCAGTGTTGTAACTCAGTGGTAGCGCTGACACCTCAGTGTTGCTGTAACTCAGTGGTAGCGCTGTCACCTCAGTGTTGCTGTAACTCAGTGGTAGCACTGTCACCTCAGTGTTGTAACTCCGTGGTAGTGCTGTCACCTCAGTGTTGTTGTAACTCAGTGGTAGCGCTGTCACCTCAGTGTTGTTGTAACTCAGTGGTAGCGCTGTCACCTCAGTGTTGTAACTCAGTGGTAGCACTGTCACCTCAGTGTTGTAACTCAGTGGTAGTGCTGTCACCTCAGTGTTGTTGTAACTCAGTGGTAGCACTGACACCTCAGTGTTGCTGTAACTCAGTGGTAGCGCTGTCACCTCAGTGTTGTTGTAACTCAGTGGTAGCGCTGTCCCCTCAGTGTTGTTGTAACTCAGTGGTAGCACTGACACCTCAGTGTTGTTGTAACTCAGTGGTAGCACTGTCACCTCAGTGTTGTAACTCAGTGGTAGCGCTGTCACCTCAGTGTTGTTGTAACTCAGTGGTAGCGCTGTCACCTCAGTGTTGTTGTAACTCAGTGGTAGCGCTGTCACCTCAGTGTTGTAACTCAGTGGTAGTGCTGTCACCTCAGTGTTGCTGTAAATCAGTGGTAGCGCTGTCACCTCAGTGTTGCTGTAACTCAGTGGTAGCGCTGTCACCTCAGTGTTGTTGTAACTCAGTGGTAGCGCTGTCACCTCAGTGTTGTAACTCAGTGGTAGCACTGTCACCTCAGTGTTGTTGTACCTCAGTGGTAGCGCTGACACCTCAGTGTTGTAACTCAGTGGTAGCTCTGTCACATCAGTGTTGTAACTCTGTGGTAGCGCTGTCACTTCAGTGTTGTAACTCAGTATTAGCGCTGTCACCTCAGTGTTGTTGTAACTCAGTGATAGCGCTGTCACCTCAGTGTTGTAACTCAGTGATAGCGCTGTCACCTCATTGTTGTTGTAACACAGTGGTAGCGCTGTCACCTCAGCGTTGTAACTCAGTGGTAGCGCTGTCACCTCAGTGTTGTTGTAACTCAGTGGTAGCGCTGTCACCTCAGTGTTGTAACTCAGTGGTAGCGCTGACACCTCAGTGTTGTAACTCAGTGGCAGCGCTGTCACCTCAGTGTTGTAACTCAGTGGTAGCGCTGATACCTCAGTGTTGTAACTCTGTGGTAGCACTGTCACCTCAGTGATGTTGTAACTCAGTGGTAGCGCTGTTACCTCAGTGTTGTAACTCTGTGGTAGCACTGTCACCTCATTGTTGTTGTAACTCAGTGGTAGCGCTGTCACCTCAGTGTTGTTGTAACTCAGTGGTAGCGCTGTCACCTCAGTGTTGTTGTAACACAGTGGTAGCACTGTCACCTCAGCGTTGTAACTCAGTGGTAGCGCTGTCACCTCAGTGTTGTAACTCAGTTGTAGCACTGTCACCTCAGTGTTGCTGTAACTCAGTGGCAGCGCTGTCACCTCAGTGTTGTAACTCAGTGGTAGCGCTGACACCTCAGTGTTGTAACTCAGTGGTAGCACTGTCACCTCAGTGTTGTAACTCAGTGGTAGCGCTGTCACCTCAGTGTTGTTGTAACTCAGTGGTAGCACTGTCACCTCAGTGTTGTAACTCAGTGGTAGCGCTGTCACCTCAGTGTTGTTGTAACTCAGTGGTAGCGCTGTCACCTCAGTGTTGTAACTCAGTGGTAGTGCTGTCACCTCAGTGTTGCTGTAAATCAGTGGTAGCGCTGTCACCTCAGTGTTGCTGTAACTCAGTGGTAGCGCTGTCACCTCAGTGTTGTTGTAACTCAGTGGTAGCGCTGTCACCTCAGTGTTGTTGTACCTCAGTGGTAGCGCTGACACCTCAGTGTTGTAACTCAGTGGTAGCTCTGTCACATCAGTGTTGTAACTCTGTGGTAGCGCTGTCACTTCAGTGTTGTAACTCAGTATTAGCGCTGTCACCTCAGTGTTGTTGTATCTCAGTGGTAGCGCTGTCACCTCAGTGTTGTAACTCAGTGATAGCGCTGTCACCTCATTGTTGTTGTAACTCAGTGGTAGCGCTGTCACCTCAGTGTTGTTGTAACTCAGTGGTAGCGCTGTCACCTCAGTGTTGTTGTAACACAGTGGTAGCGCTGTCACCTCAGTGTTGTAACTCAGTGGTAGCGCTGTCACCTCAGTGTTGTTGTAACTCAGTGGTAGCGCTGTCACCTCAGTGTTGTAACTCAGTGGTAGCGCTGACACCTCAGTGTTGTAACTCAGTGGTAGCGCTGTTACCTCAGTGTTGTAACTCTGTGGTAGCACTGTCACCTCAGTGTTGTTGTAACTCAGTGGTAGCGCTGTTACCTCAGTGTTGTAACTCTGTGGTAGCACTGTCACCTCATTGTTGTTGTAACTCAGTGGTAGCGCTGTCACCTCAGTGTTGTTGTAACTCCGTGGTAGCGCTGTCACCTCAGTGTTGTTGTAACACAGTGGTAGCACTGTCACCTCAGCGTTGTAACTCAGTGGTAGCGCTGTAACCTCAGTGTTGTAACTCAGTGGTAGCACTCTCACCTCAGTGTTGCTGTAACTCAGTGGCAGCGCTGTCACCTCAGTGTTGTAACTCAGTGGTAGCGCTGACACCTCAGTGTTGTAACTCAGTGGTAGCACTGTCTCCTCAGTGTTGTAACTCAGTGGTAGCGCTGTCACCTCAGTGTTGTAACTCAGTGGTAGCACTGTCACCTCAGTGTTGCTGTAACTCAGTGGCAGCGCTGTCACCTCAGTGTTGTAACTCAGTGGTAGCGCTGACACCTCAGCGTTGTAACTCAGTGGTAGCCCTGTCTCCTCAGTGTTGTTGTAACTCAGTGGTAGCACTGTCACCTCAGTGTTGTAACTCAGTGGTAGCCCTGTCACCTCAGTGTTGTAACTCAGTGGTAGCACTGTCACCTCAGTGTTGTAACTCAGTGGTAGCGCTGTCACCTCAGTGTTGTAACTCAGTGGTAGCGCTGTCACCTCAGTGTTGTAACTCAGTGGTAGCGCTGTTACCTCAGTGTTGTAACTCAGTAGTAGCGCTGTCACCTCAGTGTTGTAACTCAGTGGTAGCGCTGTCACCTCAGTGTTGTAACTCAGTGGTAGCGCTGTCACCTCAGTGTTGTAACTCAGTGGTAGCGCTGTCACCTCAGTGTTGTTGTAACTCAGTGGTAGCGCTGTCACCTCAGTGTTGTAACTCAGTGGTAGCGCTGTCACCTCAGTGTTGTTGTAACTCAGTGGTAGCGCTGTCACCTCAGTGTTGTTGTAACTCAGTGGTAGCGCTGTCACCTCAGTGTTGTAACTCAGTTGTAGTGCTGTCACCTCAGTGTTGTTGTAACTCTGTGGTAGCGCTGTCACCTCAGTGTTGTAACTCAGTGGTAGCGCTGTCACCTCAGTGTTGCGGTAACTCAGTGGTAGCGCTGTCACCTCAGTGTTGTTGTAACTCAGTGGTAGCGCTGTCACCTCAGTGTTGCTGTAACTCAGTGGTAGCGCTGTCACCTCAGTGTTGCAACACAGTGGTAGCGCTGTCACCTCAGTGTTGTAACTCAGTGGTAGCACTGTCACCTCAGTGTTGTTGTACCTCAGTGGTAGCGCTGACACCTCAGTGTTGTAACTCAGTGGTAGCTCTGTCACATCAGTGTTGTAACTCAGTGGTAGCTCTGTCACATCAGTGTTGTAACTCTGTGGGAGCGCTGTCACTTCAGTGTTGTAACTCAGTATTAGCACTGTCACCTCAGTGTTGTTGTAACTCAGTGGTAGCGCTGTCACCTCAGTGTTGTAACTCAGTGATAGCGCTGTCACCTCATTGTTGTTGTAACTCAGTGGTAGCGCTGTCACCTCAGTGTTGTTGTAACTCAGTGGTAGCACTGTCACCTCAGTGTTGTTGTAACTCAGTGGTAGCGCTGACACCTCAGTGTTGATGTAACACAGTGGTAGCGCTGTCACCTCAGCGTTGTAACTCAGTGGTAGCGCTGTCACCTCAGTGTTGCTCTAACTCAGTGGTAGCGCTGACACCTCAGTGTTGCTGTAACTCAGTGGTAGCGCTGACACCTCAGTGTTGTTGTAACTCAGTGGTAGCGCTGACACCTCAGTGTTGTTGTAACACAGTGGTAGCGCTGTCACCTCAGCGTTGTAACTCAGTGGTAGCGCTGTCACCTCAGTGTTGCTGTAACTCAGTGGTAGCGCTGACACCTCAGTGTTGCTGTAACTCAGTGGTAGCGCTGACACCTCAGTGTTGCTGTAACTCAGTGGTAGCGCTGACACCTCAGTGTTGTTGTAACTCAGTGGTAGCACTGACACCTCAGTGTTGTTGTAACTCAGTGGTAGCACTGTCACCTCAGTGTTGTAACTCAGTGGTAGCGCTGTCACCTCAGTGTTGTTGTAACTCAGTGGCAGCGCTGTCACCTCAGTGTTGTTGTAACTCAGTGGTAGCATTGTCACCTCAGTGTTGTAACTCAGTGGTAGCGCTGACACCTCAGTGTTGTTGTAACTCAGTGGTAGCATTGTCACCTCAGTGTTGTAACTCAGTGGTAGCGCTGTCACCTCAGTGTTGTTGTAACTCAGTGGTAGCATTGTCACCTCAGTGTTGTAACTCAGTGGTAGCGCTGACACCTCAGTGTTGCTGTAACTCAGTGGTAGCGCTGTCACCTCAGTGTTGCTGTAACTCAGTGGTAGCACTGTCACCTCAGTGTTGTAACTCCGTGGTAGTGCTGTCACCTCAGTGTTGTTGTAACTCAGTGGTAGCGCTGTCACCTCAGTGTTGTTGTAACTCAGTGGTAGCGCTGTCACCTCAGTGTTGTAACTCAGTGGTAGCACTGTCACCTCAGTGTTGTAACTCAGTGGTAGTGCTGTCACCTCAGTGTTGTTGTAACTCAGTGGTAGCACTGACACCTCAGTGTTGCTGTAACTCAGTGGTAGCGCTGTCACCTCAGTGTTGTTGTAACTCAGTGGTAGCGCTGTCCCCTCAGTGTTGTTGTAACTCAGTGGTAGCACTGACACCTCAGTGTTGTTGTAACTCAGTGGTAGCACTGTCACCTCAGTGTTGTAACTCAGTGGTAGCGCTGTCACCTCAGTGTTGTTGTAACTCAGTGGTAGCGCTGTCACCTCAGTGTTGTTGTAACTCAGTGGTAGCGCTGTCACCTCAGTGTTGTAACTCAGTGGTAGTGCTGTCACCTCAGTGTTGCTGTAAATCAGTGGTAGCGCTGTCACCTCAGTGTTGCTGTAACTCAGTGGTAGCGCTGTCACCTCAGTGTTGTTGTAACTCAGTGGTAGCGCTGTCACCTCAGTGTTGTAACTCAGTGGTAGCACTGTCACCTCAGTGTTGTTGTACCTCAGTGGTAGCGCTGACACCTCAGTGTTGTAACTCAGTGGTAGCTCTGTCACATCAGTGTTGTAACTCTGTGGTAGCGCTGTCACTTCAGTGTTGTAACTCAGTATTAGCGCTGTCACCTCAGTGTTGTTGTAACTCAGTGATAGCGCTGTCACCTCAGTGTTGTAACTCAGTGATAGCGCTGTCACCTCATTGTTGTTGTAACACAGTGGTAGCGCTGTCACCTCAGCGTTGTAACTCAGTGGTAGCGCTGTCACCTCAGTGTTGTTGTAACTCAGTGGTAGCGCTGTCACCTCAGTGTTGTAACTCAGTGGTAGCGCTGACACCTCAGTGTTGTAACTCAGTGGCAGCGCTGTCACCTCAGTGTTGTAACTCAGTGGTAGCGCTGATACCTCAGTGTTGTAACTCTGTGGTAGCACTGTCACCTCAGTGATGTTGTAACTCAGTGGTAGCGCTGTTACCTCAGTGTTGTAACTCTGTGGTAGCACTGTCACCTCATTGTTGTTGTAACTCAGTGGTAGCGCTGTCACCTCAGTGTTGTTGTAACTCAGTGGTAGCGCTGTCACCTCAGTGTTGTTGTAACACAGTGGTAGCACTGTCACCTCAGCGTTGTAACTCAGTGGTAGCGCTGTCACCTCAGTGTTGTAACTCAGTGGTAGCACTGTCACCTCAGTGTTGCTGTAACTCAGTGGCAGCGCTGTCACCTCAGTGTTGTAACTCAGTGGTAGCGCTGACACCTCAGTGTTGTAACTCAGTGGTAGCACTGTCACCTCAGTGTTGTAACTCAGTGGTAGCGCTGTCACCTCAGTGTTGTTGTAACTCAGTGGTAGCACTGTCACCTCAGTGTTGTAACTCAGTGGTAGCGCTGTCACCTCAGTGTTGTTGTAACTCAGTGGTAGCGCTGTCACCTCAGTGTTGTAACTCAGTGGTAGTGCTGTCACCTCAGTGTTGCTGTAACTCAGTGGTAGCTCTGTCACATCAGTGTTGTAACTCTGTGGTAGCGCTGTCACTTCAGTGTTGTAACTCAGTATTAGCGCTGTCACCTCAGTGTTGTTGTATCTCAGTGGTAGCGCTGTCACCTCAGTGTTGTAACTCAGTGATAGCGCTGTCACCTCATTGTTGTTGTAACTCAGTGGTAGCGCTGTCACCTCAGTGTTGTTGTAACTCAGTGGTAGCGCTGTCACCTCAGTGTTGTTGTAACACAGTGGTAGCGCTGTCACCTCAGTGTTGTAACTCAGTGGTAGCGCTGTCACCTCAGTGTTGTTGTAACTCAGTGGTAGCGCTGTCACCTCAGTGTTGTAACTCAGTGGTAGCGCTGACACCTCAGTGTTGTAACTCAGTGGTAGCGCTGTTACCTCAGTGTTGTAACTCTGTGGTAGCACTGTCACCTCAGTGTTGTTGTAACTCAGTGGTAGCGCTGTTACCTCAGTGTTGTAACTCTGTGGTAGCACTGTCACCTCATTGTTGTTGTAACTCAGTGGTAGCGCTGTCACCTCAGTGTTGTTGTAACTCCGTGGTAGCGCTGTCACCTCAGTGTTGTTGTAACACAGTGGTAGCACTGTCACCTCAGCGTTGTAACTCAGTGGTAGCGCTGTAACCTCAGTGTTGTAACTCAGTGGTAGCACTCTCACCTCAGTGTTGCTGTAACTCAGTGGCAGCGCTGTCACCTCAGTGTTGTAACTCAGTGGTAGCGCTGACACCTCAGTGTTGTAACTCAGTGGTAGCACTGTCTCCTCAGTGTTGTAACTCAGTGGTAGCGCTGTCACCTCAGTGTTGTAACTCAGTGGTAGCACTGTCACCTCAGTGTTGCTGTAACTCAGTGGCAGCGCTGTCACCTCAGTGTTGTAACTCAGTGGTAGCGCTGACACCTCAGCGTTGTAACTCAGTGGTAGCCCTGTCTCCTCAGTGTTGTTGTAACTCAGTGGTAGCACTGTCACCTCAGTGTTGTAACTCAGTGGTAGCCCTGTCACCTCAGTGTTGTAACTCAGTGGTAGCACTGTCACCTCAGTGTTGCTGTAACTCAGTGGCAGCGCTGTCACCTCAGTGTTGTAACTCAGTGGTAGCGCTGACACCTCAGTGTTGAAACTCAGTGGTAGCGCTGTTACCTCAGTGCTGTAACTCAGTGGTAGCGCTGACACCTCAGTGTTGTTGTAACTCAGTGGTAGCGCTGTTACCTCAGTGTTGTAACTCAGTGGTAGCACTGTCACCTCAGTGTTGTTGTAACTCAGTGGTAGCACTGTCACCTCAGTGTTGTTGTAACTCAGTGGTAGCGCTGTCACCTCAGTGTTGTTGTAACTCAGTGGTAGCGCAGTCACCTCAGTGTTGTAACTCAGTGGTAGCGCTGTCACCTCAGTGTTGTAACTCAGTGGTAGCGCTGTCACCTCAGTGTTGTTGTAACTCAGTGGTAGCGCTGTCACCTCAGTCTTGTAACTCAGTGGTAGCGCTGTTACCTCAGTGTTGTAACTCAGTGGTAGCACTGTCACCTCAGTGTTGTAAATCAGTGGTAGCGCTGTCACCTCAGTGTTGTAACTCAGTGGTAGCGCTGACACCTCAGTGTTGTTGTAACTCAGTCATAGCGCTGCCCCCTCAGTGTAGTAACTCAGTGGTAGCGCTGTCACCTCAGTGTTGTAAATCAGTGGTAGCGCTGACACCTCAGTGTTGTTGTAACTCAGTGGTAGCACTGTCACCTCAGTGTTGTTGTAACTCAGTGGTAGCACTGTCACCTCAGTGTTGTAACTCAGTGGTAGCGCTGTCACCTCAGTGTTGTTGTAACTCAGTCATAGCGCTGCCCCCTCAGTGTAGTAACTCAGTGGTAGCGCTGACACCTCAGTGTTGTTTTAACTCAGTGGCTGCGCTGTCACCTCAGTGTTGTTGTAACTCAGTGGCAGCGCTGTCACCTCAGTGTTGTTGTCACTCAGTGGTAGCGCTGACACCTCAGTGTTGTAACTCAGTGGTAGCACTGTCACCTCAGTGTTGTTGTAACTCAGTGGTAGCACTGTCACCTCAGTGTTGTTGTAACTCAGTGGTAACGCTGTCACCTCAGTGTTGTTGTAACTCAGTGGTAGCGCTGTCACCTCAGTGTTGTTGTAACTCAGTGGGAGCGCTGTCACCTCAGTGTTGTAACTCAGTGGTAGCGCTGTCACCTCAGTGCTGTAACTCAGTGGTAGCGCTGTCACCTCATTGTTGCTGTAACTCAGTGGTAGCGCTGTCACTTCAGTGTTGCTGTAACTCAGTGGTAGCGCTGTCACCTCAGTGTTGTAACTCAGTGGGAGCGCTGTCACCTCAGTGTTGTTGTAACTCAGTGGTAGCACTGTCACCTCAGTGTGGTAACTCAGTGGGAGCGCTGTCACCTCAGTGTTGTTGTAAGTCAATGGGAGCGCTGTCACCTCAGTGTTGTTGTAACTCAGTGGGAGCACAGTCACCTCAGTGTTGTTGTAACTCAGTGGTAGCGCTGTCACCTCAGTGTTGTTGTAACTCAGTGGGAGAACAGTCACCTCAGTGTTGTTGTAACTCAGTGGTAGGGCTGTCACCTCAGTGTTGTTGTAACTCAGTGGTAGCGCTGTCACCTCAGTGTTGTAACTCAGTTGTAGCGCTGTCACCTCAGTGTTGTAACTCAGTGGTAGCGCTGTCACCTCAGTGTTATTGTAACTCAGTGGTAGCGCTGTCACCTCAGTGTTGTAACTCAGTTGTAGTGCTGTCACCTCAGTGTTGTTGTAACTCAGTGGTAGCGCTGTCACCTCAGTGTTGTAACTCAGTGGTAGCGCTGTCACCTCAGTGTTGTTGTAACTCAGTGGTAGCACTGTCACCTCAGTGTTGTTGTAACTCAGTGGTAGCACTGTCACCTCAGTGTGGTAACTCAGTGGGAGCGCTGTCACCTCAGTGTTGTTGTAAGTCAATGGGAGCGCTGTCACCTCAGTGTTGTTGTAACTCAGTGGTAGCACTGTCACCTCAGTGTTGTTGTATCTCAGTGGTAGCGCTGTCACCTCAGTGTTGTTGTAACTCAGTGGGAGAACAGTCACCTCAGTGTTGTTGTAACTCAGTGGTAGGGCTGTCACCTCAGTGTTGTTGTAACTCAGTGGTAGCGCTGTCACCTCAGTGTTGTTGTAACTCAGTAGTAGCGCTGTCACCTCAGTGTTGTAACTCAGTGGTAGCGCTGTCACCTCAGTGTTGTTGTAACTCAGTGGTAGCGCTGTCACCTCAGTGTTGTAACTCAGTGGTAGCGCTGTCACCTCAGTGTTGTAACTCAGTGGTAGCGCTGTCACCTCAGTGTTGTAACTCAGTGGTAGCGCTGTCACCTCAGTATTGTAACTCAGTGGTAGCGCTGTCACCTCAGTGTTGTTGTAACTCAGTGGTAGCGCTGTCACCTCAGTGTTGTAACTCAGTGGTAGCGCTGTCACCTCAGTGTTGTTGTAACTCAGTGGTAGCGCAGTCACCTCAGTGTTGTTGTAACTCAGTGGTAGCGCTGTCACCTCAGTGTTGTAACTCAGTTGTAGTGCTGTCACCTCAGTGTTGTTGTAACTCAGTGGTAGCGCTGTCACCTCAGTGTTGTAACTCAGTGGTAGCGCTGTCACCTCAGTGTTGCGGTAACTCAGTGGTAGCGCTGTCACCTCAGTGTTGTTGTAACTCAGTGGTAGCGCTGTCACCTCAGTGTTGCTGTAACTCAGTGGTAGCGCTGTCACCTCAGTGTTGCAACACAGTGGTAGCGCTGTCACCTCAGTGTTGTAACTCAGTGGTAGCGCTGACACCTCAGTGTTGTTGTAACTCAGTCATAGCGCTGCCCCCTCAGTGTAGTAACTCAGTGGTAGCGCTGTCACCTCAGTGTTGTAAATCAGTGGTAGCGCTGACACCTCAGTGTTGTTGTAACTCAGTGGTAGCACTGTCACCTCAGTGTTGTTGTAACTCAGTGGTAGCACTGTCACCTCAGTGTTGTAACTCAGTGGTAGCGCTGTCACCTCAGTGTTGTTGTAACTCAGTCATAGCGCTGCCCCCTCAGTGTAGTAACTCAGTGGTAGCGCTGACACCTCAGTGTTGTTTTAACTCAGTGGCTGCGCTGTCACCTCAGTGTTGTTGTAACTCAGTGGCAGCGCTGTCACCTCAGTGTTGTTGTCACTCAGTGGTAGCGCTGACACCTCAGTGTTGTAACTCAGTGGTAGCACTGTCACCTCAGTGTTGTTGTAACTCAGTGGTAGCACTGTCACCTCAGTGTTGTTGTAACTCAGTGGTAACGCTGTCACCTCAGTGTTGTTGTAACTCAGTGGTAGCGCTGTCACCTCAGTGTTGTTGTAACTCAGTGGGAGCGCTGTCACCTCAGTGTTGTAACTCAGTGGTAGCGCTGTCACCTCAGTGCTGTAACTCAGTGGTAGCGCTGTCACCTCATTGTTGCTGTAACTCAGTGGTAGCGCTGTCACTTCAGTGTTGCTGTAACTCAGTGGTAGCGCTGTCACCTCAGTGTTGTAACTCAGTGGGAGCGCTGTCACCTCAGTGTTGTTGTAACTCAGTGGTAGCACTGTCACCTCAGTGTGGTAACTCAGTGGGAGCGCTGTCACCTCAGTGTTGTTGTAAGTCAATGGGAGCGCTGTCACCTCAGTGTTGTTGTAACTCAGTGGGAGCACAGTCACCTCAGTGTTGTTGTAACTCAGTGGTAGCGCTGTCACCTCAGTGTTGTTGTAACTCAGTGGGAGAACAGTCACCTCAGTGTTGTTGTAACTCAGTGGTAGGGCTGTCACCTCAGTGTTGTTGTAACTCAGTGGTAGCGCTGTCACCTCAGTGTTGTAACTCAGTTGTAGCGCTGTCACCTCAGTGTTGTAACTCAGTGGTAGCGCTGTCACCTCAGTGTTATTGTAACTCAGTGGTAGCGCTGTCACCTCAGTGTTGTAACTCAGTTGTAGTGCTGTCACCTCAGTGTTGTTGTAACTCAGTGGTAGCGCTGTCACCTCAGTGTTGTAACTCAGTGGTAGCGCTGTCACCTCAGTGTTGTTGTAACTCAGTGGTAGCACTGTCACCTCAGTGTTGTTGTAACTCAGTGGTAGCACTGTCACCTCAGTGTGGTAACTCAGTGGGAGCGCTGTCACCTCAGTGTTGTTGTAAGTCAATGGGAGCGCTGTCACCTCAGTGTTGTTGTAACTCAGTGGTAGCACTGTCACCTCAGTGTTGTTGTATCTCAGTGGTAGCGCTGTCACCTCAGTGTTGTTGTAACTCAGTGGGAGAACAGTCACCTCAGTGTTGTTGTAACTCAGTGGTAGGGCTGTCACCTCAGTGTTGTAACTCAGTGGTAGCGCTGTCACCTCAGTGTTGTTGTAACTCAGTGGTAGCACTGTCACCTCAGTGTTGTTGTAACTCAGTGGTAGCGCTGTCACCTCAGTGTTGTTGTAACTCAGTAGTAGCGCTGTCACCTCAGTGTTGTAACTCAGTGGTAGCGCTGTCACCTCAGTGTTGTTGTAACTCAGTGGTAGCGCTGTCACCTCAGTGTTGTAACTCAGTGGTAGCGCTGTCACCTCAGTGTTGTAACTCAGTGGTAGCGCTGTCACCTCAGTGTTGTAACTCAGTGGTAGCGCTGTCACCTCAGTATTGTAACTCAGTGGTTGCGCTGTCACCTCAGTGTTGTTGTAACTCAGTGGTAGCGCTGTCACCTCAGTGTTGTAACTCAGTGGTAGCGCTGTCACCTCAGTGTTGTTGTAACTCAGTGGTAGCGCAGTCACCTCAGTGTTGTTGTAACTCAGTGGTAGCGCTGTCACCTCAGTGTTGTAACTCAGTTGTAGTGCTGTCACCTCAGTGTTGTTGTAACTCAGTGGTAGCGCTGTCACCTCAGTGTTGTAACTCAGTGGTAGCGCTGTCACCTCAGTGTTGCGGTAACTCAGTGGTAGCGCTGTCACCTCAGTGTTGTTGTAACTCAGTGGTAGCGCTGTCACCTCAGTGTTGCTGTAACTCAGTGGTAGCGCTGTCACCTCAGTGTTGCAACACAGTGGTAGCGCTGTCACCTCAGTGTTGTAACTCAGTTGTAGTGCTGTCACCTCAGTGTTGTTGTAACTCAGTGGTAGCGCTGTCACCTCAGTGTTGTAACTCAGTGGTAGCGCTGTCACCTCAGTGTTGCGGTAACTCAGTGGTAGCGCTGTCACCTCAGTGTTGTTGTAACTCAGTGGTAGCGCTGTCACCTCAGTGTTGCTGTAACTCAGTGGTAGCGCTGTCACCTCAGTGTTGTTGTAACTCAGTGGTAGCGCTGTCACCTCAGTGTTGTAACTCAGTGGTAGCGCTGTCACCTCAGTGTTGTAACTCAGTGGTAGCGCTGTCACCTCAGTGTTGTAACTCAGTGGTAGCGCTGTCACCTCAGTGTTGTAACTCAGTGGTAGCACTGTCACCTCAGTGTTGTAACTCAGTGGTAGCGCTGTCACCTCAGTGTTGTAACTCAGTGGTAGCGCTGTCTCCTCAGTGTTGTTGTAACTCAGTGGTAGCGCTGTCACCTCAGTGTTGTAACTCAGTGGTAGCGCTGTCACCTCAGTGTTGTTGTAACTCAGTGGTAGCGCTGTCACCTCTGTGTTGTAACTCATTGGTAGCGCTGTCACCTCAGTGTTGTTGTAACTCTGTGGTAGCGCTGTCACCTCAGTGTTGTAACTCAGTATTAGCGCTGTCACCTCAGTGTTGTTGTAACTCAGTGGTAGCGCTGTCACCTCAGTGTTGTAACTCAGTGGTAGCACTGTCACCTCAGTGTTGTTGTAACACAGTGGTAGCGCTGTCACCTCAGCGTTGTAACTCAGTGGTAGCGCTGTCACCTCAGTGTTGCTGTAACTCAGTGGTCGCGCTGTCACCTCAGTGCTGTAACTCAGGGGTAGCGCTGTCACCTCAGTGTTGTTGTAACTCAGTGGTAGCGCTGTCACCTCAGTGTTGCTGTAACTCAGTGGTAGCGCTGTCACCTCAGTGTTGTTGTAACTCAGTGGTAGCGCTGTCACCTCAGTGTTGTAACTCAGTGGTAGCGCTGTCACCTCATTGTTGTAACTCAGTGGTAGCGCTGTCACCTCAGTGTTGTAACTCAGTGGTAGCGCTGTCACCTCAGTGTTGTATCTCAGTGGTAGCGCTGTCTCCTCAGTGTTGTTGTAACTCAGTGGTAGCGCTGTCACCTCAGTGTTGTAACTCAGTCGTAGCGCTGTCACCTCAGTGTTGTTGTAACTCAGTGGTAGCGCTGTCACCTCTGTGTTGTAACTCATTGGTAGCGCTGTCACCTCAGTGTTGTTGTAACTCTGTGGTAGCGCTGTCACCTCAGTGTTGTAACTCAGTGGTAGCGCTGTCACCTCAGTGTTGCGGTAACTCAGTGGTAGCGCTGTCACCTCAGTGTTGTTGTAACTCAGTGGTAGCGCTGTCACCTCAGTGTTGCTGTAACTCAGTGGTAGCGCTGTCACCTCAGTGTTGTTGTAACTCAGTGGTAGCGCTGTCACCTCAGTGTTGCTGTAACTCAGTGGTAGCGCTGTCACCTCAGTGTTGTTGTAACTCAGTGGTAGCGCTGTCACATCAGTGTTGTAACTCAGTGGTAGCGCTGTCACCTCAGTGTTGTAACTCAGTGGTAGCGCTGTCACCTCAGTGTTGTAACTCAGTGGTAGCGCTGTCTCCTCAGTGTTGTTGTAACTCAGTGGTAGCGCTGTCACCTCAGTGTTGTAACTCAGTGGTAGCGCTGTCACCTCAGTGTTGTTGTAACTCAGTGGTAGCGCTGTCACCTCTGTGTTGTAACTCATTGGTAGCGCTGTCACCTCAGTGTTGTTGTAACTCTGTGGTAGCGCTGTCACCTCAGTGTTGTAACTCAGTGGTAGCGCTGTCACCTCAGTGTTGCGGTAACTCAGTGGTAGCGCTGTCACCTCAGTGTTGTTGTAACTCAGTGGTAGCGCTGTCACCTCAGTGTTGCTGTAACTCAGTGGTAGCGCTGTCACCTCAGTGTTGTTGTAACTCAGTGGTAGCGCTGTCACCTCAGTGTTGCTGTAACTCAGTGGTAGCGCTGTCACTTCAGTGTTGTAACTCAGTGGTAGCGCTGTCACCTCAGTGTTGTAACTCAGTGGTAGCGCTGTCACCTCAGTGTTGTAACTCAGTGGTAGCGCTGTCACCTCAGTGTTGTAACTCAGTGGTAGCACTGTCACCTCAGTGTTGTAACTCAGTGGTAGCGCTGTCACCTCAGTGTTGTAACTCAGTGGTAGCGCTGTCTCCTCAGTGCTGTTGTAACTCAGTGGTAGCGCTGTCACCTCAGTGTTGTAACTCAGTGGTAGCGCTGTCACCTCAGTGTTGTTGTAACTCAGTTGTAGCGCTGTCACCTCTGTGTTGTAACTCATTGGTAGCGCTGTCACCTCAGTGTTGTTGTAACTCAGTGGTAGCGCTGTCACCTCAGTGTTGTAACTCAGTATTAGCGCTGTCACCTCAGTGTTGTTGTAACTCAGTGGTAGCGCTGTCACCTCAGTGTTGTAACTCTGTGGTAGCGCTGTCACCTCAGTGTTGTAACTCAGTATTAGCGCTGTCACCTCAGTGTTGTTGTAACTCAGTGGTAGCGCTGTCACCTCAGTGTTGTAACTCAGTGGTAGCGCTGTCACCTCAGCGTTGTAACTCAGTGGTAGCGCTGTCACCTCAGTGTTGCTGTAACTCAGTGGTCGCGCTGTCACCTCAGTGCTGTAACTCAGGGGTAGCGCTGTCACCTCAGTGTTGCTGTAACTCAGTGGTAGTACTGTCACCTCATTGTTGTAACTCAGTGGTAGCGCTGTCACCTCAGTGTTGTTGTAACTCAGTGGTAGCGCTGTCACCTCAGTGTTGCTGTAACTCAGTGGTATCGCTGTCACCTCAGTGTTGTAACTCAGTGGTAGCGCTGTCACCTCAGTGTTGTAACTCAGTGCTAGCGCTGTCACCTCAGTGTTGTTTTAACTCAGTGGCTGCGCTGTCACCTCAGTGTTGTTGTAACTCAGTGGTAGCGCAGTCACCTCAGTGTTGTAACTCAGTGGTAGCGCTGTCACCTCAGTGTTGTTACTCAGTGGTAGCGCTGTCACCTCAATGTTGTTGTAACTCAGTGGGAGCGCTGTCACCTCAGTGTTGTAACTCAGTGGCAGCGCTGTCACCTCAGTGTTGTTGTAACCTAGTGGTAGCATTGTCACCTCAGTGTTGTAACTCAGTGGTAGCGCTGTCACCTCAGTGTTGTAACTCAGTGGTAGCGCTGACACCTCAGTGTTGCTGTAACTCAGTGGTAGCGCTGTCACCTCAGTGTTGCTGTAACTCAGTGGTAACGCTGACACCTCAGTGTTGTTGTAACTCAGTGGTAGCGCTGTCCCCTCAGTGTAGTGACTCATTGGTAGCACTGTCACCTCAGTGTTGTAAATCAGTTGTAGCGCTGTCACCTCAGTGTTGTAACTCAGTGGTAGCGCTGACACCTCAGTGTTGTTGTAACTCAGTCGTAGCGCTGTCCCCTCAGTGTAGTAACTCAGTGGTAGCGCTGTCACCTCAGTGTTGTAAATCAGTGGTAGCGCTGTCACCTCAGTGTTGTAACTCAGTGGTAGCGCTGACACCTCAGTGTTGTAACTCAGTGGTAGCACTGTCACCTCAGTGTTGTAACTCAGTGGTAGCACTGTCACCTCAGTGTTGTAACTCAGTGGTAGCGCTGTCACCTCAGTGTTGTTGTGACTCAGTAGTAGCACTGTCACCTCAGTGTTGTAACTCAGTGGTAGCGCTGTCACCTCAGTGTTGTTGTAACTCAGTGGTAGCGCTGTCACCTCAGTGTTGTAACTCAGTGGTAGCACTGTCACCTCAGTGTTGTTGTAACACAGTTGTAGCACTGTCACCTCAGTGTTGTAACTCAGTGGTAGTGCTGTCACCTCAGTGTTGTTGTAACTCAGTGGTAGCGCTGTTACCTCAGTGTTGTAACTCAGTGGTAGCACTGACACCTCAGTGTTGTTGTAACTCAGTTGTAGCGCTGTCATCTCAGTGTTGTTGTAACTCAGTGGTAGCGCTGTCACTTCAGAGTTGTAACTCAGTGGGAGCGCTGTCACCTCAGTGTTGTAACTCAGTGGCAGCGCTGTCACCTCAGTGTTGTTGTAACCTAGTGGTAGCATTGTCACCTCAGTGTTGTAACTCAGTGGTAGCGCTGTCACCTCAGTGTTGTAACTCAGTGGTAGCGCTGACACCTCAGTGTTGCTGTAACTCAGTGGTAGCGCTGTCACCTCAGTGTTGCTGTAACTCAGTGGTAACGCTGACACCTCAGTGTTGTTGTAACTCAGTGGTAGCGCTGTCCCCTCAGTGTAGTGACTCATTGGTAGCACTGTCACCTCAGTGTTGTAAATCAGTTGTAGCGCTGTCACCTCAGTGTTGTAACTCAGTGGTAGCGCTGACACCTCAGTGTTGTTGTAACTCAGTCGTAGCGCTGTCCCCTCAGTGTAGTAACTCAGTGGTAGCGCTGTCACCTCAGTGTTGTAAATCAGTGGTAGCGCTGTCACCTCAGTGTTGTAACTCAGTGGTAGCGCTGACACCTCAGTGTTGTAACTCAGTGGTAGCACTGTCACCTCAGTGTTGTTGTAACTCAGTGGTAGCGCTGTCACCTCAGTGTTGTAACTCAGTGGTAGCACTGTCACCTCAGTGTTGTCGTAACTCAGTGGTAGCGCTGTCACCTCAGTGTTGTAACTCAGTGGTAGCACTGTCACCTCAGTGTTGTAACTCAGTGGTAGCGCTGTCACCTCAGTGTTGTTGTGACTCAGTAGTAGCACTGTCACCTCAGTGTTGTAACTCAGTGGTAGCGCTGTCACCTCAGTGTTGTTGTAACTCAGTGGTAGCGCTGTCACCTCAGTGTTGTAACTCAGTGGTAGCACTGTCACCTCAGTGTTGTTGTAACACAGTTGTAGCACTGTCACCTCAGTGTTGTAACTCAGTGGTAGTGCTGTCACCTCAGTGTTGTTGTAACTCAGTGGTAGCGCTGTTACCTCAGTGTTGTAACTCAGTGGTAGCACTGACACCTCAGTGTTGTTGTAACTCAGTTGTAGCGCTGTCATCTCAGTGTTGTTGTAACTCAGTGGTAGCGCTGTCACTTCAGAGTTGTAACTCAGTGGGGGCGCTGTCACCTCAGTGTTGTAACTCAGTATGAGCGCTGTCACCTCAGTGTTGTTGTAACTCAGTTGTAGCGCTGTCACCTCAGTGTTGTTGTAACTCAGTGGTAGCGCTGTCACCTCAGTGTTGTTGTAACTCAGTGGTAGCGCTGTCACCTTAGTGTTGTTGTAACTCAGTGGTAGCGCTGTCACCTCAGTGATGTTGTAACTCAGTGGTAGCGCTGTCACCTCAGTGTTGCTGTAACTCAGTGGTAGCGCTGTCACCTCAGTGTTGTTGTAACTCAGTGGTAGCGCTGTCCCCTCAGTGTTGTTGTAACTCAGTGGTAGCACTGACACCTCAGTGTTGTAACTCAGTGGTAGCGCTGTCACCTCAGTGTTGTTGTAACTCAGTGGTAGCACTGTCACCTCAGTGTTGTTGTAACTCAGTGGTAGCACTGTCACCTCAGTGTTGTTGTAACTCAGTGGTAGCACTGTCACCTCAGTGTTGTTGTAACTCAGTGGTAGCGCTGTCACCTCAGTGTTGTTGTAACTCAGTGGTAGCACTGTCACCTCAGTGTTGTTGTAACTCAGTGGGAGCGCTGTCACCTCAGTGTTGTTGTAACTCAGTGGTAACGCTGTCCCCTCAGTGTTGTTGTAACTCAGTGGTAGCACTGACACCTCAGTGTTGTAACTCAGTGGGAGCGCTGTCACCTCAGTGTTGTTGTAACTCAGTGGTAGCGTTGTCACCTCAGTGTTGTTGTAACTCAGTGGTAGCGCTGTCACCTTAGTGTTGTTGTAACTCAGTGGTAGCGCTGTCACCTTAGTGTTGTTGTAACTCAGTGGTAGCGCTGTCACCTCAGTGTTGTTGTAACTCAGTGGTAGCGCTGTCACCTCAGTGTTGTTGTAACTCAGTGGTAGCGCTGTCACCTCAGTGTTGTTGTAACTCAGTGGTAGCGCTGTCACCTCAGTGTTGTAACTCAGTTGTAGCGCTGTCACCTCAGTGTTGTAACTCAGTGGTAGCGCTGTCACCTCAATGTTGTTGTAACTCAGTGGGAGCGCTATCACTTCAGTGTTGTAACTCAGTGGCAGCGCTGTCACCTCAGTGTTGTTGTAACCTAGTGGTAGCATTGTCACCTCAGTGTTGTAACTCAGTGGTAGCGCTGTCACCTCAGTGTTGTAACTCAGTGGTAGCGCTGACACCTCAGTGTTGCTGTAACTCAGTGGTAGCGCTGTCACCTCAGTGTTGCTGTAACTCATTGGTAGCGCTGTCACCTCAGTGTTGTTGTAACTCTGTGGTAGCGCTGTCACCTCAGTGTTGTAACTCAGTATTAGCGCTGTCACCTCAGTGTTGTTGTAACTCAGTGGTAGCGCTGTCACCTCAGTGTTGTAACTCAGTGGTAGCACTGTCACCTCAGTGTTGTTGTAACACAGTGGTAGCGCTGTCACCTCAGCGTTGTAACTCAGTGGTAGCGCTGTCACCTCAGTGTTGCTGTAACTCAGTGGTCGCGCTGTCACCTCAGTGCTGTAACTCAGGGGTAGCGCTGTCACCTCAGTGTTGTTGTAACTCAGCGGTAGCGCTGTCACCTCAGTGTTGCTGTAACTCAGTGGTAGCGCTGTCACCTCAGTGTTGTTGTAACTCAGTGGTAGCGCTGTCACCTCAGTGTTGTAACTCAGTGGTAGCGCTGTCACCTCAGTGTTGTAACTCAGTGGTAGCGCTGTCACCTCAGTGTTGTAACTCAGTGGTAGCGCTGTCACCTCAGTGTTGTAACTCAGTGGTAGCGCTGTCTCCTCAGTGTTGTTGTAACTCAGTGGTAGCGCTGTCACCTCAGTGTTGTAACTCAGTGGTAGCGCTGTCACCTCAGTGTTGTTGTAACTCAGTGGTAGCGCTGTCACCTCTGTGTTGTAACTCATTGGTAGCGCTGTCACCTCAGTGTTGTTGTAACTCTGTGGTAGCGCTGTCACCTCAGTGTTGTAACTCAGTGGTAGCGCTGTCACCTCAGTGTTGCGGTAACTCAGTGGTAGCGCTGTCACCTCAGTGTTGTTGTAACTCAGTGGTAGCGCTGTCACCTCACTTTTGCTGTAACTCAGTGGTAGCGCTGTCACCTCAGTGTTGTTGTAACTCAGTGGTAGCGCTGTCACCTCAGTGTTGCTGTAACTCAGTGGTAGCGCTGTCACCTCAGTGTTGTTGTAACTCAGTGGTAGCGCTGTCACCTCAGTGTTGTAACTCAGTGGTAGCGCTGTCACCTCAGTGTTGTAACTCAGTGGTAGCGCTGTCACCTCAGTGTTGTAACTCAGTGGTAGCGCTGTCACCTCAGTGTTGTAACTCAGTGGTAGCACTGTCACCTCAGTGTTGTAACTCAGTGGTAGCGCTGTCACCTCAGTGTTGTAACTCAGTGGTAGCGCTGTCTCCTCAGTGTTGTTGTAACTCAGTGGTAGCGCTGTCACCTCAGTGTTGTAACTCAGTGGTAGCGCTGTCACCTCAGTGTTGTTGTAACTCAGTGGTAGCGCTGTCACCTCTGTGTTGTAACTCATTGGTAGCGCTGTCACCTCAGTGTTGTTGTAACTCTGTGGTAGCGCTGTCACCTCAGTGTTGTAACTCAGTATTAGCGCTGTCACCTCAGTGTTGTTGTAACTCAGTGATAGCGCTGTCACCTCAGTGTTGTAACTCAGTGGTAGCACTGTCACCTCAGTGTTGTTGTAACACAGTGGTAGCGCTGTCACCTCAGCGTTGTAACTCAGTGGTAGCGCTGTCACCTCAGTGTTGTAAATCAGTGGTAGCGCTGACACCTCAGTGTTGTTGTAACTCAGTGGTAGCACTGTCACCTCAGTGTTGTTGTAACTCAGTGGTAGCACTGTCACCTCAGTGTTGTAACTCAGTGGTAGCGCTGACACCTCAGTGTTGTTTTAACTCAGTGGCTGCGCTGTCACCTCAGTGTTGTTGTAACTCAGGGGCAGCGCTGTCACCTCAGTGTTGTTGTCACTCAGTGTTAGCGCTGACACCTCAGTGTTGTAACTCAGTGGTAGCACTGTCACCTCAGTGTTGTTGTAACTCAGTGGTAGCACTGTCACCTCAGTGTTGTTGTAACTCAGTAGTAACGCTGTCACCTCAGTGTTGTTGTAACTCAGTGGTAGCGCTGTCACCTCAGTGTTGTTGTAACTCAGTGGTAGCGCTGTCACCTCATTGTTGCTGTAACTCAGTGGTAGCGCTGTCACTTCAGTGTTGCTGTAACTCAGTGGTAGCGCTGTCACCTCAGTGTTGTAACTCAGTGGGAGCGCTGTCACCTCAGTGTTGTTGTAACTCAGTGGTAGCACTGTCACCTCAGTGTGGTAACTCAGTGGGAGCGCTGTCACCTCAGTGTTGTTGTAAGTCAATGGGAGCGCTGTCACCTCAGTGTTGTTGTAACTCAGTGGGAGCACAGTCACCTCAGTGTTGTTGTAACTCAGTGGTAGCGCTGTCACCTCAGTGTTGTTGTAACTCAGTGGGAGAACAGTCACCTCAGTGTTGTTGTAACTCAGTGGTAGGGCTGTCACCTCAGTGTTGTTGTAACTCAGTGGTAGCGCTGTCACCTCAGTGTTGTAACTCAGTTGTAGCGCTGTCACCTCAGTGTTGTAACACAGTGGTAGCGCTGTCACCTCAGTGTTATTGTAACTCAGTGGTAGCACTGTCACCTCAGTGTTGTAACTCAGTGGTAGCGCTGTCACCTCAGTGTTGTTGTAACTCAGTGGTAGCACTGTCACCTCAGTGTGGTAACTCAGTGGGAGCGCTGTCACCTCAGTGTTGTTGTAAGTCAATGGGAGCGCTGTCACCTCAGTGTTGTTGTAACTCAGTGGGAGCACAGTCACCTCAGTGTTGTTGTAACTCAGTGGTAGCGCTGTCACCTCAGTGTTGTTGTAACTCAGTGGTAGCACTGTCACCTCAGTGTTGTTGTAACTCAGTGGTAGCGCTGTCACCTCTGTGTTGTTGTAACTCAGTGGGAGAACAGTCACCTCAGTGTTGTTGTAACTCAGTGGTAGGGCTGTCACCTCAGTGTTGTTGTAACTCAGTGGTAGCGCTGTCACCTGAGTGTTGTAACTCAGTAGTAGCGCTGTCACCTCAGTGTTGTAACTCAGTGGTAGCGCTGTCACCTCAGTGTTATTGTAACTCAGTGGTAGCGCTGTCACCTCAGTATTGTAACTCAGTGGTAGCGTTGTCACCTCAGTGTTGTTGTAACTCAGTGGTAGCGCTGTCACCTCAGTGTTGTTGTAACTCAGTGGTAGCGCTGTCACCTCAGTGTTGTAACTCAGTTGTAGTGCTGTCACCTCAGTGTTGTTGTAACTCAGTGGTAGCGCTGTCACCTCAGTGTTGTAACTCAGTGGTAGCGCTGTCACCTCAGTGTTGCGGTAACTCAGTGGTAGTGCTGTCACCTCAGTGTTGTTGTAACTCAGTGGTAGCGCTGTCACCTCAGTGTTGTTGTAACTCAGTGGTAGCGCTGTCACCTCAGTGTTGCTGTAACTCAGTTGTAGCGCTGTCACCTCAGTGTTGCAACACAGTGGTAGCGCTGTCACCTCAGTGTTGTAACTCAGTGGTAGCGCTGTCACCTCAGTGTTGTAGCTCAGTTGTAGTGCTGTCACCTCAGTGTTGTTGTAACTCAGTGGTAGCGCTGTCACCTCAGTGTTGCGGTAACTCAGTGGTCGCGCTGTCACCTCAGTGTTGTTGTAACTCAGTGGTAGAGCTGTCACCTCAGTGTTGTAACTCAGTGGTAGCGCTGTCACCTCAGTGTTGTAACTCAGTGGTAGCGCTGTCACCTCAGTGTTGTAACTCAGTGGTAGCGCTGTCTCCTCAGTGTTGTTGTAACTCAGTGGTAGCGCTGTCACCTCAGTGTTGTTGTAACTCAGTGGTAGCACTGTCACCTCAGTGTTGTAACTCAGTGGTAGCGCTGTCACCTCAGTGTTGTTGTAACTCAGTGGTAGCGCTGTCACCTCAGTGTTGTTGTAACTCAGTGGTAGCGCTGTCACCTCAGTGTTGTAACTCAGTGGTAGCGCTGTCACCTCAGTGTTGTAACTCAGTGGTAGCACTGTCACCTCAGTGTTGTTGTAACTCAGTGGTAGTGCTGTCACCTCATTGTTGTAACTCAGTGGTCGCGCTGTCACCTCAGTGTTGTAACTCAGTGGTAGCGCTGTCACCTCAGTGTTGTTGTAACTCAGTGGTAGTGCTGTCACCTCATTGTTGTAACTCAGTGGTAGCGCTGTCACCTCAGTGTTGTTGTAACTCAGTGGTAGCGCTGTCACCTCAGTGTTGTAACTCAGTGGTAGCGCTGTCACCTCAGTGTTGTTGTAACTCAGTGGTAGCACTGTCACCTCAGTGTTGTAACTCAGTGGTAGCGCTGTCACCTCAGTGTTGTAACTCAGTGGTAGCGCTGTCACCTCAGTGTTGTTGTAACTCAGTGCGAGCGCTGTACCCTCAGTGTTGTTGTAACTCAGTGGTAGCGCTGTCACCTCAGTGTTGTTGTAACTCAGTGGTAGCACTGTCACCTCAGTGTTGTAACTCAGTGGTAGCACTGTCACCTCAGTGTTGTAACTGAGTGGTAGCGCTGTCACCACAGTGTTGTAACTCAGTGGTAGCGCTGTCACCTCAGTGTTGTTGTAACTCAGTGGTAGCACTGTCACCTCAGTGTTGTAACTCAGTGGTAGCGCTGTCACCTCAGTGTTGTAACTCAGTGGTAGCGCTGTCACCTCAGTGTTGTTGTAACTCAGTGCGAGCGCTGTACCCTCAGTGTTGTTGTAACTCAGTGGTAGCGCTGTCACCTCTGTTGTTGTAACTCAGTGGTAGCGCTGTCACCTCAGTGTTGTTCTAACTCATTGGTAGCGCTGTCACCTCAGTGTTGTTGTAACTCAGTGGTAGCACTGACACCTCAGTGTTGTAACTCAGTGGTAGCGCTGTCACGTCAGTGTTGTTGTAACTCAGTGGTAGCGCTGTCACCTCAGTGTTGTTGTAACTCAGTGATAGCGCTGTCACCTTAGTGTTGTAACTCAGTGGTAGCGCTGTCACCTCAGTGTTGTTGTAACTCAGTGGTAGCACTGTCACCTCAGTGTTGTAACTCAGTGGTAGCGCTGTCACATCAGTGTTGTAACTCAGTGGTAGCGCTGTCACCTCAGTGTTGTTGTAACTCAGTGCGAGCGCTGTACCCTCAGTGTTGTTGTAACTCAGTGGTAGCGCTGTCACCTCAGTGTTGTTGTAACTCAGTGGTAGCACTGTCACCTCAGTGTTGTAACTCAGTGGTAGCACTGTCACCTCAGTGTTGTAACTCAGTGGTAGCGCTGTCACCACAGTGTTGTAACTCAGTGGTAGCGCTGTCACCTCAGTGTTGTTGTAACTCAGTGGTAGCACTGTCACCTCAGTGTTGTAACTCAGTGGTAGCGCTGTCACCTCAGTGTTGTAACTCAGTGGTAGCGCTGTCACCTCAGTGTTGTTGTAACTCAGTGCGAGCGCTGTACCCTCAGTGTTGTTGTAACTCAATGGTAGCGCTGTCACCTCTGTTGTTGTAACTCAGTGGTAGCGCTGTCACCTCAGTGTTGTTGTAACTCATTGGTAGCGCTGTCACCTCAGTGTTGTTGTAACTCAGTGGTAGCACTGACACCTCAGTGTTGTTGTAACTCAGTGGTAGCGCTGTCACCTCAGTGTTGTAACTCAGTGGTAGCGCTGTCACCTCAGTGTTGTTGTAACTCAGTGGTAGCGCTGTCACCTCAGTGTTGTTGTAACTCATTGGTAGCGCTGTCACCTCAGTGTTGTTGTAACTCAGTGGTAGCACTGTCACCTCAGTGTTGTTGTAACTCAGTGGTCGCGCTGTCACCTCAGTGTTGTTGTAACTCAGTGGTAGCACTGTCACCTCAGTGTTGTTGTAACTCAGTGGTAGCGCTGTCACCTCAGTGTTGTTGTAACTCAGTGGTAGCGCTGTCACCTCAGTATTGTTGTAACTCAGTGGTAGCGCTGTCACCTCAGTGTTGTTGTAACTCAGTGGTAGCACTGACACCTCAGTGTTGTTGTAACTCAGTGGTAGCACTGACACCTCAGTGTTGTTGTAACTCAGTGGTAGCGCTGTCACCTCAGTGTTGTAACTGAGTGGTAGCGCTGTCACCTCAGTGTTGTAACTCAGTGGTAGCGCTGTCACCTCAGTGTTGTTGTAACTCAGTGGTAGCGCTGTCACCTCAGTGTTGTTGTAACTCAGTGGTAGCGCTGTCACCTCAGTGTTGTAACTCAGTGGTAGCGCTGTCACCTCAGTGTTGTTGTAACTCAGTGGTAGCGCTGTCACCTCAGTGTTGTAACTCAGTGGTAGCGCTGTCACCTCAGTGTTGTTGTAACTCAGTGGTAGCGCTGTCACCTCAGTGTTGTTGTAACTCAGTGGTAGCGCTGTCACCTCAGTGTTGTAACTCAGTGATAGCGCTGTCACCTCATTGTTGTTGTAACTCAGTGGTAGCGCTGTCACCTCAGTGTTGTTGTAACTCAGTGGTAGCGCTGTCACCTCAGTGTTGTTGTAACACAGTGGTAGCGCTGACACCTCAGTGTTGTAACTCAGTGGTAGCGCTGTTACCTCAGTGTTGTAACTCTGTGGTAGCACTGTCACCTCAGTGTTGTTGTAACTCAGTGGTAGCGCTGTTACCTCAGTGTTGTAACTCTGTGGTAGCACTGTCGCCTCATTGTTGTTGTAACTCAGTGGTAGCGCTGTCACCTCAGTGTTGCTGTAACTCAGTGGCAGCGCTGTCACCTCAGTGTTGTAACTCAGTGGTAGCGCTGACACCTCAGTGTTGTAACTCAGTGGTAGCGCTGTCCCCTCAGTGTTGTAACTCAGTGGTAGCACTGTTACCTCAGTGTTGTAACTCAGTGGTAGCGCTGTCACCTCAGTGTTGTAACTCAGTGGTAGCACTGTCACCTCAGTGTTGTTGTAACTTAGTGGTAGCGCTGTCACCTCAGTGTTGTTGTAACTCAGTGGTAGCGCAGTCACCTCAGTGTTGTAACTCAGTGGTAGCGCTGTCACCTCAGTGTTGTAACTCAGTGGTAGCGCTGTCACCTCAGTGTTGTTGTAACTCAGTGGTAGCGCTGTCACCTCAGTCTTGTAACTCAGTGGTAGCGCTGTTTCCTCAGTGTTGTAACTCAGTGGTAGCACTGTCACCTCAGTGTTGTAAATCAGTGGTAGCGCTGTCACCTCAGTGTTGTAACTCAGTGGTAGCGCTGACACCTCAGTGTTGTTGTAACTCAGTCATAGCGCAGCCCCCTCAGTGTAGTAACTCAGTGGTAGCGCTGTCACCTCAGTGTTGTAAATCAGTGGTAGCGCTGACACCTCAGTGTTGTTGTAACTCAGTGGTAGCACTGTCACCTCAGTGCTGTTGTAACTCAGTGATAGCACTGTCACCTCAGTGTTGTTTTAACTCAGTGGCTGCGCTATCACCTCAGTGTTGTTGTAACTCAGTGGTAGCGCTGTCACCTCAGTGTTGTAACTCAGTGGTAGCGCTGTCACCTCAGTGTTGTAACTCAGTGGTAGCGCTGACACCTCAGTGTTGTAACTCCGTGGTAGTGCTGTCACCTCAGTGTTGTTGTAACTCAGTGGTAGCGCTGTCACCTCAGTGTTGTTGTAACTCAGTGGTAGCGCTGACACCTCAGTGTTGTAACTCCGTGGTAGTGCTGTCACCTCAGTGTTGTTGTAACTCAGTGGTAGCGCTGTCACCTCAGTGTTGTTGTAACTCAGTGGTAGCGCTGTCACCTCAGTGTTGTTGTACCTCAGTGGTAGCGCTGTCACCTCAGTGTTGTTGTAACTCAGTGGCAGCGCTGTCACCTCAGTGTTGTAACTCAGTGGTAGCGCTGTCACCTCAGTGTTGTTGTACCTCAGTTCTAGCGCTGACACCTCAGTGTTGTAACTCAGTGGTAGCTCTGTCACATCAGTGTTGTAACTCTGTGGTAGCGCTGTTACTTCAGTGTTGTAACTCAGTATTAGCGCTGTCACCTCAGTGTTGTTGTAACTCAGTGGTAGCGCTGTCACCTCAGTGTTGTAACTCAGTGATAGCGCTGACACCTCATTGTTGTTGTAACTCAGTGGTAGCGCTGTCACCTCAGTGTTGTTGTAACTCAGTGGTAGCGCTGTCACCTCAGTGTTGTTGTAACACAGTGGTAGCGCTGACACCTCAGTGTTGTAACTCAGTGGCAGCGCTGTCACCTCAGTGTTGTAACTCAGTGGTAGCGCTGTTACCTCAGTGTTGTAACTCTGTGGTAGCACTGTCACCTCAGTGTTGTTGTAACTCAGTGGTAGCGCTGTTACCTCAGTGTTGTAACTCTCTGGTAGCACTGTCACCTCATTGTTGTTGTAACTCAGTGGTAGCGCTGTCACCTCAGTGTTGTTGTAACTCAGTGGTAGCGCTGTCACCTCAGTGTTGTTGTAACACAGTGGTAGCACTGTCACCTCAGCGTTGTAACTCAGTGGTAGCGCTGTCACCTCAGTGTTGTTGTAACTCAGTGGTAGCGCTGTTACCTCAGTGTTGTAACTCTCTGGTAGCACTGTCACCTCATTGTTGTTGTAACTCAGTGGTAGCGCTGTCACCTCAGTGTTGTTGTAACTCAGTGGTAGCGCTGTCACCTCAGTGTTGTTGTAACACAGTGGTAGCACTGTCACCTCAGTGTTGTAACTCAGTGGCAGCACTGTCACCTCAGTGTTGTAACTCAGTGGTAGCGCTGACACCTCAGTGTTGTAACTCAGTGGTAGCGCTGTTACCTCAGTGTTGTAACTCAGTGGTAGCGCTGTCCCCTCAGTGTTGTAACTCAGTGGTAGCACTGTTACCTCAGTGTTGTAACTCAGTGGTAGCGCTGTCACCTCAGTGTTGTAACTCAGTGGTAGCACTGTCAACTCAGTGTTGTTGTAACTCAGTGGTAGCGCTGTCACCTCAGTGTTGTTGTAACTCAGTGGTAGCACTGTCACGTCAGTGTTGTTGTACCTCAGTGGTAGCGCTGACACCTCAGTGTTGTACCTCAGTGGTAGCGCTGTCACCTCAGTGTTGTTGTACCTCAGTGGTAGCGCTGACACCTCAGTGTTGTAACTCAGTGGTAGCGCTGTCACCTCAGTGTTGTTGTAACTCAGTGGTAGCGCTGACACCTCAGTGTTGTAACTCAGTGGTAGCGCTGACACCTCAGTGTTGTAACTCAGTGGTAGCACTGTCACCTCAGTGTTGCTGTAACTCAGTGGTAGCGCTGTCTCCTCAGTGTTGTTGTAACTCAGTGGTAGCGCTGACACCTCAGTGTTGTAACTCAGTGGTAGCGCTGACACCTCAGTGTTGTAACTCAGTGGTAGCACTGTCACCTCAGTGTTGCTGTAACTCAGTGGTAGCGCTGTCACCTCAGTCTTGTTGTAACTCAGTGGTAGCACTGTCACCTCAGTGTTGTAACTCCGTGGTAGCGCTGTCTCCTCAGTGTTGTTGTAACTCAGTGGTAGCACTGTCACCTCAGTGTTGCTGTAACTCAGTGGTAGCGCTGTCACCTCAGTCTTGTTGTAACTCAGTGGTAGCACTGTCACCTCAGTGTTGTAACTCCGTGGTAGCGCTGTCTCCTCAGTGTTGTTGTAACTCAGTGGTAGCGCTGACACCTCAGTGTTGTAACTCAGTGGTAGCGCTGTCACCTCAGTGTTGTTGTAACACAGTTGTAGCGCTGTCACCTCAGTGTTGTAACTCAGTGGTAGCGCTGTCACCTCAGTGTTGCTGTAACTCAGTGGTAGCGCTGTCACCTCAGTGTTGTTGTAACTCAGTGGTAGCGCTGTCACCTCAGTGTTGTAACTCAGTGGTAGCGCTGTCACCTCAGTGTTGCTGTAACTCAGTGGTAGCGCTGTCACCTCAGTGTTGTTGTAACTCAGTGGTAGCGCTGTCACCTCAGTGTTGTTGTAACTCAGTGGTAGCGCTCTCAGCTCAGTGTTGTTGTAACTCAGTGGGAGCGCTGTCACCTCAGTGTTGCTGTAACTCAGTGGTAGCACTGTCACCTCAGTGTTGTAACTCAGTGGTAGCGCTGTCTCCTCAGTGTTGTTGTAACTCAGTGTAAGCGCTGACACCTCAGTGTTGTAACTCAGTGGTAGCGCTGTCACCTCAGTGTTGCTGTAACTCAGTGGTAGCGCTGTCACCTCAGTGTTGTTGTAACTCAGTGCTAGCGCTGACACCTCAGTGTTGTAACTCAGTGGTAGCTCTGTCACATCAGTGTTGTAACTCTGTGGTAGCGCTGTCACTTCAGTGTTGTAACTCAGTATTAGCGCTGTCACCTCAGTGTTGTTGTAACTCAGTGGTAGCGCTGTCACCTCAGTGTTGTAACTCAGTGATAGCGCTGTCACCTCATTGTTGTTGTAACTCAGTGGTAGCGCTGTCACCTCAGTGTTGTTGTAACTCAGTGGTAGCACTGTCACCTCAGTGTTGTTGTAACACAGTGGTAGCACTGTCACCTCAGCGTTGTAACTCAGTGGTAGCGCTGTCACCTCAGTGTTGTTGTAACTCAGTGGTAGCGCTGTTACCTCAGTGTTGTAACTCTCTGGTAGCACTGTCACCTCATTGTTGTTGTAACTCAGTGGTAGCGCTGTCACCTCAGTGTTGTTGTAACTCAGTGGTAGCGCTGTCACCTCAGTGTTGTTGTAACACAGTGGTAGCACTGTCACCTCAGTGTTGTAACTCAGTGGCAGCACTGTCACCTCAGTGTTGTAACTCAGTGGTAGCGCTGACACCTCAGTGTTGTAACTCAGTGGTAGCGCTGTTACCTCAGTGTTGTAACTCAGTGGTAGCGCTGTCCCCTCAGTGTTGTAACTCAGTGGTAGCACTGTTACCTCAGTGTTGTAACTCAGTGGTAGCGCTGTCACCTCAGTGTTGTAACTCAGTGGTAGCACTGTCACCTCAGTGTTGTTGTAACTCAGTGGTAGCGCTGTCACCTCAGTGTTGTTGTAACTCAGTGGTAGCACTGTCACGTCAGTGTTGTTGTACCTCAGTGGTAGCGCTGACACCTCAGTGTTGTACCTCAGTGGTAGCGCTGTCACCTCAGTGTTGTTGTACCTCAGTGGTAGCGCTGACACCTCAGTGTTGTAACTCAGTGGTAGCGCTGTCACCTCAGTGTTGTTGTAACTCAGTGGTAGCGCTGACACCTCAGTGTTGTAACTCAGTGGTAGCGCTGACACCTCAGTGTTGTAACTCAGTGGTAGCACTGTCACCTCAGTGTTGCTGTAACTCAGTGGTAGCGCTGTCTCCTCAGTGTTGTTGTAACTCAGTGGTAGCGCTGACACCTCAGTGTTGTAACTCAGTGGTAGCGCTGACACCTCAGTGTTGTAACTCAGTGGTAGCACTGTCACCTCAGTGTTGCTGTAACTCAGTGGTAGCGCTGTCACCTCAGTCTTGTTGTAACTCAGTGGTAGCACTGTCACCTCAGTGTTGTAACTCCGTGGTAGCGCTGTCTCCTCAGTGTTGTTGTAACTCAGTGGTAGCACTGTCACCTCAGTGTTGCTGTAACTCAGTGGTAGCGCTGTCACCTCAGTCTTGTTGTAACTCAGTGGTAGCACTGTCACCTCAGTGTTGTAACTCCGTGGTAGCGCTGTCTCCTCAGTGTTGTTGTAACTCAGTGGTAGCGCTGACACCTCAGTGTTGTAACTCAGTGGTAGCGCTGTCACCTCAGTGTTGTTGTAACACAGTTGTAGCGCTGTCACCTCAGTGTTGTAACTCAGTGGTAGCGCTGTCACCTCAGTGTTGCTGTAACTCAGTGGTAGCGCTGTCACCTCAGTGTTGTTGTAACTCAGTGGTAGCGCTGTCACCTCAGTGTTGTAACTCAGTGGTAGCGCTGTCACCTCAGTGTTGCTGTAACTCAGTGGTAGCGCTGTCACCTCAGTGTTGTTGTAACTCAGTGGTAGCGCTGTCACCTCAGTGTTGTTGTAACTCAGTGGTAGCGCTCTCAGCTCAGTGTTGTTGTAACTCAGTGGGAGCGCTGTCACCTCAGTGTTGCTGTAACTCAGTGGTAGCACTGTCACCTCAGTGTTGTAACTCAGTGGTAGCGCTGTCTCCTCAGTGTTGTTGTAACTCAGTGTAAGCGCTGACACCTCAGTGTTGTAACTCAGTGGTAGCGCTGTCACCTCAGTGTTGCTGTAACTCAGTGGTAGCGCTGTCACCTCAGTGTTGTTGTAACTCAGTGCTAGCGCTGACACCTCAGTGTTGTAACTCAGTGGTAGCTCTGTCACATCAGTGTTGTAACTCTGTGGTAGCGCTGTCACTTCAGTGTTGTAACTCAGTATTAGCGCTGTCACCTCAGTGTTGTTGTAACTCAGTGGTAGCGCTGTCACCTCAGTGTTGTAACTCAGTGATAGCGCTGTCACCTCATTGTTGTTGTAACTCAGTGGTAGCGCTGTCACCTCAGTGTTGTTGTAACTCAGTGGTAGCACTGTCACCTCAGTGTTGTTGTAACACAGTGGTAGCGCTGACACCTCAGTGTTGTAACTCAGTGGCAGCGCTGTCACCTCAGTGTTGTAACTCAGTGGTAGCGCTGTTACCTCAGTGTTGTAACTCTGTGGTAGCACTGTCACCTCAGTGTTGTTGTAACTCAGTGGTAGCGCTGTTACCTCAGTGTTGTAACTCTCTGGTAGCACTGTCACCTCATTGTTGTTGTAACTCAGTGGTAGCGCTGTCACCTCAGTGTTGTTGTAACTCAGTGGTAGCGCTGTCACCTCAGTGTTGTTGTAACACAGTGGTAGCACTGTCACCTCAGCGTTGTAACTCAGTGGTAGCGCTGTCACCTCAGTGTTGCTGTAACTCAGTGGCAGCGCTGTCACCTCAGTGTTGTAACTCAGTGGTAGCGCTGACACCTCAGTGTTGTAAATCAGTGGTAGCGCTGTTACCTCAGTGTTGTAACTCAGTGGTAGCGCTGTCCCCTCAGTGTTGTAACTCAGTGGTAGCACTGTTACCTCAGTGTTGTAACTCAGTGGTAGCGCTGTCACCTCAGTGTTGTAACTCAGTGGTAGCACTGTCACCTCAGTGTTGTTGTAACTCAGTGGTAGCGCTGTCACCTCAGTGTTGTTGTAACTCAGTGGTAGCGCAGTCACCTCAGTGTTGTAACTCAGTGGTAGCGCTGTCACCTCAGTGTTGTAACTCAGTGGTAGCGCTGTCACCTCAGTGTTGTTGTAACTCAGTGGTAGCGCTGTCACCTCAGTCTTGTAACTCAGTGGTAGCGCTGTTTCCTCAGTGTTGTAACTCAGTGGTAGCACTGTCACCTCAGTGTTGTAAATCAGTGGTAGCGCTGTCACCTCAGCGTTGTAACTCAGTGGTAGCGCTGACACCTCAGTGTTGTTGTAACTCAGTCATAGCGCTGCCCCCTCAGTGTAGTAACTCAGTGGTAGCGCTGTCACCTCAGTGTTGTAAATCAGTGGTAGCGCTGACACCTCAGTGTTGTTGTAACTCAGTGGTAGCACTGTCACCTCAGTGTTGTTGTAACTCAGTGATAGCACTGTCACCTCAGTGTTGTTTTAACTCAGTGGCTGCGCTGTCACCTCAGTGTTGTTGTAACTCAGTGGTAGCGCTGTCACCTCAGTGTTGTAACTCAGTGGTAGCGCTGTCACCTCAGTGTTGTAACTCAGTGGTAGCACTGTCACCTCAGTGTTGTTTTAACTCAGTGGCTGCGCTGTCAACTCAGTGTTGTTGTAACTCAGTGGTAGCGCTGTCACCTCAGTGTTGTAACTCAGTGGTAGCGCTGTCACCTCAGTGTTGTAACACAGTGGTAGCGCTGTCACCTCAGTGTTGTTGTCACTCAGTGGTAGCGCTGACACCTCAGTGTTGTAACTCAGTGGTAGCACTGTCACCTCAGTGTTATTGTAACTCAGTGGTAGCACTGTCACCTCAGTGTTGTTGTAACTCAGTGGTAACGCTGTCACCTCAGTGTTGTTGTAACTCAGTGGTAGCGCTGTCACCTCAGTGTTGTTGTAACTCAGTGGGAGCGCTGTCACCTCAGTGTTGTAACTCAGTGGTAGCACTGTCACCTCAGTGTTGTTTTAACTCAGTGGTAGCACTGTCACCTCAGTGTTGTTGTAACTCAATGGTAGCGCTGTCACCTCAGTCTTGTAACTCAGTGGTAGCGCTGTTACCTCAGTGTTGTAACTCAGTGGTAGCACTGTCACCTCAGTGTTGTAAATCAGTGGTAGCGCTGTCACCTCAGTGTTGTAACTCAGTGGTAGCGCTGACACCTCAGTGTTGTTGTAACTCAGTCATAGCGCTGCCCCCTCAGTGTAGTAACTCAGTGGTAGCGCTGTCACCTCAGTGTTGTAAATCAGTGGTAGCGCTGACACCTCAGTGTTGTTGTAACTCAGTGGTAGCACTGTCACCTCAGTGTTGTAACTCAGTGGTAGCGCTGACACCTCAGTGTTGTTTTAACTCAGTGGCTGCGCTGTCACCTCAGTGTTGTTGTAACTCAGGGGCAGCGCTGTCACCTCAGTGTTGTTGTCACTCAGTGGTAGCGCTGACACCTCAGTGTTGTAACTCAGTGGTAGCACTGTCACCTCAGTGTTGTTGTAACTCAGTGGTAGCACTGTCACCTCAGTGTTGTTGTAACTCAGTGGTAGCGCTGTCACCTCAGTGTTGCGGTAACTCAGTGGTCGCGCTGTCACCTCAGTGTTGTTGTAACTCAGTGGTAGAGCTGTCACCTCAGTGTTGTAACTCAGTGGTAGCGCTGTCACCTCAGTGTTGTAACTCAGTGGTAGCGCTGTCACCTCAGTGTTGTAACTCAGTGGTAGCGCTGTCTCCTCAGTGTTGTTGTAACTCAGTGGTAGCGCTGCCACCTCAGTGTTGTTGTAACTCAGTGGTAGCACTGTCACCTCAGTGTTGTAACTCAGTGGTAGCGCTGTCACCTCAGTGTTGTTGTAACTCAGTGGTAGCGCTGTCACCTCAGTGTTGTTGTAACTCAGTGGTAGCGCTGTCACCTCAGTGTTGTAACTCAGTGGTAGCGCTGTCACCTCAGTGTTGTAACTCAGTGGTAGCACTGTCACCTCAGTGTTGTTGTAACTCAGTGGTAGTGCTGTCACCTCATTGTTGTAACTCAGTGGTCGCGCTGTCACCTCAGTGTTGTAACTCAGTGGTAGCGCTGTCACCTCAGTGTTGTTGTAACTCAGTGGTAGTGCTGTCACCTCATTGTTGTAACTCAGTGGTAGCGCTGTCACCTCAGTGTTGTTGTAACTCAGTGGTAGCGCTGTCACCTCAGTGTTGTAACTCAGTGGTAGCGCTGTCACCTCAGTGTTGTTGTAACTCAGTGGTAGCACTGTCACCTCAGTGTTGTAACTCAGTGGTAGCGCTGTCACCTCAGTGTTGTAACTCAGTGGTAGCGCTGTCACCTCAGTGTTGTTGTAACTCAGTGCGAGCGCTGTACCCTCAGTGTTGTTGTAACTCAGTGGTAGCGCTGTCACCTCAGTGTTGTTGTAACTCAGTGGTAGCACTGTCACCTCAGTGTTGTAACTCAGTGGTAGCACTGTCACCTCAGTGTTGTAACTGAGTGGTAGCGCTGTCACCACAGTGTTGTAACTCAGTGGTAGCGCTGTCACCTCAGTGTTGTTGTAACTCAGTGGTAGCACTGTCACCTCAGTGTTGTAACTCAGTGGTAGCGCTGTCACCTCAGTGTTGTAACTCAGTGGTAGCGCTGTCACCTCAGTGTTGTTGTAACTCAGTGCGAGCGCTGTACCCTCAGTGTTGTTGTAACTCAGTGGTAGCGCTGTCACCTCTGTTGTTGTAACTCAGTGGTAGCGCTGTCACCTCAGTGTTGTTCTAACTCATTGGTAGCGCTGTCACCTCAGTGTTGTTGTAACTCAGTGGTAGCACTGACACCTCAGTGTTGTAACTCAGTGGTAGCGCTGTCACGTCAGTGTTGTTGTAACTCAGTGGTAGCGCTGTCACCTCAGTGTTGTTGTAACTCAGTGATAGCGCTGTCACCTTAGTGTTGTAACTCAGTGGTAGCGCTGTCACCTCAGTGTTGTTGTAACTCAGTGGTAGCACTGTCACCTCAGTGTTGTAACTCAGTGGTAGCGCTGTCACATCAGTGTTGTAACTCAGTGGTAGCGCTGTCACCTCAGTGTTGTTGTAACTCAGTGCGAGCGCTGTACCCTCAGTGTTGTTGTAACTCAGTGGTAGCGCTGTCACCTCAGTGTTGTTGTAACTCAGTGGTAGCACTGTCACCTCAGTGTTGTAACTCAGTGGTAGCACTGTCACCTCAGTGTTGTAACTCAGTGGTAGCGCTGTCACCACAGTGTTGTAACTCAGTGGTAGCGCTGTCACCTCAGTGTTGTTGTAACTCAGTGGTAGCACTGTCACCTCAGTGTTGTAACTCAGTGGTAGCGCTGTCACCTCAGTGTTGTAACTCAGTGGTAGCGCTGTCACCTCAGTGTTGTTGTAACTCAGTGCGAGCGCTGTACCCTCAGTGTTGTTGTAACTCAATGGTAGCGCTGTCACCTCTGTTGTTGTAACTCAGTGGTAGCGCTGTCACCTCAGTGTTGTTGTAACTCATTGGTAGCGCTGTCACCTCAGTGTTGTTGTAACTCAGTGGTAGCACTGACACCTCAGTGTTGTTGTAACTCAGTGGTAGCGCTGTCACCTCAGTGTTGTAACTCAGTGGTAGCGCTGTCACCTCAGTGTTGTTGTAACTCAGTGGTAGCGCTGTCACCTCAGTGTTGTTGTAACTCATTGGTAGCGCTGTCACCTCAGTGTTGTTGTAACTCAGTGGTAGCACTGTCACCTCAGTGTTGTTGTAACTCAGTGGTCGCGCTGTCACCTCAGTGTTGTTGTAACTCAGTGGTAGCACTGTCACCTCAGTGTTGTTGTAACTCAGTGGTAGCGCTGTCACCTCAGTGTTGTTGTAACTCAGTGGTAGCGCTGTCACCTCAGTATTGTTGTAACTCAGTGGTAGCGCTGTCACCTCAGTGTTGTTGTAACTCAGTGGTAGCACTGACACCTCAGTGTTGTTGTAACTCAGTGGTAGCACTGACACCTCAGTGTTGTTGTAACTCAGTGGTAGCGCTGTCACCTCAGTGTTGTAACTGAGTGGTAGCGCTGTCACCTCAGTGTTGTAACTCAGTGGTAGCGCTGTCACCTCAGTGTTGTTGTAACTCAGTGGTAGCGCTGTCACCTCAGTGTTGTTGTAACTCAGTGGTAGCGCTGTCACCTCAGTGTTGTAACTCAGTGGTAGCGCTGTCACCTCAGTGTTGTTGTAACTCAGTGGTAGCGCTGTCACCTCAGTGTTGTAACTCAGTGGTAGCGCTGTCACCTCAGTGTTGTTGTAACTCAGTGGTAGCGCTGTCACCTCAGTGTTGTTGTAACTCAGTGGTAGCGCTGTCACCTCAGTGTTGTAACTCAGTGATAGCGCTGTCACCTCATTGTTGTTGTAACTCAGTGGTAGCGCTGTCACCTCAGTGTTGTTGTAACTCAGTGGTAGCGCTGTCACCTCAGTGTTGTTGTAACACAGTGGTAGCGCTGACACCTCAGTGTTGTAACTCAGTGGTAGCGCTGTTACCTCAGTGTTGTAACTCTGTGGTAGCACTGTCACCTCAGTGTTGTTGTAACTCAGTGGTAGCGCTGTTACCTCAGTGTTGTAACTCTGTGGTAGCACTGTCGCCTCATTGTTGTTGTAACTCAGTGGTAGCGCTGTCACCTCAGTGTTGCTGTAACTCAGTGGCAGCGCTGTCACCTCAGTGTTGTAACTCAGTGGTAGCGCTGACACCTCAGTGTTGTAACTCAGTGGTAGCGCTGTCCCCTCAGTGTTGTAACTCAGTGGTAGCACTGTTACCTCAGTGTTGTAACTCAGTGGTAGCGCTGTCACCTCAGTGTTGTAACTCAGTGGTAGCACTGTCACCTCAGTGTTGTTGTAACTTAGTGGTAGCGCTGTCACCTCAGTGTTGTTGTAACTCAGTGGTAGCGCAGTCACCTCAGTGTTGTAACTCAGTGGTAGCGCTGTCACCTCAGTGTTGTAACTCAGTGGTAGCGCTGTCACCTCAGTGTTGTTGTAACTCAGTGGTAGCGCTGTCACCTCAGTCTTGTAACTCAGTGGTAGCGCTGTTTCCTCAGTGTTGTAACTCAGTGGTAGCACTGTCACCTCAGTGTTGTAAATCAGTGGTAGCGCTGTCACCTCAGTGTTGTAACTCAGTGGTAGCGCTGACACCTCAGTGTTGTTGTAACTCAGTCATAGCGCAGCCCCCTCAGTGTAGTAACTCAGTGGTAGCGCTGTCACCTCAGTGTTGTAAATCAGTGGTAGCGCTGACACCTCAGTGTTGTTGTAACTCAGTGGTAGCACTGTCACCTCAGTGCTGTTGTAACTCAGTGATAGCACTGTCACCTCAGTGTTGTTTTAACTCAGTGGCTGCGCTATCACCTCAGTGTTGTTGTAACTCAGTGGTAGCGCTGTCACCTCAGTGTTGTAACTCAGTGGTAGCGCTGTCACCTCAGTGTTGTAACTCAGTGGTAGCGCTGACACCTCAGTGTTGTAACTCCGTGGTAGTGCTGTCACCTCAGTGTTGTTGTAACTCAGTGGTAGCGCTGTCACCTCAGTGTTGTTGTAACTCAGTGGTAGCGCTGACACCTCAGTGTTGTAACTCCGTGGTAGTGCTGTCACCTCAGTGTTGTTGTAACTCAGTGGTAGCGCTGTCACCTCAGTGTTGTTGTAACTCAGTGGTAGCGCTGTCACCTCAGTGTTGTTGTACCTCAGTGGTAGCGCTGTCACCTCAGTGTTGTTGTAACTCAGTGGCAGCGCTGTCACCTCAGTGTTGTAACTCAGTGGTAGCGCTGTCACCTCAGTGTTGTTGTACCTCAGTTCTAGCGCTGACACCTCAGTGTTGTAACTCAGTGGTAGCTCTGTCACATCAGTGTTGTAACTCTGTGGTAGCGCTGTTACTTCAGTGTTGTAACTCAGTATTAGCGCTGTCACCTCAGTGTTGTTGTAACTCAGTGGTAGCGCTGTCACCTCAGTGTTGTAACTCAGTGATAGCGCTGACACCTCATTGTTGTTGTAACTCAGTGGTAGCGCTGTCACCTCAGTGTTGTTGTAACTCAGTGGTAGCGCTGTCACCTCAGTGTTGTTGTAACACAGTGGTAGCGCTGACACCTCAGTGTTGTAACTCAGTGGCAGCGCTGTCACCTCAGTGTTGTAACTCAGTGGTAGCGCTGTTACCTCAGTGTTGTAACTCTGTGGTAGCACTGTCACCTCAGTGTTGTTGTAACTCAGTGGTAGCGCTGTTACCTCAGTGTTGTAACTCTCTGGTAGCACTGTCACCTCATTGTTGTTGTAACTCAGTGGTAGCGCTGTCACCTCAGTGTTGTTGTAACTCAGTGGTAGCGCTGTCACCTCAGTGTTGTTGTAACACAGTGGTAGCACTGTCACCTCAGCGTTGTAACTCAGTGGTAGCGCTGTCACCTCAGTGTTGTTGTAACTCAGTGGTAGCGCTGTTACCTCAGTGTTGTAACTCTCTGGTAGCACTGTCACCTCATTGTTGTTGTAACTCAGTGGTAGCGCTGTCACCTCAGTGTTGTTGTAACTCAGTGGTAGCGCTGTCACCTCAGTGTTGTTGTAACACAGTGGTAGCACTGTCACCTCAGTGTTGTAACTCAGTGGCAGCACTGTCACCTCAGTGTTGTAACTCAGTGGTAGCGCTGACACCTCAGTGTTGTAACTCAGTGGTAGCGCTGTTACCTCAGTGTTGTAACTCAGTGGTAGCGCTGTCCCCTCAGTGTTGTAACTCAGTGGTAGCACTGTTACCTCAGTGTTGTAACTCAGTGGTAGCGCTGTCACCTCAGTGTTGTAACTCAGTGGTAGCACTGTCACCTCAGTGTTGTTGTAACTCAGTGGTAGCGCTGTCACCTCAGTGTTGTTGTAACTCAGTGGTAGCACTGTCACGTCAGTGTTGTTGTACCTCAGTGGTAGCGCTGACACCTCAGTGTTGTACCTCAGTGGTAGCGCTGTCACCTCAGTGTTGTTGTACCTCAGTGGTAGCGCTGACACCTCAGTGTTGTAACTCAGTGGTAGCGCTGTCACCTCAGTGTTGTTGTAACTCAGTGGTAGCGCTGACACCTCAGTGTTGTAACTCAGTGGTAGCGCTGACACCTCAGTGTTGTAACTCAGTGGTAGCACTGTCACCTCAGTGTTGCTGTAACTCAGTGGTAGCGCTGTCTCCTCAGTGTTGTTGTAACTCAGTGGTAGCGCTGACACCTCAGTGTTGTAACTCAGTGGTAGCGCTGACACCTCAGTGTTGTAACTCAGTGGTAGCACTGTCACCTCAGTGTTGCTGTAACTCAGTGGTAGCGCTGTCACCTCAGTCTTGTTGTAACTCAGTGGTAGCACTGTCACCTCAGTGTTGTAACTCCGTGGTAGCGCTGTCTCCTCAGTGTTGTTGTAACTCAGTGGTAGCACTGTCACCTCAGTGTTGCTGTAACTCAGTGGTAGCGCTGTCACCTCAGTCTTGTTGTAACTCAGTGGTAGCACTGTCACCTCAGTGTTGTAACTCCGTGGTAGCGCTGTCTCCTCAGTGTTGTTGTAACTCAGTGGTAGCGCTGACACCTCAGTGTTGTAACTCAGTGGTAGCGCTGTCACCTCAGTGTTGTTGTAACACAGTTGTAGCGCTGTCACCTCAGTGTTGTAACTCAGTGGTAGCGCTGTCACCTCAGTGTTGCTGTAACTCAGTGGTAGCGCTGTCACCTCAGTGTTGTTGTAACTCAGTGGTAGCGCTGTCACCTCAGTGTTGTAACTCAGTGGTAGCGCTGTCACCTCAGTGTTGCTGTAACTCAGTGGTAGCGCTGTCACCTCAGTGTTGTTGTAACTCAGTGGTAGCGCTGTCACCTCAGTGTTGTTGTAACTCAGTGGTAGCGCTCTCAGCTCAGTGTTGTTGTAACTCAGTGGGAGCGCTGTCACCTCAGTGTTGCTGTAACTCAGTGGTAGCACTGTCACCTCAGTGTTGTAACTCAGTGGTAGCGCTGTCTCCTCAGTGTTGTTGTAACTCAGTGTAAGCGCTGACACCTCAGTGTTGTAACTCAGTGGTAGCGCTGTCACCTCAGTGTTGCTGTAACTCAGTGGTAGCGCTGTCACCTCAGTGTTGTTGTAACTCAGTGCTAGCGCTGACACCTCAGTGTTGTAACTCAGTGGTAGCTCTGTCACATCAGTGTTGTAACTCTGTGGTAGCGCTGTCACTTCAGTGTTGTAACTCAGTATTAGCGCTGTCACCTCAGTGTTGTTGTAACTCAGTGGTAGCGCTGTCACCTCAGTGTTGTAACTCAGTGATAGCGCTGTCACCTCATTGTTGTTGTAACTCAGTGGTAGCGCTGTCACCTCAGTGTTGTTGTAACTCAGTGGTAGCACTGTCACCTCAGTGTTGTTGTAACACAGTGGTAGCGCTGACACCTCAGTGTTGTAACTCAGTGGCAGCGCTGTCACCTCAGTGTTGTAACTCAGTGGTAGCGCTGTTACCTCAGTGTTGTAACTCTGTGGTAGCACTGTCACCTCAGTGTTGTTGTAACTCAGTGGTAGCGCTGTTACCTCAGTGTTGTAACTCTCTGGTAGCACTGTCACCTCATTGTTGTTGTAACTCAGTGGTAGCGCTGTCACCTCAGTGTTGTTGTAACTCAGTGGTAGCGCTGTCACCTCAGTGTTGTTGTAACACAGTGGTAGCACTGTCACCTCAGCGTTGTAACTCAGTGGTAGCGCTGTCACCTCAGTGTTGCTGTAACTCAGTGGCAGCGCTGTCACCTCAGTGTTGTAACTCAGTGGTAGCGCTGACACCTCAGTGTTGTAAATCAGTGGTAGCGCTGTTACCTCAGTGTTGTAACTCAGTGGTAGCGCTGTCCCCTCAGTGTTGTAACTCAGTGGTAGCACTGTTACCTCAGTGTTGTAACTCAGTGGTAGCGCTGTCACCTCAGTGTTGTAACTCAGTGGTAGCACTGTCACCTCAGTGTTGTTGTAACTCAGTGGTAGCGCTGTCACCTCAGTGTTGTTGTAACTCAGTGGTAGCGCAGTCACCTCAGTGTTGTAACTCAGTGGTAGCGCTGTCACCTCAGTGTTGTAACTCAGTGGTAGCGCTGTCACCTCAGTGTTGTTGTAACTCAGTGGTAGCGCTGTCACCTCAGTCTTGTAACTCAGTGGTAGCGCTGTTTCCTCAGTGTTGTAACTCAGTGGTAGCACTGTCACCTCAGTGTTGTAAATCAGTGGTAGCGCTGTCACCTCAGCGTTGTAACTCAGTGGTAGCGCTGACACCTCAGTGTTGTTGTAACTCAGTCATAGCGCTGCCCCCTCAGTGTAGTAACTCAGTGGTAGCGCTGTCACCTCAGTGTTGTAAATCAGTGGTAGCGCTGACACCTCAGTGTTGTTGTAACTCAGTGGTAGCACTGTCACCTCAGTGTTGTTGTAACTCAGTGATAGCACTGTCACCTCAGTGTTGTTTTAACTCAGTGGCTGCGCTGTCACCTCAGTGTTGTTGTAACTCAGTGGTAGCGCTGTCACCTCAGTGTTGTAACTCAGTGGTAGCGCTGTCACCTCAGTGTTGTAACTCAGTGGTACCACTGTCACCTCAGTGTTGTTTTAACTCAGTGGCTGCGCTGTCAACTCAGTGTTGTTGTAACTCAGTGGTAGCGCTGTCACCTCAGTGTTGTAACTCAGTGGTAGCGCTGTCACCTCAGTGTTGTAACACAGTGGTAGCGCTGTCACCTCAGTGTTGTTGTCACTCAGTGGTAGCGCTGACACCTCAGTGTTGTAACTCAGTGGTAGCACTGTCACCTCAGTGTTATTGTAACTCAGTGGTAGCACTGTCACCTCAGTGTTGTTGTAACTCAGTGGTAACGCTGTCACCTCAGTGTTGTTGTAACTCAGTGGTAGCGCTGTCACCTCAGTGTTGTTGTAACTCAGTGGGAGCGCTGTCACCTCAGTGTTGTAACTCAGTGGTAGCACTGTCACCTCAGTGTTGTTGTAACTCAGTGGTAGCACTGTCACCTCAGTGTTGTTGTAACTCAATGGTAGCGCTGTCACCTCAGTCTTGTAACTCAGTGGTAGCGCTGTTACCTCAGTGTTGTAACTCAGTGGTAGCACTGTCACCTCAGTGTTGTAAATCAGTGGTAGCGCTGTCACCTCAGTGTTGTAACTCAGTGGTAGCGCTGACACCTCAGTGTTGTTGTAACTCAGTCATAGCGCTGCCCCCTCAGTGTAGTAACTCAGTGGTAGCGCTGTCACCTCAGTGTTGTAAATCAGTGGTAGCGCTGACACCTCAGTGTTGTTGTAACTCAGTGGTAGCACTGTCACCTCAGTGTTGTAACTCAGTGGTAGCGCTGACACCTCAGTGTTGTTTTAACTCAGTGGCTGCGCTGTCACCTCAGTGTTGTTGTAACTCAGGGGCAGCGCTGTCACCTCAGTGTTGTTGTCACTCAGTGGTAGCGCTGACACCTCAGTGTTGTAACTCAGTGGTAGCACTGTCACCTCAGTGTTGTTGTAACTCAGTGGTAGCACTGTCACCTCAGTGTTGTTGTAACTCAGTGGTAACGCTGTCACCTCAGTGTTGTTGTAACTCAGTGGTAGCGCTGTCACCTCAGTGTTGTTGTAACTCAGTGGTAGCGCTGTCACCTCATTGTCGCTGTAACTCAGTGGTAGCGCTGTCACTTCAGTGTTGCTGTAACTCAGTGGTAGCGCTGTCACCTCAGTGTTGTAACTCAGTGGGAGCGCTGTCACCTCAGTGTTGTTGTAACTCAGTGGTAGCACTGTCACCTCAGTGTGGTAACTCAGTGGGAGCGCTGTCACCTCAGTGTTGTTGTAAGTCAATGGGAGCGCTGTCACCTCAGTGTTGTTGTAACTCAGTGGTAGCACTGTCACCTCAGTGTTGTAACTCAGTGGTAGCGCTGTCACCTCAGTGTTGTTGTAACTCAGTGGGAGCACAGTCACCTCAGTGTTGTTGTAACTCAGTGGTAGCGCTGTCACCTCAGTGTTGTAACTCAGTGGTAGCGCTGTCACCTCAGTGTTGTTGTAACTCAGTGGGAGAACAGTCACCTCAGTGTTGTTGTAACTCAGTGGTAGGGCTGTCACCTCAGTGTTGTTGTAACTCAGTGGTAGCGCTGTCACCTCAGTGTTGTAACTCAGTTGTAGCGCTGTCACCTCAGTGTTGTAACACAGTGGTAGCGCTGTCACCTCAGTGTTATTGTAACTCAGTGGTAGCGCTGTCACCTCAGTGTTGTAACTCAGTGGTAGCGCTGTAACCTCAGTGTTGTTGTAACTCAATGGTAGCACTGTCACCTCAGTGTTGTAACTCAGTGGCAGCGCTGTACCTCAGTGTTGTAACTCAGTGGTAGCGCTGTCCCCTCAGTGTTGTAACTCAGTGGTAGCACTGTTACCTCAGTGTTGTAACTCAGTGGTAGCGCTGTGACCTCAGTGTTGTAACTCAGTGGTAGCACTGTCACCTCAGTGTTGTTGTAACTCAGTGGTAGCACTGTCACCTCAGTGTTGTTGTAACTCAGTGGTAGCGCAGTCACCTCAGTGTTGTAACTCAGTGGTAGCGCTATCACCTCAGTGTTGTAACTCAGTGGTAGCGCTGTCACCTCAGTGTTGTAACTCAGTGGTAGCGCTGTCACCTCAGTGTTGTTGTAACTCAGTGGTAGCGCTGTCACCTCAGTCTTGTAACTCAGTGGTAGCGCTGTTTCCTCAGTGTTGTAACTCAGTGGTAGCACTGTCACCTCAGTGTTGTAAATCAGTGGTAGCGCTGTCACCTCAGTGTTGTAACTCAGTGGTAGCGCTGACACCTCAGTGTTGTTGTAACTCAGTCATAGCGCTGCCCCCTCAGTGTTGTTGTAACTCAGTGGTAGCGCTGTCACCTCAGTGTTGTAACTCAGTGGTAGCGCTGTCACCTCAGTGTTGTAACTCCGTGGTAGCGCTGACACCTCAGTGTTGTTGTAACTCAGTCATAGCGCTGTAACCTCAGTGTTGTTGTAACTCAGTGGTAGCGCTGTCACCTCAGTGTTGTAACTCAGTGGTAGCGCTGTCACCTCAGTGTTGTAACTCCGTGGTAGCGCTGACACCTCAGTGTTGTTGTAACTCAGTCATAGCGCTGCCCCCTCAGTGTAGTAACTCAGTGGTAGCACTGTCACCTCAGTGTTGTAAATCAGTGGTAGACTTGACACCTCAGTGTTGTTGTAACTCAGTGGTAGCACTGTCACCTCAGTGTTGTTGTAACTCAGTGATAGCACTGTCACCTCAGTGTTGTTTTAACTCAGTGGCTGCGCTGTCACCTCAGTGTTGTTGTTACTCAGTGGTAGCGCTGTCACCTCAGTGTTGTAACTCAGTGGTAGCGCTGTCACCTCAGTGTTGTAACTCAGTGGTAGCGCTGACACCTCAGTGTTGTAACTCCGTGGTAGTGCTGTCACCTCAGTGTTGTTGTAACTCAGTGGTAGCGCTGTCACCTCAGTGTTGTTGTACCTCAGTGGTAGCGCTGTCAACTCAGTGTTGTAACTCAGTGGTAGCGCTGACACCTCAGTGTTGTAACTCAGTGGTAGCTCTGTCACATCAGTGTTGTAACTCTGTGGTAGCGCTGTCACTTCAGTGTTGTAACTCAGTATTAGCGCTGTCACCTCAGTGTTGTTGTAACTCAGTGGTAGCGCTGTCACCTCAGTGTTGTAACTCAGTGGGAGCGCTGTCACCTCAGTGTTGTAACTCAGTGATAGCGCTGTCACCTCATTGTTGTTGTAACTCAGTGGTAGCGCTGTCACCTCAGTGTTGTTGTAACTCAGTGGTAGCGCTGTCACCTCAGTGTTGTTGTAACACAGTGGTAGCGCTGACACCTCAGTGTTGTAACTCTGTGGCAGCGCTGTCACCTCAGTGTTGTAACTCAGTGGTAGCGCTGTTACCTCAGTGTTGTAACTCTGTGGTAGCACTGTCACCTCAGTGTTGTTGTAACTCAGTGGTAGCGCTGTCACCTCAGTGTTGTTGTAACTCAGTAGTAGCGCTGTCACCTCAGTGTTGTAACTCAGTGGTAGCGCTGTCACCTCAGTCTTGTTGTAACTTAGTGGTAGCGCTGTTACCTCAGTGTTGTAACTCTGTGGTAGCACTGTCACCTCATTGTTGTTGTAACTCAGTGGTAGCGCTGTCACCTAAGTGTTGTTGTAACTCAGTGGTAGCGCTGTCACCTCAGTGTTGTTGTAACACAGTGGTAGCACTGTCACCTCAGCGTTGTAACTCAGTGGTAGCGCTGTCACCTCAGTGTTGCTGTAACTCAGTGGCAGCGCTGTCACCTCAGTGTTGTAACTCAGTGGTAGCGCTGTTACCTCAGTGTTGTAACTCAGTGGTAGCGCTGTCACCTCAGTGTTGTAACTCAGTGGTAGCACTGTTACCTCAGTGTTGTAACTCAGTGGTAGCGCTGTCACCTCAGTGTTGTAACTCAGTGGTAGCACTGTCACCTCAGTGTTGTTGTAACTCAGTGGTAGCGCTGTCACCTCAGTGTTGTAACTCAGTGGTAGCGCTGACACCTCAGTGTTGTAACTCAGTGGTAGCACTGTTACCTCAGTGTTGTAACTCAGTGGTAGCGCTGTCACCTCAGTGTTGTAACTCAGTGGTAGCACTGTTACCTCAGTGTTGTAACTCAGTGGTAGCGCTGTCACCTCAGTGTTGTAACTCAGTGGTAGCGCTGACACCTCAGTGTTGTAACTCAGTGGTAGCACTGTTACCTCAGTGTTGTAACTCAGTGGTAGCGCTGTCCCCTCAGTGTTGTAACTCAGTGGTAGCGCTGTTACCTCAGTGTTGTAACTCAGTGGTAGCGCTGACACCTCAGTGTTGTTGTAACTCAGTCATAGCGCTGCCCCCTCAGTGTAGTAACTCAGTGGTAGCGCTGTCACCTCAGTGTTGTAAATCAGTGGTAGCGCTGACACCTCAGTGTTGTTGTAACTCAGTGGTAGCACTGTCACCTCAGTGTTGTTGTAACTCAGTGATAGCACTGTCACCTCAGTGTTGTTTTAACTCAGTGGCTGCGCTGTCACCTCAGTGTTGTTGTAACTCAGTGGTAGCGCTGTCACCTCAGTGTTGTAACTCAGTGGTAGCGCTGTCACCTCAGTGTTGTAACTCAGTGGTAGCACTGTCACCTCAGTGTTGTTTTAACTCAGTGGCTGCGCTGTCACCTCAGTGTTGTTGTAACTCAGTGGTAGCGCTGTCACCTCAGTGTTGTAACTCAGTGGTAGCGCTGTCACCTCAGTGTTGTAACTCAGTGGTAGCACTGTCACCTCAGTGTTGTTGTCACTCAGTGGTAGCGCTGACACCTCAGTGTTGTAACTCAGTGGTAGCACTGTCACCTCAGTGTTGTTGTAACTCAGTGGTAGCACTGTCACCTCAGTGTTGTTGTAACTCAGTGGTAACGCTGTCACCTCAGTGTTGTTGTAACTCAGTGGTAGCGCTGTCACCTCAGTGTTGTTGTAACTCAGTGGGAGCGCTGTCACCTCAGTGTTGTAACTCAGTGGTAGCACTGTCACCTCAGTGTTGTTGTAACTCAGTGGTAGCACTGTCACCTCAGTGTTGTTGTAACTCAATGGTAGCGCTGTCACCTCAGTCTTGTAACTCAGTGGTAGCGCTGTCTCCTCAGTGTTGTAACTCAGTGGTAGCGCTGACACCTCAGTGTTGTTGTAACTCAGTCATAGCGCTGCCCCCTCAGTGTAGTAACTCAGTGGTAGCGCTGTCACCTGTGTTGTAAATCAGTGGTAGCGCTGACACCTCAGTGTTGTTGTAACTCAGTGGTAGCACTGTCACCTCAGTGTTGTAACTCAGTGGTAGCGCTGACACCTCAGTGTTGTTTTAACTCAGTGGCTGCGCTGTCACCTCAGTGTTGTTGTAACTCAGGGGCAGCGCTGTCACCTCAGTGTTGTTGTCACTCAGTGGTAGCGCTGACACCTCAGTGTTGTAACTCAGTGGTAGCACTGTCACCTCAGTGTTGTTGTAACTCAGTGGTAGCACTGTCACCTCAGTGTTGTTGTAACTCAGTGGTAACGCTGTCACCTCAGTGTTGTTGTAACTCAGTGGTAGCGCTGTCACCTCAGTGTTGTTGTAACTCAGTGGTAGCGCTGTCACCTCATTGTCGCTGTAACTCAGTGGTAGCGCTGTCACTTCAGTGTTGCTGTAACTCAGTGGTAGCGCTGTCACCTCAGTGTTGTAACTCAGTGGGAGCGCTGTCACCTCAGTGTTGTTGTAACTCAGTGGTAGCACTGTCACCTCAGTGTGGTAACTCAGTGGGAGCGCTGTCACCTCAGTGTTGTTGTAAGTCAATGGGAGCGCTGTCACCTCAGTGTTGTTGTAACTCAGTGGGAGCACAGTCACCTCAGTGTTGTTGTAACTCAGTGGTAGCGCTGTCACCTCAGTGTTGTTGTAACTCAGTGGGAGAACAGTCACCTCTATGTTGTTGTAACTCAGTGGTAGGGCTGTCACCTCAGTGTTGTTGTAACTCAGTGGTAGCGCTGTCACCTCAGTGTTGTAACTCAGTTGTAGCGCTGTCACCTCAGTGTTGTAACACAGTGGTAGCGCTGTCACCTCAGTGTTATTGTAACTCAGTGGTAGCGCTGTCACCTCAGTGTTGTAACTCAGTGGTAGCGCTGTAACCTCAGTGTTGTTGTAACTCAATGGTAGCACTGTCACCTCAGTGTTGTAACTCAGTGGTAGCGCTGTCACCTCAGTGTTGTTGTAACTCAGTGGTAGCACTGTCACCTCAGTGTGGTAACTCAGTGGGAGCGCTGTCACCTCAGTGTTGTTGTAAGTCAATGGGAGCGCTGTCACCTCAGTGTTGTTGTAACTCAGTGGGAGCACAGTCACCTCAGTGTTGTTGTAACTCAGTGGTAGCGCTGTCACCTCAGTGTTGTTGTAACTCAGTGGTAGCACTGTCACCTCAGTGTTGTTGTAACTCAGTGGTAGCGCTGTCACCTCAGTGTTGTTGTAACTCAGTGGGAGAACAGTCACCTCAGTGTTGTTGTAACTCAGTGGTAGGGCTGTCACCTCAGTGTTGTTGTAACTCAGTGGTAGCGCTGTCACCTCAGTGTTGTAACTCAGTAGTAGCGCTGTCACCTCAGTGTTGTAACTCAGTGGTAGCGCTGTCACCTCAGTGTTATTGTAACCCAGTGGTAGCGCTGTCACCTCAGTGTTGTAACTCAGTGGTAGCGCTGTCACCTCAGTGTTGTTGTAACTCAGTGGTAGCACTGACACCTCAGTGTTGTAACTCAGTGGTAGCGCTGTCACCTCAGTGTTGTAACTCAGTGGTCGCGCTGTCACCTCAGTGTTGTAACTCAGTATTAGCGCTGTCACCTCAGTGTTGTTGTAACTCAGTGGTAGCGCTGTCACCTCAGTGTTGTAACTCAGTTGTAGTGCTGTCACCTCAGTGTTGTTGTAACTCAGTGGTAGCGCTGTCACCTCAGTGTTGTAACTCAGTGGTAGCGCTGTCACCTCAGTGTTGCGGTAACTCAGTGGTAGCGCTGTCACCTCAGTGATGTTGTAACTCAGTGGTAGCGCTGTCACCTCAGTGTTGTTGTAACTCAGTGGTAGCGCTGTCACCTCAGTGTTGCTGTAACTCAGTGGTAGCGCTGTCACATCAGTGTTGCAACACAGTGGTAGCGCTGTCACCTCAGTGTTGTAACTCAGTGGTAGCGCTGTCACCTCAGTGTTGTAACTCAGTTGTAGTGCTGTCACCTCAGTGTTGTTGGAACTCAGTGGTAGCGCTGTCACCTCAGTGTTGCGGTAACTCAGTGGTAGCGCTGTCACCTCAGTGTTGTTGTAACTCAGTGGTAGCGCTGTCACCTCAGTGTTGCTGTAACTCAGTGGTAGCGCTGTCACCTCAGTGTTGTTGTAACTCAGTGGTAGCGCTGTCACCTCAGTGTTGCTGTAACTCAGTGGTAGCGCTGTCACCTCAGTGTTGTTGTAACTCAGTGGTAGCGCTGTCACCTCAGTGTTGTAACTCAGTGGTAGCGCTGTCACCTCAGTGTTGTAACTCAGTGGTAGCGCTGTCACCTCAGTGTTGTAACTCAGTGGTAGCGCTGTCTCCTCAGTGTTGTTGTAACTCAGTGGTAGCGCTGTCACCTCAGTGTTGTTGTAACTCAGTGGTAGCACTGTCACCTCAGTGTTGTAACTCAGTGGTAGCGCTGTCACCTCAGTGTTGTTGTAACTCAGTGGTAGCGCTGTCACCTCAGTGTTGTTGTAACTCAGTGGTAGCGCTGTCACCTCAGTGTTGTAACTCAGTGGTAGCACTGTCACCTCAGTGTTGTAACTCAGTGGTAGCGCTGTCACCTCAGTGTTGTTGTAACTCAGTGGTAGCGCTGTCACCTCAGTGTTGTTGTAACTCAGTGGTGGCGCTGTCACCTCAGTGTTGTTGTAACTCAGTGGTAGCGCTGAGACCTCAGTGTTGTTGTAACTCATTGGTAGCGCTGTCACCTCAGTGTTGTAACTCAGTGGTAGCGCTGAGACCTCAGTGTTGTTGTAACTCAGTGGTAGCGCTGTCACCTCAGTGTTGTTGTAACTCTGTGGTAGCGCTGTCACCTCAGTGTTGTTGTAACTCAGTGGTAGCGCTGAGACCTCAGTGTTGTTGTAACTCATTGGTAGCGCTGTCACCTCAGTGTTGTAACTCAGTGGTAGCGCTGAGACCTCAGTGTTGTAACTCAGTGGTAGCGCTGTCACCTCAGTGTTGTTGTAACTCTGTGGTAGCGCTGTCACCTCAGTGTTGTAACTCAGTATTAGCGCTGTCACCTCAGTGTTGTTGTAACACAGTGGTAGCGCTGTCACCTCAGTGTTGTAACTCAGTGGTAGCACTGTCACCTCAGTGTTGTTGTAACACAGTGGTAGCGCTGTCACCTCAGCGTTGTAACTCAGTGGTAGCGCTGTCACCTCAGTGTTGCTGTAACTCAGTGGTCGCGCTGTCACCTCAGTGTTGTAACTCAGTGGTAGCGCTGTCACCTCAGTGTTGTTGTAACTCAGTGGTAGCGCTGTCACCTCTGTGTTGCTGTAACTCAGTGGTCGCGCTGTCACCTCAGTGTTGTAACTCAGTGGTAGCGCTGTCACCTCAGTGTTGTTGTAACTCAGTGGCAGCGCTGTCCACTCAGTGTTGTTTTAACTCAGTGGTAGCGCTGTCACCTCAGTGTTGTTGTAACTCAGTGGTAGCGCTGTCACCTCAGTGTTGTTGTAACTCAGTGGTAGCGCTGTCACCTCAGTGTTGTTGTAACTCAGTGGTAGCACTGTCACCTCAGTGTTGTAACTCAGTGGTAGCGCTGTCACCTCAGTGTTGTTGTAACTCAGTGGTAGCGCTGTCACCTCAGTGTTGTAACTCAGTGGTAGCGCTGTCACCTCAGTGTTGTAACTCAGTGGTAGCGCTGTCACCTCAGTGTTGTTGTAACTCAGTGGTAGCGCTGTCACCTCAGTGTTGTAATTCAGTGGTAGCACTGTCACCTCAGTGTTGTAACTCAGTGGTAGCGCTGTCACCTCAGTGTTGTTGTAACTCAGTGGTAGCACTGTCACCTCAGTGTTGTTGTATCTCAGTGGTAGCACTGTCACCTCAGTGTTGTAACTCAGTGGTAGCGCTGTCACCTCAGTGTTGTTGTAACTCAGTGGTAGCGCTGTCACCTCAGTGTTGTAACTCAGTGGTAGCGCTGTCACCTCAGTGTTGTAACTCAGTGGTAGCGCTGTCACCTCAGTGTTGTTGTAACTCAGTGGTAGCACTATCACCTCAGTGTTGTAACTCAGTGGTAGCGCTGTCACCTCAGTGTTGTTGTAACTCAGTGGTAGCACTGTCACCTCAGTGTTGTTGTAACTCAGTGGTAGTGCTGTCACCTCAGTGTTGTAACTCAGTGGCAGCGCTAACACCTCAGTGTTGTAACTCAGTGGCTGCGCTGTCACCTCTGTTTTGTTGTAACTCAGTGGCAGCACTGTCACCTCAGTGTTGTAACTCAGTGGTAGCGCTGTCACCTCAGTGTTGTTGTAACTCAGTGGTAGCGCTGTCACCTCAGTGTTGTAACTCAGTGGTAGCACTGACACCTCAGTGTTGTTGTAACTCAGTTGTAGCGCTGTCATCTCAGTGTTGTTGTAACTCAGTGGTAGCGCTGTCACCTCAGTGTTGTAACTCAGTTGTAGCGCTTTCACCTCAGTGTTGTAACTCAGTGGTAGCGCTGTCACCTCAGTGTTGCTGTAACTCAGTGGTAGCGCTGTGACCTCAGTGTTGTTGTAACTCAGTTGTAGCGCTGTCACCTCAGTGTTGTTGTAACTCATTGGTAGCGCTGTCACCTCAGTGTTGTAACTCAGTGGTAGCGCTGAGACCTCAGTGTTGTAACTCAGTGGTAGCGCTGTCACCTCAGTGTTGTTGTAACTCTGTGGTAGCGCTGTCACCTCAGTGTTGTAACTCAGTATTAGCGCTGTCACCTCAGTGTTGTTGTAACACAGTGGTAGCGCTGTCACCTCAGTGTTGTAACTCAGTGGTAGCACTGTCACCTCAGTGTTGTTGTAACACAGTGGTAGCGCTGTCACCTCAGCGTTGTAACTCAGTGGTAGCGCTGTCACCTCAGTGTTGCTGTAACTCAGTGGTCGCGCTGTCACCTCAGTGTTGTAACTCAGTGGTAGCGCTGTCACCTCAGTGTTGTTGTAACTCAGTGGTAGCGCTGTCACCTCTGTGTTGCTGTAACTCAGTGGTCGCGCTGTCACCTCAGTGTTGTAACTCAGTGGTAGCGCTGTCACCTCAGTGTTGTTGTAACTCAGTGGCAGCGCTGTCACCTCAGTGTTGTTTTAACTCAGTGGTAGCGCTGTCACCTCAGTGTTGTTGTAACTCAGTGGTAGCGCTGTCACCTCAGTGTTGTTGTAACTCAGTGGTAGCGCTGTCACCTCAGTGTTGTTGTAACTCAGTGGTAGCACTGTCACCTCAGTGTTGTAACTCAGTGGTAGCGCTGTCACCTCAGTGTTGTTGTAACTCAGTGGTAGCGCTGTCACCTCAGTGTTGTAACTCAGTGGTAGCGCTGTCACCTCAGTGTTGTAACTCAGTGGTAGCGCTGTCACCTCAGTGTTGTTGTAACTCAGTGGTAGCGCTGTCACCTCAGTGTTGTAATTCAGTGGTAGCACTGTCACCTCAGTGTTGTAACTCAGTGGTAGCGCTGTCACCTCAGTGTTGTTGTAACTCAGTGGTAGCACTGTCACCTCAGTGTTGTTGTATCTCAGTGGTAGCACTGTCACCTCAGTGTTGTAACTCAGTGGTAGCGCTGTCACCTCAGTGTTGTTGTAACTCAGTGGTAGCGCTGTCACCTCAGTGTTGTAACTCAGTGGTAGCGCTGTCACCTCAGTGTTGTAACTCAGTGGTAGCGCTGTCACCTCAGTGTTGTTGTAACTCAGTGGTAGCACTGTCACCTCAGTGTTGTAACTCAGTGGTAGCGCTGTCACCTCAGTGTTGTTGTAACTCAGTGGTAGCACTGTCACCTCAGTGTTGTTGTAACTCAGTGGTAGTGCTGTCACCTCAGTGTTGTAACTCAGTGGCAGCGCTGACACCTCAGTGTTGTAACTCAGTGGCTGCGCTGTCACCTCAGTTTTGTTGTAACTCAGTGGCAGCACTGTCACCTCAGTGTTGTAACTCAGTGGTAGCGCTGTCACCTCAGTGTTGTTGTAACTCAGTGGTAGCGCTGTCACCTCAGTGTTGTAACTCAGTGGTAGCACTGACACCTCAGTGTTGTTGTAACTCAGTTGTAGCGCTGTCACCTCAGTGTTGTTGTAACTCAGTGGTAGCGCTGTCACCTCAGTGTTGTAACTCAGTTGTAGCGCTTTCACCTCAGTGTTGTAACTCAGTGGTAGCGCTGTCACCTCAGTGTTGCTGTAACTCAGTGGTAGCGCTGTGACCTCAGTGTTGTTGTAACTCAGTTGTAGCGCTGTCACCTCAGTGTTGTTGTAACTCAGTGGTAGCGCTGTCACCTCAGTGTTGTTGTAACTCAGTGGTAGCACTGCCACCTCAGTGTTGTAACTCAGTGGTAGCGCTGTCACCTCAGTGTTGTAACTCAGTGGTAGTGCTGTCACCTCAGTGTTGTAACTCAGTGGTAGCGCTGCCACCTCAGTGTTGTTGTAACTCAGTGGTAGCGCTGTCAGCTCAGTGTTGTTGTAACTCAGTGGTAGCCCTGTCACCTCAGTGTTGTTGTAACTCAGTGGTAGCGCTGTCCCCTCAGTGTTGTAACTCAGTGGTAGCACTGTCACCTCAGTGCTGTAACTCAGTGGTAGCACTGTCACCTCAGTGTTGTAACTCAGTGGTAGCGCTGTCACCTCAGTGTTGTAACTCAGTGGTAGCGCTGTCACCTCAGTGTTGTAACTCAGTGGTAGCGCTGTCACCTCAGTGTTGTAACTCAGTGGTAGCACTGTCACCTCAGTGTTGTTTTAACTCAGTGGCTGCGCTGTCACCTCAGTGTTGTTGTAACTCAGTGGTAGCGCTGTCACCTCAGTGTTGTAACTCAGTGGTAGCGCTGTCACCTCAGTGTTGTAACTCAGTGGTAGCACTGTCACCTCAGTGTTGTTGTCACTCAGTGGTAGCGCTGACACCTCAGTGTTGTAACTCAGTGGTAGCACTGTCACCTCAGTGTTGTTGTAACTCAGTGGTAGCACTGTCACCTCAGTGTTGTTGTAACTCAGTGGTAACGCTGTCACCTCAGTGTTGTTGTAACTCAGTGGTAGCGCTGTCACCTCAGTGTTGTTGTAACTCAGTGGGAGCGCTGTCACCTCAGTGTTGTAACTCAGTGGTAGCACTGTCACCTCAGTGTTGTTGTAACTCAGTGGTAGCACTGTCACCTCAGTGTTGTTGTAACTCAATGGTAGCGCTGTCACCTCAGTCTTGTAACTCAGTGGTAGCGCTGTCTCCTCAGTGTTGTAACTCAGTGGTAGCGCTGACACCTCAGTGTTGTTGTAACTCAGTCATAGCGCTGCCCCCTCAGTGTAGTAACTCAGTGGTAGCGCTGTCACCTGTGTTGTAAATCAGTGGTAGCGCTGACACCTCAGTGTTGTTGTAACTCAGTGGTAGCACTGTCACCTCAGTGTTGTAACTCAGTGGTAGCGCTGACACCTCAGTGTTGTTTTAACTCAGTGGCTGCGCTGTCACCTCAGTGTTGTTGTAACTCAGGGGCAGCGCTGTCACCTCAGTGTTGTTGTCACTCAGTGGTAGCGCTGACACCTCAGTGTTGTAACTCAGTGGTAGCACTGTCACCTCAGTGTTGTTGTAACTCAGTGGTAGCACTGTCACCTCAGTGTTGTTGTAACTCAGTGGTAACGCTGTCACCTCAGTGTTGTTGTAACTCAGTGGTAGCGCTGTCACCTCAGTGTTGTTGTAACTCAGTGGTAGCGCTGTCACCTCATTGTCGCTGTAACTCAGTGGTAGCGCTGTCACTTCAGTGTTGCTGTAACTCAGTGGTAGCGCTGTCACCTCAGTGTTGTAACTCAGTGGGAGCGCTGTCACCTCAGTGTTGTTGTAACTCAGTGGTAGCACTGTCACCTCAGTGTGGTAACTCAGTGGGAGCGCTGTCACCTCAGTGTTGTTGTAAGTCAATGGGAGCGCTGTCACCTCAGTGTTGTTGTAACTCAGTGGGAGCACAGTCACCTCAGTGTTGTTGTAACTCAGTGGTAGCGCTGTCACCTCAGTGTTGTTGTAACTCAGTGGGAGAACAGTCACCTCTATGTTGTTGTAACTCAGTGGTAGGGCTGTCACCTCAGTGTTGTTGTAACTCAGTGGTAGCGCTGTCACCTCAGTGTTGTAACTCAGTTGTAGCGCTGTCACCTCAGTGTTGTAACACAGTGGTAGCGCTGTCACCTCAGTGTTATTGTAACTCAGTGGTAGCGCTGTCACCTCAGTGTTGTAACTCAGTGGTAGCGCTGTAACCTCAGTGTTGTTGTAACTCAATGGTAGCACTGTCACCTCAGTGTTGTAACTCAGTGGTAGCGCTGTCACCTCAGTGTTGTTGTAACTCAGTGGTAGCACTGTCACCTCAGTGTGGTAACTCAGTGGGAGCGCTGTCACCTCAGTGTTGTTGTAAGTCAATGGGAGCGCTGTCACCTCAGTGTTGTTGTAACTCAGTGGGAGCACAGTCACCTCAGTGTTGTTGTAACTCAGTGGTAGCGCTGTCACCTCAGTGTTGTTGTAACTCAGTGGTAGCACTGTCACCTCAGTGTTGTTGTAACTCAGTGGTAGCGCTGTCACCTCAGTGTTGTTGTAACTCAGTGGGAGAACAGTCACCTCAGTGTTGTTGTAACTCAGTGGTAGGGCTGTCACCTCAGTGTTGTTGTAACTCAGTGGTAGCGCTGTCACCTCAGTGTTGTAACTCAGTAGTAGCGCTGTCACCTCAGTGTTGTAACTCAGTGGTAGCGCTGTCACCTCAGTGTTATTGTAACCCAGTGGTAGCGCTGTCACCTCAGTGTTGTAACTCAGTGGTAGCGCTGTCACCTCAGTGTTGTTGTAACTCAGTGGTAGCACTGACACCTCAGTGTTGTAACTCAGTGGTAGCGCTGTCACCTCAGTGTTGTAACTCAGTGGTCGCGCTGTCACCTCAGTGTTGTAACTCAGTATTAGCGCTGTCACCTCAGTGTTGTTGTAACTCAGTGGTAGCGCTGTCACCTCAGTGTTGTAACTCAGTTGTAGTGCTGTCACCTCAGTGTTGTTGTAACTCAGTGGTAGCGCTGTCACCTCAGTGTTGTAACTCAGTGGTAGCGCTGTCACCTCAGTGTTGCGGTAACTCAGTGGTAGCGCTGTCACCTCAGTGATGTTGTAACTCAGTGGTAGCGCTGTCACCTCAGTGTTGTTGTAACTCAGTGGTAGCGCTGTCACCTCAGTGTTGCTGTAACTCAGTGGTAGCGCTGTCACATCAGTGTTGCAACACAGTGGTAGCGCTGTCACCTCAGTGTTGTAACTCAGTGGTAGCGCTGTCACCTCAGTGTTGTAACTCAGTTGTAGTGCTGTCACCTCAGTGTTGTTGGAACTCAGTGGTAGCGCTGTCACCTCAGTGTTGCGGTAACTCAGTGGTAGCGCTGTCACCTCAGTGTTGTTGTAACTCAGTGGTAGCGCTGTCACCTCAGTGTTGCTGTAACTCAGTGGTAGCGCTGTCACCTCAGTGTTGTTGTAACTCAGTGGTAGCGCTGTCACCTCAGTGTTGCTGTAACTCAGTGGTAGCGCTGTCACCTCAGTGTTGTTGTAACTCAGTGGTAGCGCTGTCACCTCAGTGTTGTAACTCAGTGGTAGCGCTGTCACCTCAGTGTTGTAACTCAGTGGTAGCGCTGTCACCTCAGTGTTGTAACTCAGTGGTAGCGCTGTCTCCTCAGTGTTGTTGTAACTCAGTGGTAGCGCTGTCACCTCAGTGTTGTTGTAACTCAGTGGTAGCACTGTCACCTCAGTGTTGTAACTCAGTGGTAGCGCTGTCACCTCAGTGTTGTTGTAACTCAGTGGTAGCGCTGTCACCTCAGTGTTGTTGTAACTCAGTGGTAGCGCTGTCACCTCAGTGTTGTAACTCAGTGGTAGCACTGTCACCTCAGTGTTGTAACTCAGTGGTAGCGCTGTCACCTCAGTGTTGTTGTAACTCAGTGGTAGCGCTGTCACCTCAGTGTTGTTGTAACTCAGTGGTGGCGCTGTCACCTCAGTGTTGTTGTAACTCAGTGGTAGCGCTGAGACCTCAGTGTTGTTGTAACTCATTGGTAGCGCTGTCACCTCAGTGTTGTAACTCAGTGGTAGCGCTGAGACCTCAGTGTTGTTGTAACTCAGTGGTAGCGCTGTCACCTCAGTGTTGTTGTAACTCTGTGGTAGCGCTGTCACCTCAGTGTTGTTGTAACTCAGTGGTAGCGCTGAGACCTCAGTGTTGTTGTAACTCATTGGTAGCGCTGTCACCTCAGTGTTGTAACTCAGTGGTAGCGCTGAGACCTCAGTGTTGTAACTCAGTGGTAGCGCTGTCACCTCAGTGTTGTTGTAACTCTGTGGTAGCGCTGTCACCTCAGTGTTGTAACTCAGTATTAGCGCTGTCACCTCAGTGTTGTTGTAACACAGTGGTAGCGCTGTCACCTCAGTGTTGTAACTCAGTGGTAGCACTGTCACCTCAGTGTTGTTGTAACACAGTGGTAGCGCTGTCACCTCAGCGTTGTAACTCAGTGGTAGCGCTGTCACCTCAGTGTTGCTGTAACTCAGTGGTCGCGCTGTCACCTCAGTGTTGTAACTCAGTGGTAGCGCTGTCACCTCAGTGTTGTTGTAACTCAGTGGTAGCGCTGTCACCTCTGTGTTGCTGTAACTCAGTGGTCGCGCTGTCACCTCAGTGTTGTAACTCAGTGGTAGCGCTGTCACCTCAGTGTTGTTGTAACTCAGTGGCAGCGCTGTCCACTCAGTGTTGTTTTAACTCAGTGGTAGCGCTGTCACCTCAGTGTTGTTGTAACTCAGTGGTAGCGCTGTCACCTCAGTGTTGTTGTAACTCAGTGGTAGCGCTGTCACCTCAGTGTTGTTGTAACTCAGTGGTAGCACTGTCACCTCAGTGTTGTAACTCAGTGGTAGCGCTGTCACCTCAGTGTTGTTGTAACTCAGTGGTAGCGCTGTCACCTCAGTGTTGTAACTCAGTGGTAGCGCTGTCACCTCAGTGTTGTAACTCAGTGGTAGCGCTGTCACCTCAGTGTTGTTGTAACTCAGTGGTAGCGCTGTCACCTCAGTGTTGTAATTCAGTGGTAGCACTGTCACCTCAGTGTTGTAACTCAGTGGTAGCGCTGTCACCTCAGTGTTGTTGTAACTCAGTGGTAGCACTGTCACCTCAGTGTTGTTGTATCTCAGTGGTAGCACTGTCACCTCAGTGTTGTAACTCAGTGGTAGCGCTGTCACCTCAGTGTTGTTGTAACTCAGTGGTAGCGCTGTCACCTCAGTGTTGTAACTCAGTGGTAGCGCTGTCACCTCAGTGTTGTAACTCAGTGGTAGCGCTGTCACCTCAGTGTTGTTGTAACTCAGTGGTAGCACTATCACCTCAGTGTTGTAACTCAGTGGTAGCGCTGTCACCTCAGTGTTGTTGTAACTCAGTGGTAGCACTGTCACCTCAGTGTTGTTGTAACTCAGTGGTAGTGCTGTCACCTCAGTGTTGTAACTCAGTGGCAGCGCTAACACCTCAGTGTTGTAACTCAGTGGCTGCGCTGTCACCTCTGTTTTGTTGTAACTCAGTGGCAGCACTGTCACCTCAGTGTTGTAACTCAGTGGTAGCGCTGTCACCTCAGTGTTGTTGTAACTCAGTGGTAGCGCTGTCACCTCAGTGTTGTAACTCAGTGGTAGCACTGACACCTCAGTGTTGTTGTAACTCAGTTGTAGCGCTGTCATCTCAGTGTTGTTGTAACTCAGTGGTAGCGCTGTCACCTCAGTGTTGTAACTCAGTTGTAGCGCTTTCACCTCAGTGTTGTAACTCAGTGGTAGCGCTGTCACCTCAGTGTTGCTGTAACTCAGTGGTAGCGCTGTGACCTCAGTGTTGTTGTAACTCAGTTGTAGCGCTGTCACCTCAGTGTTGTTGTAACTCATTGGTAGCGCTGTCACCTCAGTGTTGTAACTCAGTGGTAGCGCTGAGACCTCAGTGTTGTAACTCAGTGGTAGCGCTGTCACCTCAGTGTTGTTGTAACTCTGTGGTAGCGCTGTCACCTCAGTGTTGTAACTCAGTATTAGCGCTGTCACCTCAGTGTTGTTGTAACACAGTGGTAGCGCTGTCACCTCAGTGTTGTAACTCAGTGGTAGCACTGTCACCTCAGTGTTGTTGTAACACAGTGGTAGCGCTGTCACCTCAGCGTTGTAACTCAGTGGTAGCGCTGTCACCTCAGTGTTGCTGTAACTCAGTGGTCGCGCTGTCACCTCAGTGTTGTAACTCAGTGGTAGCGCTGTCACCTCAGTGTTGTTGTAACTCAGTGGTAGCGCTGTCACCTCTGTGTTGCTGTAACTCAGTGGTCGCGCTGTCACCTCAGTGTTGTAACTCAGTGGTAGCGCTGTCACCTCAGTGTTGTTGTAACTCAGTGGCAGCGCTGTCACCTCAGTGTTGTTTTAACTCAGTGGTAGCGCTGTCACCTCAGTGTTGTTGTAACTCAGTGGTAGCGCTGTCACCTCAGTGTTGTTGTAACTCAGTGGTAGCGCTGTCACCTCAGTGTTGTTGTAACTCAGTGGTAGCACTGTCACCTCAGTGTTGTAACTCAGTGGTAGCGCTGTCACCTCAGTGTTGTTGTAACTCAGTGGTAGCGCTGTCACCTCAGTGTTGTAACTCAGTGGTAGCGCTGTCACCTCAGTGTTGTAACTCAGTGGTAGCGCTGTCACCTCAGTGTTGTTGTAACTCAGTGGTAGCGCTGTCACCTCAGTGTTGTAATTCAGTGGTAGCACTGTCACCTCAGTGTTGTAACTCAGTGGTAGCGCTGTCACCTCAGTGTTGTTGTAACTCAGTGGTAGCACTGTCACCTCAGTGTTGTTGTATCTCAGTGGTAGCACTGTCACCTCAGTGTTGTAACTCAGTGGTAGCGCTGTCACCTCAGTGTTGTTGTAACTCAGTGGTAGCGCTGTCACCTCAGTGTTGTAACTCAGTGGTAGCGCTGTCACCTCAGTGTTGTAACTCAGTGGTAGCGCTGTCACCTCAGTGTTGTTGTAACTCAGTGGTAGCACTGTCACCTCAGTGTTGTAACTCAGTGGTAGCGCTGTCACCTCAGTGTTGTTGTAACTCAGTGGTAGCACTGTCACCTCAGTGTTGTTGTAACTCAGTGGTAGTGCTGTCACCTCAGTGTTGTAACTCAGTGGCAGCGCTGACACCTCAGTGTTGTAACTCAGTGGCTGCGCTGTCACCTCAGTTTTGTTGTAACTCAGTGGCAGCACTGTCACCTCAGTGTTGTAACTCAGTGGTAGCGCTGTCACCTCAGTGTTGTTGTAACTCAGTGGTAGCGCTGTCACCTCAGTGTTGTAACTCAGTGGTAGCACTGACACCTCAGTGTTGTTGTAACTCAGTTGTAGCGCTGTCACCTCAGTGTTGTTGTAACTCAGTGGTAGCGCTGTCACCTCAGTGTTGTAACTCAGTTGTAGCGCTTTCACCTCAGTGTTGTAACTCAGTGGTAGCGCTGTCACCTCAGTGTTGCTGTAACTCAGTGGTAGCGCTGTGACCTCAGTGTTGTTGTAACTCAGTTGTAGCGCTGTCACCTCAGTGTTGTTGTAACTCAGTGGTAGCGCTGTCACCTCAGTGTTGTTGTAACTCAGTGGTAGCACTGCCACCTCAGTGTTGTAACTCAGTGGTAGCGCTGTCACCTCAGTGTTGTAACTCAGTGGTAGTGCTGTCACCTCAGTGTTGTAACTCAGTGGTAGCGCTGCCACCTCAGTGTTGTTGTAACTCAGTGGTAGCGCTGTCAGCTCAGTGTTGTTGTAACTCAGTGGTAGCCCTGTCACCTCAGTGTTGTTGTAACTCAGTGGTAGCGCTGTCCCCTCAGTGTTGTAACTCAGTGGTAGCACTGTCACCTCAGTGCTGTAACTCAGTGGTAGCACTGTCACCTCAGTGTTGTAACTCAGTGGTAGCGCTGTCACCTCAGTGTTGTAACTCAGTGGTAGCGCTGTCACCTCAGTGTTGTAACTCAGTGGTAGCGCTGTCACCTCAGTGTTGGAACTCAGTGGTAGCGCTGTCACCTCAGTGTTGTAACTCAGTGGTAGCGCTGTCACCTCAGTGTTGTAACTCAGTGGTAGCGCTGTCACCTCAGTCTTGTTGTAACTCAGTGGTAGCGCTGTCACCTGAGTGTTGTAACTCAGTGGTAGCGCTGTCAGCTCAGTGTTGTTGTAACTCAGTGGTAGCGCTGTCACCTCAGTGTTGTAACTAAGTGGTAGCGCTGTCAGCTCAGTGTTGTTGTAACTCAGTGGGAGCGCTGTCACCTCAGTGTTGTAAATCCGTGGTAGCACTGTCACCTCAGTGTTGTAACTCAGTGGTAGCGCTGTTACCTCAGTGTTGTTGTAACTCAGTGGTAGCGCTGTCACCTCAGTGTTGTAACTCAGTGGTAGCACTGTCACCTCAGTGTTGTAACTCAGTGGTAGCACTGTCACTTCAGTGTTGTTGTAACTCAGTGGCAGCACTGTCATCTCAGTGTTGTTGTAACTCAGTGGGGGCGCTGTCACCTCAGTGTTGTTGTAACTCAGTGGTAGCGCTGTCACCTCAGTGTTGTAACTCAGTGGTAGCGCTGTCACCTCAGTGTTGTAACTCAGTGGTCGCGCTGTCACCTCAGTGTTGTAACTCAGTGGTAGCGCTGTCACCTCAGCGTTGTAACTCAGTGGTAGCGCTGTCACCTCAGTGTTGCTGTAACTCAGTGGTCGCGCTGTCACCTCAGTGTTGTAACTCAGTGGTAGCGCTGTCACCTCAGTGTTGTTGTAACTCAGTGGTAGCGCTGTCACCTCTGTGTTGCTGTAACTCAGTGGTCGCGCTGTCACCTCAGTGTTGTAACTCAGTGGCAGCGCTGTCACCTCAGTGTTGTTGTAATTCAGTGGCAGCGCTGTCACCTCAGTGTTGTTTCAACTCAGTGGTAGCGCTGTCACCTCAGTGTTGTTGTAACTCAGTGGTAGCGCTGTCACCTCAGTGTTGTTGTAACTCAGTGGTAGCGCTGTCACCTCAGTGTTGTTGTAACTCAGTGGTAGCACTGTCACCTCAGTGTTGTAACTCAGTGGTAGCGCTGTCACCTCAGTGTTGTTGTAACTCAGTGGTAGCGCTGTCACCTCAGTGTTGTAACTCAGTGGTAGCGCTGTCACCTCAGTGTTGTAACTCAGTGGTAGCGCTGTCACCTCAGTGTTGTTGTAACTCAGTGGTAGCGCTGTCACCTCAGTGTTGTAATTCAGTGGTAGCACTGTCACCTCAGTGTTGTAACTCAGTGGTAGCGCTGTCACCTCAGTGTTGTTGTAACTCAGTGGTAGCACTGTCACCTCAGTGTTGTTGTATCTCAGTGGTAGCACTGTCACCTCAGTGTTGTAACTCAGTGGTAGCGCTGTCACCTCAGTGTTGTTGTAACTCAGTGGTAGCGCTGTCACCTCAGTGTTGTAACTCAGTGGTAGCGCTGTCACCTCAGTGTTGTAACTCAGTGGTAGCGCTGTCACCTCAGTGTTGTTGTAACTCAGTGGTAGCACTATCACCTCAGTGTTGTAACTCAGTGGTAGCGCTGTCACCTCAGTGTTGTTGTAACTCAGTGGTAGCACTGTCACCTCAGTGTTGTTGTAACTCAGTGGTAGTGCTGTCACCTCAGTGTTGTAACTCAGTGGCAGCGCTGACACCTCAGTGTTGTAACTCAGTGGCTGCGCTGTCACCTCAGTTTTGTTGTAACTCAGTGGCAGCACTGTCACCTCAGTGTTGTAACTCAGTGGTAGCGCTGTCACCTCAGTGTTGTTGTAACTCAGTGGTAGCGCTGTCACCTCAGTGTTGTAACTCAGTGGTAGCACTGACACCTCAGTGTTGTTGTAACTCAGTTGTAGCGCTGTCATCTCAGTGTTGTTGTAACTCAGTGGTAGCGCTGTCACCTCAGTGTTGTAACTCAGTTGTAGCGCTTTCACCTCAGTGTTGTAACTCAGTGGTAGCGCTGTCACCTCAGTGTTGCTGTAACTCAGTGGTAGCGCTGTGACCTCAGTGTTGTTGTAACTCAGTTGTAGCGCTGTCACCTCAGTGTTGTTGTAACTCATTGGTAGCGCTGTCACCTCAGTGTTGTAACTCAGTGGTAGCGCTGAGACCTCAGTGTTGTAACTCAGTGGTAGCGCTGTCACCTCAGTGTTGTTGTAACTCTGTGGTAGCGCTGTCACCTCAGTGTTGTAACTCAGTATTAGCGCTGTCACCTCAGTGTTGTTGTAACACAGTGGTAGCGCTGTCACCTCAGTGTTGTAACTCAGTGGTAGCACTGTCACCTCAGTGTTGTTGTAACACAGTGGTAGCGCTGTCACCTCAGCGTTGTAACTCAGTGGTAGCGCTGTCACCTCAGTGTTGCTGTAACTCAGTGGTCGCGCTGTCACCTCAGTGTTGTAACTCAGTGGTAGCGCTGTCACCTCAGTGTTGTTGTAACTCAGTGGTAGCGCTGTCACCTCTGTGTTGCTGTAACTCAGTGGTCGCGCTGTCACCTCAGTGTTGTAACTCAGTGGTAGCGCTGTCACCTCAGTGTTGTTGTAACTCAGTGGCAGCGCTGTCACCTCAGTGTTGTTTTAACTCAGTGGTAGCGCTGTCACCTCAGTGTTGTTGTAACTCAGTGGTAGCGCTGTCACCTCAGTGTTGTTGTAACTCAGTGGTAGCGCTGTCACCTCAGTGTTGTTGTAACTCAGTGGTAGCACTGTCACCTCAGTGTTGTAACTCAGTGGTAGCGCTGTCACCTCAGTGTTGTTGTAACTCAGTGGTAGCGCTGTCACCTCAGTGTTGTAACTCAGTGGTAGCGCTGTCACCTCAGTGTTGTAACTCAGTGGTAGCGCTGTCACCTCAGTGTTGTTGTAACTCAGTGGTAGCGCTGTCACCTCAGTGTTGTAATTCAGTGGTAGCACTGTCACCTCAGTGTTGTAACTCAGTGGTAGCGCTGTCACCTCAGTGTTGTTGTAACTCAGTGGTAGCACTGTCACCTCAGTGTTGTTGTATCTCAGTGGTAGCACTGTCACCTCAGTGTTGTAACTCAGTGGTAGCGCTGTCACCTCAGTGTTGTTGTAACTCAGTGGTAGCGCTGTCACCTCAGTGTTGTAACTCAGTGGTAGCGCTGTCACCTCAGTGTTGTAACTCAGTGGTAGCGCTGTCACCTCAGTGTTGTTGTAACTCAGTGGTAGCACTGTCACCTCAGTGTTGTAACTCAGTGGTAGCGCTGTCACCTCAGTGTTGTTGTAACTCAGTGGTAGCACTGTCACCTCAGTGTTGTTGTAACTCAGTGGTAGTGCTGTCACCTCAGTGTTGTAACTCAGTGGCAGCGCTGACACCTCAGTGTTGTAACTCAGTGGCTGCGCTGTCACCTCAGTTTTGTTGTAACTCAGTGGCAGCACTGTCACCTCAGTGTTGTAACTCAGTGGTAGCGCTGTCACCTCAGTGTTGTTGTAACTCAGTGGTAGCGCTGTCACCTCAGTGTTGTAACTCAGTGGTAGCACTGACACCTCAGTGTTGTTGTAACTCAGTTGTAGCGCTGTCATCTCAGTGTTGTTGTAACTCAGTGGTAGCGCTGTCACCTCAGTGTTGTAACTCAGTTGTAGCGCTTTCACCTCAGTGTTGTAACTCAGTGGTAGCGCTGTCACCTCAGTGTTGCTGTAACTCAGTGGTAGCGCTGTGACCTCAGTGTTGTTGTAACTCAGTTGTAGCGCTGTCACCTCAGTGTTGTTGTAACTCAGTGGTAGCGCTGTCACCTCAGTGTTGTTGTAACTCAGTGGTAGCACTGCCACCTCAGTGTTGTAACTCAGTGGTAGCGCTGTCACCTCAGTGTTGTAACTCAGTGGTAGTGCTGTCACCTCAGTGTTTTAACTCAGTGGTAGCACTGTCACCTCAGTGTTGTAACTCAGTGGTAGCGCTGTCAGCTCAGTGTTGTTGTAACTCAGTGGTAGCACTGAAACCTCAGTGTTGTTGTAACTCAGTGGTAGCGCTGTCAGCTCAGTGTTGTTGTAACTCAGTGGTAGCCCTGTCACCTCAGTGTTGTTGTAACTCAGTGGTAGCGCTGTCCCCTCAGTGTTGTAACTCAGTGGTAGCACTGTCACCTCAGTGCTGTAACTCAGTGGTAGCACTGTCACCTCAGTGTTGTAACTCAGTGGTAGCGCTGTCACCTCAGTGTTGTAACTCAGTGGTAGCGCTGTCACCTCAGTGTTGTAACTCAGTGGTAGCGCTGTCACCTCAGTGTTGGAACTCAGTGGTAGCGCTGTCACCTCAGTGTTGTAACTCAGTGGTAGCGCTGTCACCTCAGTGTTGTAACTATGTGGTAGCGCTGTCACCTCAGTCTTGTTGTAACTCAGTGGTAGCGCTGTCACCTGAGTGTTGTAACTCAGTGGTAGCGCTGTCAGCTCAGTGTTGTTGTAACTCAGTGGTAGCGCTGTCACCTCAGTGTTGTAACTAAGTGGTAGCGCTGTCAGCTCAGTGTTGTTGTAACTCAGTGGGAGCGCTGTCACCTCAGTGTTGTAAATCCGTGGTAGCGCTGTCACCTCAGTGTTGTAACTCAGTGGTAGCGCTGTCACCTCAGTCTTGTTGTAACTCAGTGGTAGCGCTGTCACCTGAGTGTTGTAACTCAGTGGTAGCGCTGTCAGCTCAGTGTTGTTGTAACTCAGTGGTAGCGCTGTCACCTCAGTGTTGTAACTAAGTGGTAGCGCTGTCAGCTCAGTGTTGTTGTAACTCAGTGGGAGCGCTGTCACCTCAGTGTTGTAACTCAGTGGTAGCGCTGTTACCTCAGTGTTGTTGTAACTCAGTGGTAGCGCTGTCACCTCAGTGTTGTAACTCAGTGGTAGCACTGTCACCTCAGTGTTGTTGTAACTCAGTGGTAGCGCTGTCACCTCAGTGTTGTAACTCAGTGGTAGCGCTGTCACCTCAGTGTTGTAACTCAGTGGTAGCGCTGTCACCTCAGTGTTGTAACTCAGTGGTAGCACTGTCACTTCAGTGTTGTTGTAACTCAGTGGCAGCACTGTCATCTCAGTGTTGTTGTAACTCAGTGGGGGCGCTGTCACCTCAGTGTTGTTGTAACTCAGTGGTAGCGCTGTCACCTCAGTGTTGTAACTCAGTGGTAGCGCTGTCACCTCAGTGTTGTAACTCAGTGGTCGCGCTGTCACCTCAGTGTTGTAACTCAGTGGTAGCGCTGTCACCTCAGTGTTGTAACTCAGTGGTAGCACTGTCACCTCAGTGTTGTAACTCAGTGGTAGCGATGTCACCTCAGTGTTGTAACTCAGTGGTAGCGCTGTCACCTCAGTGTTGTAACTCAGTGCTAGCACTGTCACCTCAGTGTTGTAACTCAGTGGTAGCACTGTCACCTCAGTGTTGTTGTAACTCAGTGGTAGCGCTGTCACCTCAGTGTTGTAACTCAGTGGTAGCGCTGTCACCTCAGTGTTGTAACTCAGTGGTAGCACTGTCACTTCAGTGTTGTTGTAACTCAGTGGCAGCACTGTCATCTCAGTGTTGTTGTAACTCAGTGGCAGCGCTGTCACCTCAGTGTTGTAACTCAGTGGTAGCGCTGTCACCTCAGTGTTGTTGTAACTCAGTGGTAGCGCTGTCAGCTCAGTGTTGTTGTAACTCAGTGGTAGCGCTGTCACCTCAGTGTTGTTGTAACTCAGTGGTAGCGCTGTCACCTCAGTGTTGTTGTAACTCAGTGGTAGCACTGTCACCTCAGTGTTGTTGTAACTCAGTGGGAGCGCTGTCACCTCAGTGTTGTAAATCCGTGGTAGCACTGTCACCTCAGTGTTGTAACTCAGTGGTAGCGCTGTTACCTCAGTGTTGTTGTAACTCAGTGGTAGCGCTGTCACCTCAGTGTTGTAACTCAGTGGGAGCACTGTCACCTCAGTGTTGTTGTAACTCAGTGGTAGCGCTGTCACCTCAGTGTTGTAACTCAGTGGTAGCGCTGTCACCTCAGTGTTGTAACTCAGTGGTAGCACTGTCACTTCAGTGTTGTTGTAACTCAGTGGCAGCACTGTCATCTCAGTGTTGTTGTAACTCAGTGGGGGCGCTGTCACCTCAGTGTTGTTGTAACTCAGTGGTAGCGCTGTCACCTCAGTGTTGTAACTCAGTGGTAGCGCTGTCACCTCAGTGTTGTAACTCAGTGGTCGCGCTGTCACCTCAGTGTTGTAACTCAGTGGTAGCGCTGTCACCTCAGTGTTGTAACTCAGTGGTAGCACTGTCACCTCAGTGTTGTAACTCAGTGGTAGCGCTGTCACCTCAGTGTTGTAACTCAGTGGTAGCGCTGTCACCTCAGTGTTGTAACTCAGTGGTAACGCTGTCACCTCAGTGTTGTAACTCAGTGGTAGCGCTGTCACCTCAGTGTTGTTGTAACTCAGTGGTAGCGCTGTCACCTCAGTGTTGTTGTAACTCAGTGGTAGCACTGTCACCTCAGTGTTGTAACTCAGTGGTAGCGCTGTCACCTCAGTGTTGTTGTAACTCAGTGGTAGCGCTGTCACCTCAGTGTTGTAACTCAGTGGTAGCGCTGTCACCTCAGTGTTGTAACTCAGTGGTAGCGCTGTCACCTCAGTGTTGTAATTCAGTGGTAGCACTGTCACCTCAGTGTTGTAACTCAGTGGTAGCGCTGTCACCTCAGTGTTGTTGTAACTCAGTGGTAGCACTGTCACCTCAGTGTTGTTGTATCTCAGTGGTAGCACTGTCACCTCAGTGTTGTAACTCAGTGGTAGCGCTGTCACCTCAGTGTTGTTGTAACTCAGTGGTAGCGCTGTCACCTCAGTGTTGTAACTCAGTGGTAGCGCTGTCACCTCAGTGTTGTAACTCAGTGGTAGCGCTGTCACCTCAGTGTTGTTGTAACTCAGTGGTAGCACTATCACCTCAGTGTTGTAACTCAGTGGTAGCGCTGTCACCTCAGTGTTGTTGTAACTCAGTGGTAGCACTGTCACCTCAGTGTTGTTGTAACTCAGTGGTAGTGCTGTCACCTCAGTGTTGTAACTCAGTGGCAGCGCTGACACCTCAGTGTTGTAACTCAGTGGCTGCGCTGTCACCTCAGTTTTGTTGTAACTCAGTGGCAGCACTGTCACCTCAGTGTTGTAACTCAGTGGTAGCGCTGTCACCTCAGTGTTGTTGTAACTCAGTGGTAGCGCTGTCACCTCAGTGTTGTATCTCAGTGGTAGCACTGACACCTCAGTGTTGTTGTAACTCAGTTGTAGCGCTGTCATCTCAGTGTTGTTGTAACTCAGTGGTAGCGCTGTCACCTCAGTGTTGTAACTCAGTTGTAGCGCTTTCACCTCAGTGTTGTAACTCAGTGGTAGCGCTGTCACCTCAGTGTTGCTGTAACTCAGTGGTAGCGCTGTGACCTCAGTGTTGTTGTAACTCAGTTGTAGCGCTGTCACCTCAGTGTTGTTGTAACTCATTGGTAGCGCTGTCACCTCAGTGTTGTAACTCAGTGGTAGCGCTGAGACCTCAGTGTTGTAACTCAGTGGTAGCGCTGTCACCTCATTGTTGTTGTAACTCTGTGGTAGCGCTGTCACCTCAGTGTTGTAACTCAGTATTAGCGCTGTCACCTCAGTGTTGTTGTAACACAGTGGTAGCGCTGTCACCTCAGTGTTGTAACTCAGTGGTAGCACTGTCACCTCAGTGTTGTTGTAACACAGTGGTAGCGCTGTCACCTCAGCGTTGTAACTCAGTGGTAGCGCTGTCACCTCAGTGTTGCTGTAACTCAGTGGTCGCGCTGTCACCTCAGTGTTGTAACTCAGTGGTAGCGATGTCACCTCAGTGTTGTTGTAACTCAGTGGTAGCGCTGTCACCTCTGTGTTGCTGTAACTCAGTGGTCGCGCTGTCACCTCAGTGTTGTAACTCAGTGGTAGCGCTGTCACCTCAGTGTTGTTGTAACTCAGTGGCAGCGCTGTCACCTCAGTGTTGTTTTAACTCAGTGGTAGCGCTGTCACCTCAGTGTTGTTGTAACTCAGTGGTAGCGCTGTCACCTCAGTGTTGTTGTAACTCAGTGGTAGCGCTGTCACCTCAGTGTTGTTGTAACTCAGTGGTAGCACTGTCACCTCAGTGTTGTAACTCAGTGGTAGCGCTGTCACCTCAGTGTTGTTGTAACTCAGTGGTAGCGCTGTCACCTCAGTGTTGTAACTCAGTGGTAGCGCTGTCACCTCAGTGTTGTTGTAACTCAGTGGTAGCGCTGTCACCTCAGTGTTGTAACTCAGTGGTAGCGCTGTCACCTCAGTGTTGTTGTAACTCAGTGGTAGCGCTGTCACCTCAGTGTTGTAACTCAGTGGTAGCGCTGTCACCTCAGTGTTGCTGTAACTCAGTGGTAGCGCTGTCACCTCAGTGTTGTAACTCAGTGGTAGCGCTGTCACCTCAGTGTTGTTGTAACTCAGTGGTAGCGCTGTCACCTCAGTGTTGTAATTCAGTGGTAGCACTGTCACCTCAGTGTTGTAACTCAGTGGTAGCGCTGTCACCTCAGTGTTGTTGTAACTCAGTGGTAGCACTGTCACCTCAGTGTTGTTGTATCTCAGTGGTAGCACTGTCACCTCAGTGTTGTAACTCAGTGGTAGCGCTGTCACCTCAGTGTTGTTGTAACTCAGTGGTAGCGCTGTCACCTCAGTGTTGTAACTCAGTGGTAGCGCTGTCACCTCAGTGTTGTAACTCAGTGGTAGCGCTGTCACCTCAGTGTTGTTGTAACTCAGTGGTAGCACTGTCACCTCAGTGTTGTAACTCAGTGGTAGCGCTGTCACCTCAGTGTTGTTGTAACTCAGTGGTAGCACTGTCACCTCAGTGTTGTTGTAACTCAGTGGTAGTGCTGTCACCTCAGTGTTGTAACTCAGTGGCAGCGCTGACACCTCAGTGTTGTAACTCAGTGGCTGCGCTGTCACCTCAGTTTTGTTGTAACTCAGTGGCAGCACTGTCACCTCAGTGTTGTAACTCAGTGGTAGCGCTGTCACCTCAGTGTTGTTGTAACTCAGTGGTAGCGCTGTCACCTCAGTGTTGTAACTCAGTGGTAGCACTGACACCTCAGTGTTGTTGTAACTCAGTTGTAGCGCTGTCATCTCAGTGTTGTTGTAACTCAGTGGTAGCGCTGTCACCTCAGTGTTGTAACTCAGTTGTAGCGCTTTCACCTCAGTGTTGTAACTCAGTGGTAGCGCTGTCACCTCAGTGTTGCTGTAACTCAGTGGTAGCGCTGTGACCTCAGTGTTGTTGTAACTCAGTTGTAGCGCTGTCACCTCAGTGTTGTTGTAACTCAGTGGTAGCGCTGTCACCTCAGTGTTGTTGTAACTCAGTGGTAGCACTGCCACCTCAGTGTTGTAACTCAGTGGTAGCGCTGTCACCTCAGTGTTGTAACTCAGTGGTAGTGCTGTCACCTCAGTGTTTTAACTCAGTGGTAGCACTGTCACCTCAGTGTTGTAACTCAGTGGTAGCGCTGTCAGCTCAGTGTTGTTGTAACTCAGTGGTAGCACTGAAACCTCAGTGTTGTTGTAACTCAGTGGTAGCGCTGTCAGCTCAGTGTTGTTGTAACTCAGTGGTAGCCCTGTCACCTCAGTGTTGTTGTAACTCAGTGGTAGCGCTGTCCCCTCAGTGTTGTAACTCAGTGGTAGCACTGTCACCTCAGTGCTGTAACTCAGTGGTAGCACTGTCACCTCAGTGTTGTAACTCAGTGGTAGCGCTGTCACCTCAGTGTTGTAACTCAGTGGTAGCGCTGTCACCTCAGTGTTGTAACTCAGTGGTAGCGCTGTCACCTCAGTGTTGGAACTCAGTGGTAGCGCTGTCACCTCAGTGTTGTAACTCAGTGGTAGCGCTGTCACCTCAGTGTTGTAACTCAGTGGTAGCGCTGTCACCTCAGTCTTGTTGTAACTCAGTGGTAGCGCTGTCACCTGAGTGTTGTAACTCAGTGGTAGCGCTGTCAGCTCAGTGTTGTTGTAACTCAGTGGTAGCGCTGTCACCTCAGTGTTGTAACTAAGTGGTAGCGCTGTCAGCTCAGTGTTGTTGTAACTCAGTGGGAGCGCTGTCACCTCAGTGTTGTAAATCCGTGGTAGCACTGTCACCTCAGTGTTGTAACTCAGTGGTAGCGCTGTTACCTCAGTGTTGTTGTAACTCAGTGGTAGCGCTGTCACCTCAGTGTTGTAACTCAGTGGTAGCACTGTCACCTCAGTGTTGTTGTAACTCAGTGGTAGCGCTGTCACCTCAGTGTTGTAACTCAGTGGTAGCACTGTCACCTCAGTGTTGTAACTCAGTGGTAGCACTGTCACTTCAGTGTTGTTGTAACTCAGTGGCAGCACTGTCATCTCAGTGTTGTTGTAACTCAGTGGGGGCGCTGTCACCTCAGTGTTGTTGTAACTCAGTGGTAGCGCTGTCACCTCAGTGTTGTTGTAACTCAGTGGTCGCACTGTCACCTCAGTGTTGTTGTAACTCAGTGGGAGCGCTGTCACCTCAGTGTTGTAAATCCGTGGTAGCACTGTCACCTCAGTGTTGTAACTCAGTGGTAGCGCTGTTACCTCAGTGTTGTTGTAACTCAGTGGTAGCGCTGTCACCTCAGTGTTGTAACTCAGTGGGAGCACTGTCACCTCAGTGTTGTTGTAACTCAGTGGTAGCGCTGTCACCTCAGTGTTGTAACTCAGTGGTAGCGCTGTCACCTCAGTGTTGTAACTCAGTGGTAGCACTGTCACTTCAGTGTTGTTGTAACTCAGTGGCAGCACTGTCATCTCAGTGTTGTTGTAACTCAGTGGGGGCGCTGTCACCTCAGTGTTGTTGTAACTCAGTGGTAGCGCTGTCACCTCAGTGTTGTAACTCAGTGGTAGCGCTGTCACCTCAGTGTTGTAACTCAGTGGTCGCGCTGTCACCTCAGTGTTGTAACTCAGTGGTAGCGCTGTCACCTCAGTGTTGTAACTCAGTGGTAGCACTGTCACCTCAGTGTTGTAACTCAGTGGTAGCGCTGTCACCTCAGTGTTGTAACTCAGTGGTAGCGCTGTCACCTCAGTGTTGTAACTCAGTGGTAACGCTGTCACCTCAGTGTTGTAACTCAGTGGTAGCGCTGTCACCTCAGTGTTGTTGTAACTCAGTGGTAGCGCTGTCACCTCAGTGTTGTTGTAACTCAGTGGTAGCACTGTCACCTCAGTGTTGTAACTCAGTGGTAGCGCTGTCACCTCAGTGTTGTTGTAACTCAGTGGTAGCGCTGTCACCTCAGTGTTGTAACTCAGTGGTAGCGCTGTCACCTCAGTGTTGTAACTCAGTGGTAGCGCTGTCACCTCAGTGTTGTTGTAACTCAGTGGTAGCGCTGTCACCTCAGTGTTGTAATTCAGTGGTAGCACTGTCACCTCAGTGTTGTAACTCAGTGGTAGCGCTGTCACCTCAGTGTTGTTGTAACTCAGTGGTAGCACTGTCACCTCAGTGTTGTTGTATCTCAGTGGTAGCACTGTCACCTCAGTGTTGTAACTCAGTGGTAGCGCTGTCACCTCAGTGTTGTTGTAACTCAGTGGTAGCGCTGTCACCTCAGTGTTGTAACTCAGTGGTAGCGCTGTCACCTCAGTGTTGTAACTCAGTGGTAGCGCTGTCACCTCAGTGTTGTTGTAACTCAGTGGTAGCACTATCACCTCAGTGTTGTAACTCAGTGGTAGCGCTGTCACCTCAGTGTTGTTGTAACTCAGTGGTAGCACTGTCACCTCAGTGTTGTTGTAACTCAGTGGTAGTGCTGTCACCTCAGTGTTGTAACTCAGTGGCAGCGCTGACACCTCAGTGTTGTAACTCAGTGGCTGCGCTGTCACCTCAGTTTTGTTGTAACTCAGTGGCAGCACTGTCACCTCAGTGTTGTAACTCAGTGGTAGCGCTGTCACCTCAGTGTTGTTGTAACTCAGTGGTAGCGCTGTCACCTCAGTGTTGTATCTCAGTGGTAGCACTGACACCTCAGTGTTGTTGTAACTCAGTTGTAGCGCTGTCATCTCAGTGTTGTTGTAACTCAGTGGTAGCGCTGTCACCTCAGTGTTGTAACTCAGTTGTAGCGCTTTCACCTCAGTGTTGTAACTCAGTGGTAGCGCTGTCACCTCAGTGTTGCTGTAACTCAGTGGTAGCGCTGTGACCTCAGTGTTGTTGTAACTCAGTTGTAGCGCTGTCACCTCAGTGTTGTTGTAACTCATTGGTAGCGCTGTCACCTCAGTGTTGTAACTCAGTGGTAGCGCTGAGACCTCAGTGTTGTAACTCAGTGGTAGCGCTGTCACCTCAGTGTTGTTGTAACTCTGTGGTAGCGCTGTCACCTCAGTGTTGTAACTCAGTATTAGCGCTGTCACCTCAGTGTTGTTGTAACACAGTGGTAGCGCTGTCACCTCAGTGTTGTAACTCAGTGGTAGCACTGTCACCTAAGTGTTGTTGTAACACAGTGGTAGCGCTGTCACCTCAGCGTTGTAACTCAGTGGTAGCGCTGTCACCTCAGTGTTGCTGTAACTCAGTGGTCGCGCTGTCACCTCAGTGTTGTAACTCAGTGGTAGCGATGTCACCTCAGTGTTGTTGTAACTCAGTGGTAGCGCTGTCACCTCTGTGTTGCTGTAACTCAGTGGTCGCGCTGTCACCTCAGTGTTGTAACTCAGTGGTAGCGCTGTCACCTCAGTGTTGTTGTAACTCAGTGGCAGCGCTGTCACCTCAGTGTTGTTTTAACTCAGTGGTAGCGCTGTCACCTCAGTGTTGTTGTAACTCAGTGGTAGCGCTGTCACCTCAGTGTTGTTGTAACTCAGTGGTAGCGCTGTCACCTCAGTGTTGTTGTAACTCAGTGGTAGCACTGTCACCTCAGTGTTGTAACTCAGTGGTAGCGCTGTCACCTCAGTGTTGTTGTAACTCAGTGGTAGCGCTGTCACCTCAGTGTTGTAACTCAGTGGTAGCGCTGTCACCTCAGTGTTGTTGTAACTCAGTGGTAGCGCTGTCACCTCAGTGTTGTAACTCAGTGGTAGCGCTGTCACCTCAGTGTTGTTGTAACTCAGTGGTAGCGCTGTCACCTCAGTGTTGTAACTCAGTGGTAGCGCTGTCACCTCAGTGTTGCTGTAACTCAGTGGTAGCGCTGTCACCTCAGTGTTGTAACTCAGTGGTAGCGCTGTCACCTCAGTGTTGTTGTAACTCAGTGGTAGCGCTGTCACCTCAGTGTTGTAATTCAGTGGTAGCACTGTCACCTCAGTGTTGTAACTCAGTGGTAGCGCTGTCACCTCAGTGTTGTTGTAACTCAGTGGTAGCACTGTCACCTCAGTGTTGTTGTATCTCAGTGGTAGCACTGTCACCTCAGTGTTGTAACTCAGTGGTAGCGCTGTCACCTCAGTGTTGTTGTAACTCAGTGGTAGCGCTGTCACCTCAGTGTTGTAACTCAGTGGTAGCGCTGTCACCTCAGTGTTGTAACTCAGTGGTAGCGCTGTCACCTCAGTGTTGTTGTAACTCAGTGGTAGCACTGTCACCTCAGTGTTGTAACTCAGTGGTAGCGCTGTCACCTCAGTGTTGTTGTAACTCAGTGGTAGCACTGTCACCTCAGTGTTGTTGTAACTCAGTGGTAGTGCTGTCACCTCAGTGTTGTAACTCAGTGGCAGCGCTGACACCTCAGTGTTGTAACTCAGTGGCTGCGCTGTCACCTCAGTTTTGTTGTAACTCAGTGGCAGCACTGTCACCTCAGTGTTGTAACTCAGTGGTAGCGCTGTCACCTCAGTGTTGTTGTAACTCAGTGGTAGCGCTGTCACCTCAGTGTTGTAACTCAGTGGTAGCACTGACACCTCAGTGTTGTTGTAACTCAGTTGTAGCGCTGTCATCTCAGTGTTGTTGTAACTCAGTGGTAGCGCTGTCACCTCAGTGTTGTAACTCAGTTGTAGCGCTTTCACCTCAGTGTTGTAACTCAGTGGTAGCGCTGTCACCTCAGTGTTGCTGTAACTCAGTGGTAGCGCTGTGACCTCAGTGTTGTTGTAACTCAGTTGTAGCGCTGTCACCTCAGTGTTGTTGTAACTCAGTGGTAGCGCTGTCACCTCAGTGTTGTTGTAACTCAGTGGTAGCACTGCCACCTCAGTGTTGTAACTCAGTGGTAGCGCTGTCACCTCAGTGTTGTAACTCAGTGGTAGTGCTGTCACCTCAGTGTTTTAACTCAGTGGTAGCACTGTCACCTCAGTGTTGTAACTCAGTGGTAGCGCTGTCAGCTCAGTGTTGTTGTAACTCAGTGGTAGCACTGAAACCTCAGTGTTGTTGTAACTCAGTGGTAGCGCTGTCAGCTCAGTGTTGTTGTAACTCAGTGGTAGCCCTGTCACCTCAGTGTTGTTGTAACTCAGTGGTAGCGCTGTCCCCTCAGTGTTGTAACTCAGTGGTAGCACTGTCACCTCAGTGCTGTAACTCAGTGGTAGCACTGTCACCTCAGTGTTGTAACTCAGTGGTAGCGCTGTCACCTCAGTGTTGTAACTCAGTGGTAGCGCTGTCACCTCAGTGTTGTAACTCAGTGGTAGCGCTGTCACCTCAGTGTTGGAACTCAGTGGTAGCGCTGTCACCTCAGTGTTGTAACTCAGTGGTAGCGCTGTCACCTCAGTGTTGTAACTCAGTGGTAGCGCTGTCACCTCAGTCTTGTTGTAACTCAGTGGTAGCGCTGTCACCTGAGTGTTGTAACTCAGTGGTAGCGCTGTCAGCTCAGTGTTGTTGTAACTCAGTGGTAGCGCTGTCACCTCAGTGTTGTAACTAAGTGGTAGCGCTGTCAGCTCAGTGTTGTTGTAACTCAGTGGGAGCGCTGTCACCTCAGTGTTGTAAATCCGTGGTAGCACTGTCACCTCAGTGTTGTAACTCAGTGGTAGCGCTGTTACCTCAGTGTTGTTGTAACTCAGTGGTAGCGCTGTCACCTCAGTGTTGTAACTCAGTGGTAGCACTGTCACCTCAGTGTTGTTGTAACTCAGTGGTAGCGCTGTCACCTCAGTGTTGTAACTCAGTGGTAGCACTGTCACCTCAGTGTTGTAACTCAGTGGTAGCACTGTCACTTCAGTGTTGTTGTAACTCAGTGGCAGCACTGTCATCTCAGTGTTGTTGTAACTCAGTGGGGGCGCTGTCACCTCAGTGTTGTTGTAACTCAGTGGTAGCGCTGTCACCTCAGTGTTGTAACTCAGTGGTAGCACTGTCACCTCAGTGTTGTAACTCAGTGGTAGCGCTGTCACCTCAGTGTTGTAACTCAGTGGTAGCGCTGTCACCTCAGTGTTGTAACTCAGTGCTAGCACTGTCACCTCAGTGTTGTAACTCAGTGGTAGCACTGTCACCTCAGTGTTGTTGTAACTCAGTGGTAGCGCTGTCACCTCAGTGTTGTAACTCAGTGGTAGCGCTGTCACCTCAGTGTTGTAACTCAGTGGTAGCGCTGTCACCTCAGTGTTGTAACTCAGTGGTAGCACTGTCACCTCAGTGTTGTAACTCAGTGGTAGCGCTGTCACCTCAGTGTTGTAACTCAGTGGTAGCGCTGTCACCTCAGTGTTGTAACTCAGTGCTAGCACTGTCACCTCAGTGTTGTAACTCAGTGGTAGCGCTGTCACCTCAGTGTTGTAACTCAGTGGTAGCGCTGTCACCTCAGTGTTGTAACTCAGTGGTAGCACTGTCACTTCAGTGTTGTTGTAACTCAGTGGCAGCACTGTCATCTCAGTGTTGTTGTAACTCAGTGGCAGCGCTGTCACCTCAGTGTTGTAACTCAGTGGTAGCGCTGTCACCTCAGTGTTGTTGTAACTCAGTGGTAGCGCTGTCAGCTCAGTGTTGTTGTAACTCAGTGGTAGCGCTGTCACCTCAGTGTTGTTGTAACTCAGTGGTAGCGCTGTCACCTCAGTGTTGTTGTAACTCAGTGGTAGCACTGTCACCTCAGTGTTGTTGTAACTCAGTGGGAGCGCTGTCACCTCAGTGTTGTAAATCCGTGGTAGCACTGTCACCTCAGTGTTGTAACTCAGTGGTAGCGCTGTTACCTCAGTGTTGTTGTAACTCAGTGGTAGCGCTGTCACCTCAGTGTTGTAACTCAGTGGGAGCACTGTCACCTCAGTGTTGTTGTAACTCAGTGGTAGCGCTGTCACCTCAGTGTTGTAACTCAGTGGTAGCGCTGTCACCTCAGTGTTGTAACTCAGTGGTAGCACTGTCACTTCAGTGTTGTTGTAACTCAGTGGCAGCACTGTCATCTCAGTGTTGTTGTAACTCAGTGGGGGCGCTGTCACCTCAGTGTTGTTGTAACTCAGTGGTAGCGCTGTCACCTCAGTGTTGTAACTCAGTGGTAGCGCTGTCACCTCAGTGTTGTAACTCAGTGGTCGCGCTGTCACCTCAGTGTTGTAACTCAGTGGTAGCGCTGTCACCTCAGTGTTGTAACTCAGTGGTAGCACTGTCACCTCAGTGTTGTAACTCAGTGGTAGCGCTGTCACCTCAGTGTTGTAACTCAGTGGTAGCGCTGTCACCTCAGTGTTGTAACTCAGTGGTAACGCTGTCACCTCCGTGTTGTAACTCAGTGGTAGCGCTGTCACCTCAGTGTTGTTGTAACTCAGTGGTAGCGCTGTCACCTCAGTGTTGTTGTAACTCAGTGGTAGCACTGTCACCTCAGTGTTGTAACTCAGTGGTAGCGCTGTCACCTCAGTGTTGTTGTAACTCAGTGGTAGCGCTGTCACCTCAGTGTTGTAACTCAGTGGTAGCGCTGTCACCTCAGTGTTGTAACTCAGTGGTAGCGCTGTCACCTCAGTGTTGTTGTAACTCAGTGGTAGCGCTGTCACCTCAGTGTTGTAATTCAGTGGTAGCACTGTCACCTCAGTGTTGTAACTCAGTGGTAGCGCTGTCACCTCAGTGTTGTTGTAACTCAGTGGTAGCACTGTCACCTCAGTGTTGTTGTATCTCAGTGGTAGCACTGTCACCTCAGTGTTGTAACTCAGTGGTAGCGCTGTCACCTCAGTGTTGTTGTAACTCAGTGGTAGCGCTGTCACCTCAGTGTTGTAACTCAGTGGTAGCGCTGTCACCTCAGTGTTGTAACTCAGTGGTAGCGCTGTCACCTCAGTGTTGTTGTAACTCAGTGGTAGCACTATCACCTCAGTGTTGTAACTCAGTGGTAGCGCTGTCACCTCAGTGTTGTTGTAACTCAGTGGTAGCACTGTCACCTCAGTGTTGTTGTAACTCAGTGGTAGTGCTGTCACCTCAGTGTTGTAACTCAGTGGCAGCGCTGACACCTCAGTGTTGTAACTCAGTGGCTGCGCTGTCACCTCAGTTTTGTTGTAACTCAGTGGCAGCACTGTCACCTCAGTGTTGTAACTCAGTGGTAGCGCTGTCACCTCAGTGTTGTTGTAACTCAGTGGTAGCGCTGTCACCTCAGTGTTGTAACTCAGTGGTAGCACTGACACCTCAGTGTTGTTGTAACTCAGTTGTAGCGCTGTCATCTCAGTGTTGTTGTAACTCAGTGGTAGCGCTGTCACCTCAGTGTTGTAACTCAGTTGTAGCGCTTTCACCTCAGTGTTGTAACTCAGTGGTAGCGCTGTCACCTCAGTGTTGCTGTAACTCAGTGGTAGCGCTGTGACCTCAGTGTTGTTGTAACTCAGTTGTAGCGCTGTCACCTCAGTGTTGTTGTAACTCATTGGTAGCGCTGTCACCTCAGTGTTGTAACTCAGTGGTAGCGCTGAGACCTCAGTGTTGTAACTCAGTGGTAGCGCTGTCACCTCAGTGTTGTTGTAACTCTGTGGTAGCGCTGTCACCTCAGTGTTGTAACTCAGTATTAGCGCTGTCACCTCAGTGTTGTTGTAACACAGTGGTAGCGCTGTCACCTCAGTGTTGTAACTCAGTGGTAGCACTGTCACCTCAGTGTTGTTGTAACACAGTGGTAGCGCTGTCACCTCAGCGTTGTAACTCAGTGGTAGCGCTGTCACCTCAGTGTTGCTGTAGCTCAGTGGTCGCGCTGTCACCTCAGTGTTGTAACTCAGTGGTAGCGATGTCACCTCAGTGTTGTTGTAACTCAGTGGTAGCGCTGTCACCTCTGTGTTGCTGTAACTCAGTGGTCGCGCTGTCACCTCAGTGTTGTAACTCAGTGGTAGCGCTGTCACCTCAGTGTTGTTGTAACTCAGTGGCAGCGCTGTCACCTCAGTGTTGTTTTAACTCAGTGGTAGCGCTGTCACCTCAGTGTTGTTGTAACTCAGTGGTAGCGCTGTCACCTCAGTGTTGTTGTAACTCAGTGGTAGCGCTGTCACCTCAGTGTTGTTGTAACTCAGTGGTAGCACTGTCACCTCAGTGTTGTAACTCAGTGGTAGCGCTGTCACCTCAGTGTTGTTGTAACTCAGTGGTAGCGCTGTCACCTCAGTGTTGTAACTCAGTGGTAGCGCTGTCACCTCAGTGTTGTAACTCAGTGGTAGCGCTGTCACCTCAGTGTTGTTGTAACTCAGTGGTAGCGCTGTCACCTCAGTGTTGTAATTCAGTGGTAGCACTGTCACCTCAGTGTTGTAACTCAGTGGTAGCGCTGTCACCTCAGTGTTGTTGTAACTCAGTGGTAGCACTGTCACCTCAGTGTTGTTGTATCTCAGTGGTAGCACTGTCACCTCAGTGTTGTAACTCAGTGGTAGCGCTGTCACCTCAGTGTTGTTGTAACTCAGTGGTAGCGCTGTCACCTCAGTGTTGTAACTCAGTGGTAGCGCTGTCACCTCAGTGTTGTAACTCAGTGGTAGCGCTGTCACCTCAGTGTTGTTGTAACTCAGTGGTAGCACTGTCACCTCAGTGTTGTAACTCAGTGGTAGCGCTGTCACCTCAGTGTTGTTGTAACTCAGTGGTAGCACTGTCACCTCAGTGTTGTTGTAACTCAGTGGTAGTGCTGTCACCTCAGTGTTGTAACTCAGTGGCAGCGCTGACACCTCAGTGTTGTAACTCAGTGGCTGCGCTGTCACCTCAGTTTTGTTGTAACTCAGTGGCAGCATTGTCACCTCAGTGTTGTAACTCAGTGGTAACGCTGTCACCTCAGTGTTGTTGTAACTCAGTGGTAGCGCTGTCACCTCAGTGTTGTAACTCAGTGGTAGCACTGACACCTCAGTGTTGTTGTAACTCAGTTGTAGCGCTGTCATCTCAGTGTTGTTGTAACTCAGTGGTAGCGCTGTCACCTCAGTGTTGTAACTCAGTTGTAGCGCTTTCACCTCAGTGTTGTAACTCAGTGGTAGCGCTGTCACCTCAGTGTTGTTGTAACTCAGTTGTAGCGCTGTCACCTCAGTGTTGTTGTAACTCAGTGGCAGCGCTGTCACCTCAGTGTTGTAACTCAGTGGTAGCGCTGTCACCTCAGTGTTGTTGTAACTCAGTGGTAGCGCTGTCAGCTCAGTGTTGTTGTAACTCAGTGGTAGCGCTGTCACCTCAGTGTTGTTGTAACTCAGTGGTAGCGCTGTCACCTCAGTGTTGTTGTAACTCAGTGGGAGCGCTGTCACCTCAGTGTTGTAAATCCGTGGTAGCACTGTCACCTCAGTGTTGTAACTCAGTGGTAGCGCTGTTACCTCAGTGTTGTTGTAACTCAGTGGTAGCGCTGTCACCTCAGTGTTGTAACTCAGTGGTAGCACTGTCACCTCAGTGTTGTTGTAACTCAGTGGTAGCGCTGTCACCTCAGTGTTGTAACTCAGTGGTAGCGCTGTCACCTCAGTGTTGTAACTCAGTGGTAGCACTGTCACTTCAGTGTTGTTGTAACTCAGTGGCAGCGCTGACACCTCAGTGTTGTAACTCAGCGGTAGCGCTGTCATCTCAGTGTTGTTGTAACTCAGTGGGGGCGCTGTCACCTCAGTGTTGTTGTAACTCAGTGGTAGCGCTGTCACCTCAGTGTTGTAACTCAGTGGTAGCGCTGTCACCTCAGTGTTGTAACTCAGTGGTCGCGCTGTCACCTCAGTGTTGTAACTCAGTGGTAGCGCTGTCACCTCAGTGTTGTAACTCAGTGGTAGCACTGTCACCTCAGTGTTGTAACTCAGTGGTAGCGCTGTCACCTCAGTGTTGTAACTCAGTGGTAGCGCTGTCACCTCAGTGTTGTAACTCAGTGGTAGCGCTGTCACCTCAGTGTTGTAACTCAGTGGTAGCGCTGTCACCTCAGTGTTGTAACTCAGTGGTAACGCTGTCACCTCAGTGTTGTAACTCAGTGGTAGCACTGTCACCTCAGTGTTGTAACTCAGTGGTAGCACGGTTACCTCAGTGTTGTAACTCAGTGGTAGCACTGTCACCTCAGTGTTGTTGTAACTCAGTGGCAGCACTGTCATCTCAGTGTTGTTGTAACTCAGTGGGGGCGCTGTCACCTCAGTGTTGTTGTAACTCAGTGGTAGCGCTGTCACCTCAGTGTTGTAACTCAGTGGTCGCGCTGTCACCTCAGTGTTGTAACTCAGTGGTAGCGCTGTCACCTCAGTGTTGTAACTCAGTGGTAGCACTGTCACCTCAGTGTTGTAACTCAGTGGTAGCGCTGTCACCTCAGTGTTGTAACTCAGTGGTAGCGCTGTCACCTCAGTGTTGTAACTCAGTGGTAACGCTGTCACCTCAGTGTTGTAACTCAGTGGTAGCACTGTCACCTCAGTGTTGTAACTCAGTGGTAGCACGGTTACCTCAGTGTTGTAACTCAGTGGTAGCACTGTCACCTCAGTGTTGTTGTAACTCAGTGGCAGCACTGTCATCTCAGTGTTGTTGTAACTCAGTGGGGGCGCTGTCACCTCAGTGTTGTTGTAACTCAGTGGTAGCGCTGTCACCTCAGTGTTGTAACTCAGTGGCTGCGCTGTCACTTCAGTGTTGTTGTAACTCAGTGGCAGCACTGTCACCTCAGTGTTGTAACTCAGTGGTAGCACTGTCATCTCAGTGTTGTTGTAACTCAGTGGGGGCGCTGTCACTTCAGTGTTGTAACTCAGTGGCAGCACTGTCATCTCAGTGTTGTTGTAACTCAGTGGTAGCACTGTCACCTCAGTGTTGTTGTAACTCAGTGGGGGCGCTGTCACCTCAGTGTTGTAACTCAGTGGTAGCGCTGTCTCCTCAGTGTTGTTGTAACTCAGTGGTAGCGCTGTCTCCTCAGTGTTGTTGTAACTCAGTGGTAGCACTGTCACATCAGTGTTGTTGTAACTCAGTGGTAGCGCTGTCACATCAGTGTTGTTGTAACTTAGTGGTAGCGCTGTCACCTCAGTGTTGTTGTAACTCAGTGGTAGCACTGACACCTCAGTGTTGTAACTCAGTGGGAGCGCTGTCACCTCAGTGTTGTAACTCAGTGGTAGCACTGACACCTCAGTGTTGTAACTCAGTGGTAGCACTGACACCTCAGTGTTGTTGTAACTCAGTGGTAGCACTGTCACCTCAGTGTTGTTGTAACTCAGTGGGGGCGTTGTCACCTCAGTGTTGTAACTCAGTGGTAGCGCTGTCTCCTCAGTGTTGTTGTAACTCAGTGGTAGCGCTGTCTCCTCAGTGTTGTTGTAACTCAGTGGTAGCACTGTCACATCAGTGTTGTTGTAACTCAGTGGTAGCGCTGTCACCTCAGTGTTGTTGTAACTTAGTGGTAGCGCTGTCACCTCAGTGTTGTTGTAACTCAGTGGTAGCACTGACACCTCAGTGTTGTAACTCAGTGGGAGCGCTGTCACCTCAGTGTTGTAACTCAGTGGTAGCACTGACACCTCAGTGTTGTTGTAACTCAGTGGTAGCGCTGTCACCTCAGTGTTGTTGTAACTCAGTGGTAGCGCTGTCACCTCAGTGTTGTTGTAACTCAGTGGTAGCGCTGTCACCTCAGTGTTGTAACTCAATGGTAGCGCTGTCACCTCAGTGTTGTTGTAACTCAGTGGTAGCGCTGTCACCTCAGTGTTGTAACTCCGTGGTAGCGCTGTCACCTCAGTGTTGTAACTCAGTGGCAGCGCTGTCACCTCAGTGTTGTTGTAACTCAGTGGTAGCCCTGTCACCTCAGTGTTGTTGTAACTCAGTGGTAGCGCTGTCACCTCAGTGTTGTAACTCAGTGGTAGCGCTGTCAGCTCAGTGTTGTTGTAACTCAGTGGTAGCGCTGTCAGCTCAGTGTTGTTGTAACTCAGTGGTAGCCCTGTCACCTCAGTGTTGTTGTAACTCAGTGGTAGCGCTGTCCCCTCAGTGTTGTAACTCAGTGGTAGCACTGTCACCTCAGTGCTGTAACTCAGTGGTAGCGCTGTCACCTCAGTGTTGTAACTCAGTGGTAGCGCTGTCACCTCAGTGTTGTAACTCAGTGGTAGCGCTGTCACCTCAGTGTTGTAACTCAGTGGTAGCACTGTCACCTCAGTCTTGTTGTAACTCAGTGGTAGCGCTGTCACCTCAGTGTTGTAACTCAATGGTAGCGCTGTCACCTCAGTGTTGTTGTAACTCAGTGGTACCGCTGTCACCTCAGTGTTGTAACTCCGTGGTAGCGCTGTCACCTCAGTGTTGTAACTCAGTGGTAGCGCTGTCAGCTCAGTGTTGTTGTAACTCAGTGGTAGCACTGTCACCTCAGTGTTGTTGTAACTCAGTGGTAGCGCTGTCACTTCAGTGTTGTTGTAACTCAGTGGCAGCACTGTCATCTCAGTGTTGTTGTAACTCAGTGGGGGCGCTGTCACCTCAGTGTTGTTGTAACTCAGTGGTAGCGCTGTCACCTCAGTGTTGTAACTCAGTGGTAGCGCTGTCACCTCAGTGTTGTAACTCAGTGGTAGCGCTGTCACCTCAGTGTTGTAACTCAGTGGTAGCGCTGTCACCTCAGTGTTGTAACTCAGTGGTAGCGCTGTCACCTCAGTGTTGTAACTCAGTGGTAGCACTGTCACCTCAGTGTTGTAACTCAGTGGTAGCACTGTCACCTCAGTGTTGTTGTAACTCTGTGGCAGCACTGTCATCTCAGTGTTGTTGTAACTCAGTGGGGGCGCTGTCACCTCAGTGTTGTTGTAACTCAGTGGTAGCGCTGTCTCCTCAGTGTTGTTGTAACTCAGTGGTAGCACTGTCACATCAGTGTTGTTGTAACTCAGTGGTAGCGCTGTCACCTCAGTGTTGTTGTAACTTAGTGGTAGCGCTGTCACCTCAGTGTTGTTGTAACTCAGTGGTAGCACTGACACCTCAGTGTTGTAACTCAGTGGGAGCGCTGTCACCTCAGTGTTGTAACTCAGTGGTAGCACTGACACCTCAGTGTTGTTGTAACTCAGTGGTAGCACTGTCACCTCAGTGTTGTTGTAACTCAGTGGTAGCACTGACACCTCAGTGTTGTTGTAACTCAGTGGTAGCGCTGTCACCTCAGTGTTGTTGTAACTCAGTGGTAGCGCTGTCACCTCAGTGTTGTAACTCAGTGGTAGCGCTGTCAGCTCAGTGTTGTGGTAACTCAGTGGTAGCGCTGTCAGCTCAGTGTTGTTGTAACTCAGTGGTAGCCCTGTCACCTCAGTGTTGTTGTAACTCAGTGGTAGCGCTGTCCCCTCAGTGTTGTAACTCAGTGGTAGCACTGTCACCTCAGTGCTGTAACTCAGTGGTAGCGCTGTCACCTCAGTGTTGTAACTCAGTGGTAGCGCTGTCACCTCAGTGTTGTAACTCAGTGGTAGCGCTGTAACCTCAGTGTTGTAACTCAGTGGTAGCGCTGTCACCTCAGTGTTGTTGTAACTCAGTGGTAGCGCTGTCACCTCAGTGTTGTAACTCAATGGTAGCGCTGTCACCTCAGTGTTGTTGTAACTCAGTGGTAGCGCTGTCACCTCAGTGTTGTAACTCCGTGGTAGCGCTGTCACCTCAGTGTTGTAACTCAGTGGTAGCGCTGTCAGCTCAGTGTTGTTGTAACTCAGTGGTAGCGCTGTCAGCTCAGTGTTGTTGTAACTCAGTGGTAGCCCTGTCACCTCAGTGTTGTTGTAACTCAGTGGTAGCGCTGTCACCTCAGTGTTGTTGTAACTCAGTGGTAGCACTGTCACCTCAGTGTTGTTGTAACTCAGTGGTAGCGCTCTCAGCTCAGTGTTGTTGTAACTCAGTGGTAGCGCTGTCACCTCAGTCTTGTTGTAACTCAGTGGTAGCGCTGTCACCTCAGTGTTGTAACTCAGTGGTAGCGCTGTCAGCTCAGTGTTGTTGTAACTCAGTGGTAGCGCTGTCACCTCAGTCTTGTTGTAACTCAGTGGTAGCCCTGTCACCTCAGTGTTGTTGTAACTCAGTGGTAGCACTGTCACCTCAGTCTTGTTGTAACTCAGTGGTAGCGCTGTCACCTCAGTGTTGTAACTCAGTGGTAGCACTGTCACCTCAGTCTTGTTGTAACTCAGTGGTAGCGCTGTCACCTCAGTGTTGTAACTCAGTGGTAGCGCTGTCACCTCAGTGTTGTAACTCAGTGGTAGCACTGTCACCTCAGTCTTGTTGTAACTCAGTGGTAGCGCAGTCACCTCAGTGTTGTTGTAACTCAGTGGTAGCGCTGACACCTCAGTGTTGTAACTCAGTGGTAGCGCTGTCACCTCAGTGTTGTTGTAACTCAGTGGTAGCACTGTCACCTCAGTGTTGTTGTAACACAGTTGTAGCGCTGCCACCTCAGTGTTGTAACTCAGTGGTAGCGCTGTCACCTCAGTGTTGTAACTCAGTGGTAGCGCTGTCACCTCAGTGTTGTAACTCAGTGGTAGCGCTGTCAGCTCAGTGTTGTTGTAACTCAGTGGTAGCGCTGTCACCTCAGTGTTGTTGTAACTCAGTGGTAGCGCTGTCACCTCAGTGTTGTAACTCAGTGGTAGCACTGTCACCTCAGTGTTGTTGTAACTCAGTGGGGGCGCTGTCACCTCAGTGTTGTAACTCAGTGGTAGCGCTGTCTCCTCAGTGTTGTTGTAACTCAGTGGTAGCGCTGTCTCCTCAGTGTTGTTGTAACTCAGTGGTAGCACTGTCACATCAGTGTTGTTGTAACTCAGTGGTAGCGCTGTCACCTCAGTGTTGTTGTAACTTAGTGGTAGCGCTGTCACCTCAGTGGTGTTGTAACTCAGTGGTAGTGCTGTCACCTCAGTGTTTTAACTCAGTGGTAGCACTGTCACCTCAGTGTTGTAACTCAGTGGTAGCGCTGTCAGCTCAGTGTTGTTGTAACTCAGTGGTAGCACTGAAACCTCAGTGTTGTTGTAACTCAGTGATAGCGCTGTCAGCTCAGTGTTGTTGTAACTCAGTGGTAGCCCTGTCACCTCAGTGTTGTTGTAACTCAGTGGTAGCGCTGTCCCCTCAGTGTTGTAACTCAGTGGTAGCACTGTCACCTCAGTGCTGTAACTCAGTGGTAGCACTGTCACCTCAGTGTTGTAACTCAGTGGTAGCGCTGTCACCTCAGTGTTGTAACTCAGTGGTAGCGCTGTCACCTCAGTGTTGTAACTCAGTGGTAGCGCTGTCACCTCAGTGTTGTAACTCAGTGGTAGCGCTGTCACCTCAGTGTTGTAACTCAGTGGTAGCGCTGTCACCTCAGTGTTGTAACTCAGTGGTAGCGCTGTCACCTCAGTGTTGTAACTCAGTGGTAGCGCTGTCACCTCAGTCTTGTTGTAACTCAGTGGTAGCGCTGTCACCTGAGTGTTGTAACTCAGTGGTAGCGCTGTCAGCTCAGTGTTGTTGTAACTCAGTGGTAGCGCTGTCACCTCAGTGTTGTAACTAAGTGGTAGCGCTGTCAGCTCAGTGTTGTTGTAACTCAGTGGTAGCGCTGACACCTCAGTGTTGTAACTCATTGGTAGCGCTGTCACCTCAGTGTTGTAACTCAGTGGTAGCACTGTCACCTCAGTGTTGTTGTAACACAGTTGTAGCACTGTCACCACAGTGTTGTAACTCAGTGGTAGTGCTGTCACCTCAGTGTTGTAACTCAGTGGCAGCGCTGACACCTCAGTGTTGTAACTCAGTGGCTGCGCTGTCACCTCAGTTTTGTTGTAACTCAGTGGCAGCACTGTCACCTCAGTGTTGTAACTCAGTGGTAGCGCTGTCACCTCAGTGTTGTTGTAACTCAGTGGTAGCGCTGTCACCTCAGTGTTTTAACTCAGTGGTAGCACTGACACCTCAGTGTTGTTGTAACTCAGTTGTAGCGCTGTCATCTCAGTGTTGTTGTAACTCAGTGGTAGCGCTGTCACCTCAGTGTTGTAACTCAGTTGTAGCGCTTTCACCTCAGTGTTGTAACTCAGTGGTAGCGCTGTCACCTCAGTGTTGCTGTAACTCAGTGGTAGCGCTGTGACCTCAGTGTTGTTGTAACTCAGTTGTAGCGCTGTCACCTCAGTGTTGTTGTAACTCAGTGGTAGCGCTGTCACCTCAGTGTTGTAACTCAGTGGTAGCGCTGTCACCTCAGTGTTGTAACTCAGTGGTAGCGCTGTCACCTCAGTGTTGTAACTCAGTGGTAGCGCTGTCAGCTCAGTGTTGTTGTAACTCAGTGGTAGCGCTGTCACCTCAGTGTTGTTGTAACTCAGTGGTAGCGCTGTCACCTCAGTGTTGTAACTCAGTGGTAGCACTGTCACCTCAGTGTTGTTGTAACTCAGTGGGGGCGCTGTCACCTCAGTGTTGTAACTCAGTGGTAGCGCTGTCTCCTCAGTGTTGTTGTAACTCAGTGGTAGCGCTGTCTCCTCAGTGTTGTTGTAACTCAGTGGTAGCACTGTCACATCAGTGTTGTTGTAACTCAGTGGTAGCGCTGTCACCTCAGTGTTGTAACTCAGTGGTAGCGCTGTCACCTCAGTGTTGTAACTCAGTGGTAGCGCTGTCACCTCAGTCTTGTTGTAACTCAGTGGTAGCGCTGTCACCTGAGTGTTGTAACTCAGTGGTAGCGCTGTCACCTCAGTGTTGTAACTCAGTGGTACCGCTGTCAGCTCAGTGTTGTGGTAACTCAGTGGTAGCGCTGTCAGCTCAGTGTTGTTGTAACTCAGTGGTAGCCCTGTCACCTCAGTGTTGTTGTAACTCAGTGGTAGCGCTGTCCCCTCAGTGTTGTAACTCAGTGGTAGCACTGTCACCTCAGTGCTGTAACTCAGTGGTAGCGCTGTCACCTCAGTGTTGTAACTCAGTGGTAGCGCTGTCACCTCAGTGTTGTAACTCAGTGGTAGCGCTGTCACCTCAGTGTTGTAACTCAGTGGTAGCGCTGTCACCTCAGTGTTGTTGTAACTCAGTGGTAGCGCTGTCACCTCAGTGTTGTAACTCAATGGTAGCGCTGTCACCTCAGTGTTGTTGTAACTCAGTGGTAGCGCTGTCAGCTCAGTGTTGTTGTAACTCAGTGGTAGCCCTGTCACCTCAGTGTTGTTGTAACTCAGTGGTAGCGCTGTCACCTCAGTGTTGTTGTAACTCAGTGGTAGCACTGTCACCTCAGTGTTGTTGTAACTCAGTGGTAGCGCTCTCAGCTCAGTGTTGTTGTAACTCAGTGGTAGCGCTGTCACCTCAGTCTTGTTGTAACTCAGTGGTAGCGCTGTCACCTCAGTGTTGTAACTCAGTGGTAGCGCTGTCAGCTCAGTGTTGTTGTAACTCAGTGGTAGCGCTGTCAGCTCAGTGTTGTTGTAACTCAGTGCTAGCGCTGTCAGCTCAGTGTTGTTGTAACTCAGTGGTAGCCCTGTCACCTCAGTGTTGTTGTAACTCAGTGGTAGCGCTGTCACCTCAGTCTTGTTGTAACTCAGTGGTAGCCCTGTCACCTCAGTGTTGTTGTAACTCAGTGGTAGCACTGTCACCTCAGTCTTGTTGTAACTCAGTGGTAGCGCTGTCACCTCAGTGTTGTAACTCAGTGGTAGCACTGTCACCTCAGTCTTGTTGTAACTCAGTGGTAGCGCTGTCACCTCAGTGTTGTAACTCAGTGGTAGCGCTGTCACCTCAGTGTTGTAACTCAGTGGTAGCACTGTCACCTCAGTCTTGTTGTAACTCAGTGGTAGCGCAGTCACCTCAGTGTTGTTGTAACTCAGTGGTAGCGCTGACACCTCAGTGTTGTAACTCAGTGGTAGCGCTGTCACCTCAGTGTTGTTGTAACTCAGTGGTAGCACTGTCACCTCAGTGTTGTTGTAACACAGTTGTAGCGCTGCCACCTCAGTGTTGTAACTCAGTGGTAGCGCTGCCACCTCAGTGTTGTAACTCAGTGGTAGCGCTGTCACCTCAGTGTTGTAACTCAGTGGTAGCGCTGTCAGCTCAGTGTTGTTGTAACTCAGTGGTAGCACTGTCACCTCAGTGTTGTTGTAACTCAGTGGTAGCGCTGTCACCTCAGTGTTGTAACTCAGTGGTAGCACTGTCACCTCAGTGTTGTTGTAACTCAGTGGGGGCGCTGTCACCTCAGTGTTGTAACTCAGTGGTAGCGCTGTCTCCTCAGTGTTGTTGTAACTCAGTGGTAGCGCTGTCTCCTCAGTGTTGTTGTAACTCAGTGGTAGCACTGTCACATCAGTGTTGTTGTAACTCAGTGGTAGCGCTGTCACCTCAGTGTTGTTGTAACTTAGTGGTAGCGCTGTCACCTCAGTGTTGTTGTAACTCAGTGGTAGTGCTGTCACCTCAGTGTTTTAACTCAGTGGTAGCACTGTCACCTCAGTGTTGTAACTCAGTGGTAGCGCTGTCAGCTCAGTGTTGTTGTAACTCAGTGGTAGCACTGAAACCTCAGTGTTGTTGTAACTCAGTGATAGCGCTGTCAGCTCAGTGTTGTTGTAACTCAGTGGTAGCCCTGTCACCTCAGTGTTGTTGTAACTCAGTGGTAGCGCTGTCCCCTCAGTGTTGTAACTCAGTGGTAGCACTGTCACCTCAGTGCTGTAACTCAGTGGTAGCACTGTTCACCTCAGTGTTGTAACTCAGTGGTAGCGCTGTCACCTCAGTGTTGTAACTCAGTGGTAGCGCTGTCACCTCAGTGTTGTAACTCAGTGGTAGCGCTGTCACCTCAGTGTTGTAACTCAGTGGTAGCGCTGTCACCTCAGTGTTGTAACTCAGTGGTAGCGCTGTCACCTCAGTGTTGTAACTCAGTGGTAGCGCTGTCACCTCAGTGTTGTAACTCAGTGGTAGCGCTGTCACCTCAGTCTTGTTGTAACTCAGTGGTAGCGCTGTCACCTGAGTGTTGTAACTCAGTGGTAGCGCTGTCAGCTCAGTGTTGTTGTAACTCAGTGGTAGCGCTGTCACCTCAGTGTTGTAACTAAGTGGTAGCGCTGTCAGCTCAGTGTTGTTGTAACTCAGTGGTAGCGCTGACACCTCAGTGTTGTAACTCAGTGGTAGCGCTGTCACCTCAGTGTTGTAACTCAGTGGTAGCACTGTCACCTCAGTGTTGTTGTAACACAGTTGTAGCACTGTCACCACAGTGTTGTAACTCAGTGGTAGTGCTGTCACCTCAGTGTTGTAACTCAGTGGCAGCGCTGACACCTCAGTGTTGTAACTCAGTGGCTGCGCTGTCACCTCAGTTTTGTTGTAACTCAGTGGCAGCACTGTCACCTCAGTGTTGTAACTCAGTGGTAGCGCTGTCACCTCAGTGTTGTTGTAACTCAGTGGTAGCGCTGTCACCTCAGTGTTTTAACTCAGTGGTAGCACTGACACCTCAGTGTTGTTGTAACTCAGTTGTAGCGCTGTCATCTCAGTGTTGTTGTAACTCAGTGGTAGCGCTGTCACCTCAGTGTTGTAACTCAGTTGTAGCGCTTTCACCTCAGTGTTGTAACTCAGTGGTAGCGCTGTCACCTCAGTGTTGCTGTAACTCAGTGGTAGCGCTGTGACCTCAGTGTTGTTGTAACTCAGTTGTAGCGCTGTCACCTCAGTGTTGTTGCATCTCAGTGGTAGCGCTGTAACCTCAGTGTTGTTGTAACTCAGTGGTAGCACTGCCACCTCAGTGTTGTAACTCAGTGGTAGCGCTGTCACCTCAGTGTTGTAACTCAGTGGTAGCGCTGTCACCTCAGTGTTGTAACTCAGTGGTAGCGCTGTCAGCTCAGTGTTGTTGTAACTCAGTGGTAGCGCTGTCACCTCAGTGTTGTTGTAACTCAGTGGTAGCGCTGTCACCTCAGTGTTGTAACTCAGTGGTAGCACTGTCACCTCAGTGTTGTTGTAACTCAGTGGGGGCGCTGTCACCTCAGTGTTGTAACACAGTGGTAGCGCTGTCTCCTCAGTGTTGTTGTAACTCAGTGGTAGCGCTGTCTCCTCAGTGTTGTTGTAACTCAGTGGTAGCACTGTCACATCAGTGTTGTTGTAACTCAGTGGTAGCGCTGTCACCTCAGTGTTGTTGTAACTTAGTGGTAGCGCTGTCACCTCAGTGTTGTTGTAACTCAGTGGTAGTGCTGTCACCTCAGTGTTTTAACTCAGTGGTAGCACTGTCACCTCAGTGTTGTAACTCAGTGGTAGCGCTGTCAGCTCAGTGTTGTTGTAACTCAGTGGTAGCACTGAAACCTCAGTGTTGTTGTAACTCAGTGATAGCGCTGTCAGCTCAGTGTTGTTGTAACTCAGTGGTAGCCCTGTCACCTCAGTGTTGTTGTAACTCAGTGGTAGCGCTGTCCCCTCAGTGTTGTAACTCAGTGGTAGCACTGTCACCTCAGTGCTGTAACTCAGTGGTAGCACTGTCACCTCAGTGTTGTAACTCAGTGGTAGCGCTGTCACCTCAGTGTTGTAACTCAGTGGTAGCGCTGTCACCTCAGTGTTGTAACTCAGTGGTAGCGCTGTCACCTCAGTGTTGTAACTCAGTGGTAGCGCTGTCACCTCAGTGTTGTAACTCAGTGGTAGCGCTGTCACCTCAGTGTTGTAACTCAGTGGTAGCGCTGTCACCTCAGTCTTGTTGTAACTCAGTGGTAGCGCTGTCACCTGAGTGTTGTAACTCAGTGGTAGCGCTGTCAGCTTAGTGTTGTTGTAACTCAGTGGTAGCGCTGTCACCTCAGTGTTGTAACTAAGTGGTAGCGCTGTCAGCTCAGTGTTGTTGTAACTCAGTGGTAGCGCTGTCACCTCAGTGTTGTAACTCAGTGGTAGCGCTGTCACCTCAGTGTTGTAACTCAGTGGTAGCGCTGACACCTCAGTGTTGTTGTAACTCAGTGGTAGCGCTGTCACCTCAGTGTTGTAACTCAGTGGTAGCGCTGTCACCTCAGTCTTATTGCAACTCAATGGTAGCACTGTCACCTCAGTGTTGTAACTCAGTGCTAGCACTGTCACCTCAGTGTTGTAACTCAGTGGTAGCGCTGTCAGCTCAGTGTTGTTGTAACTCAGTGGTAGCGCTGTCACCTCAGTGTTGTTGTAACTCAGTGGTAGCGCTGTCACCTCAGTGTTGTAACTCAGTGATAGCACGGTTACCTCAGTGTTGTAACTCAGTGCTAGCACTGTCACCTCAGTGTTGTAACTCAGTGCTAGCTCTGTCACCTCAGTGTTGTAATTCAGTGGTAGCGCTGTCACCTCAGTGTTGTAACTCAGTGGCAGCGCTGTCACCTCAGTGTTGTAACTCAGTGGTAGCGCTGTCACCTCAGAGTTGTTGTAACTCAGTGGTAGCGCTGTCAGCTCAGTGTTGTTGTAACTCAGTGGTAGCGCTGTCACCTCAGTGTTGTTGTAACTCAGTGGTAGCGCTGTCACCTCAGTGTTGTTGTAACTCAGTGGTAGCACTGTCACCTCAGTGTTGTTGTAACTCAGTGGGAGCGCTGTCACCTCAGTGTTGTAACTCCGTGGTAGCACTGTCACCTCAGTGTTGTAACTCAGTGGTAGCACTGACACCTCAGTGTTGTAACTCAGTGGTAGCACTGACACCTCAGTGTTGTAACTCAGTGGTAGCACTGTTACCTCAGTGTTGTTGTAACTCAGTGGTAGCGCTGTCACCTCAGTGTTGTAACTCAGTGGTGTAGAGGGTGCCATCTCCGCTACTCCACTACTGGGCCGATATCTCGGGTTTGAATATCTGTGTGTGTCTCTCTCCAGCTGGCACTGAAACTTCAGAGGCCAGGGGATGTCGCACTGGGACACTTCCACTGAAGAGAGCACTGATTCAAGCCTGCCGTTTATTCCTAACCGACAGCCTGAGACTTATATCACACAGATCTCCAGACCCCTACCAATACCCAGGTGATTCTCTCTCTTGCCGGTGGTGCAACACCCACCCGGTTCCTACTCCACTAGAGTAGCTTTCCCAAGAGAGAGAATAGGACACTGCTGTTTATTTCCTAACCAGCAGTCTGTCCTGAGTGAATCGCTCAAGATGACCCTCGATTCCTGAACCCGGAATTAAGGTGAGGAGTATTTTAACAATGACTTGGTCAGAGATCGCTGGTGAAAGATTGAAGAATTTAAACGACTCCAATTATCATCAAATCAAGGTTTATTGCAAAACCCAGGTCAAAATCATCAACAGAAGAAACACAATAAAATCTTATGCTCTAATACACACTAAGTCTATTCAAAAGTAATATAGCGGACACAACGAAAATTCTTATGATTACACAGTTTTTAGCAATATCACAAGGCACAAAACAAGTTCCCTTCCCCAAAGCCTCAACCACTATTAAAGTCAAGGGAGTTTCGCAAGCTGCTGCAGGGTACTTACGGTCACAGGCTGCAGAGGTCAAGTCAGGGGTGCAGAGGTCGAGCCAAGAACGAAGAGACCCCCAATCGAAAACACAGCCCCTTTTATATTGTTTTACCTGGCTTTGTTCTGTGATCGGCCAGCCCCTTTTGCATTGAAAAAGGTAAGATTTAAAGTTCCCGCTGGTCCCGCCCCCTTTGAGCCGGTCAGAGCTGTATGTTTCCGGGTATTCCTCGCAGGTCCGCTCCTTCCAGCTAGGCAGACCTGCGCGATTTGAATTTGGCGCTGGCTCCGCCCCCTCCTTCCAGTGAGTTTCTGCCGGTAGCTTCTGTCAAGATTGGAGTACCTCCCCCAGGTCCGCCTCCAACTTGGTTTTTTCTACCGCCCGCGATTTGAATTTGGCGCTGGCTCCGCCCCCTCCTCCCAGTGAGTTTCTGCCGGTAGCTTCTGTCAAGATTGGAGTACCTCCCCCAGGTCCGCCTCCAACTTGGTTTTTTCTACCGCTTATCTTCTAGGGGCTTTTCCAGCGCAATATGCTGAACCCAGACAGTCTGTTTTCTAGGATAACGAGGTTAGGCTCTCTTGTGGAGAATTTCAGTGTCTTCCAGCTGCTCCGGAGATGGCTGCTATTCTCACCTCGCTATGTTGATGGGGTGTTAATTGGATTCTGCTCTGGTGGAGGCCAGGTCATTTACATTTGCATGGGGCTATGACCATCCCATTGTCCTGCTTGCATGCAAGCCTCCTGTGTATTCCCGTGCCCCTTTGTCTGTGTTTTGATGTTATCTCGTTGTCTGGCTCCTTCTTCCTTGTAGCTCCTAGGGGGGGTTTGTAAATATTTATGTACTTATGTCCCTACTCAGCTCAGCGGACCAAGCCTGCTGGGAAAACTGGTTCTGTTCTCTTGGCTGAAAAGTCAGTTTACAGTCTCTGAGTTTTTATGCTTGGGCAGTTCCAAAAGGGCCGAATTGCCCGAAAACCTTACAGATGCCCCTTCGATACGTCCCTACCTGCTTGGACCGTATCGACACAGGTGAAGGGCAATTATTTCCTTTTGTGTGGACCGTAGGTCCCCCCCAACAACATGCGAAATTACAATTCCCAAGACAGTTCCCTTAATCTAGGCTACCCCTGATTTCAATGAGGGGGAAAGACAAGACCATACTTAATTCAAGCAGACAGTAACATATACACATTTCACCGGAACCCCAAACGTAAGGGTCCCTGTACATATATCACAATCAAGTACACATTTCACCGGGACCCCAAACGTAAGGGTCCCTGTACATATATCACAATCAAGTACACATTTCACCGGGACCCCAAACGTAAGGGTCCCTGTACATATATCACAATCAAGTACACATTTCACGCGAATCCATACAACTATTTACAATTGCATCTGTTTATTTCACCAAGGATCCTCCTTTCTTGGCTGCACTTCGCTTCTTCCCGTTGAGGGCTCTTCATTTATCCTCCATCGTCGATACCTGCAGCTGAGAGGTTTAGTCCAACTGAGGCGACAGCATAATGTACCCCCTGTACAACATTTCCTTTGTGGGGGCAAACACTAAACCATTCTCAGGCCCCCCCCTGGTGGTGATCGGACAGTTGTGAGGGTCGATCGGTTGGGCTGTGGGCAGGGGTCGCTTTACCTGAACCAGCAGTTCGGTAGCTTCTACAGTCATCCCTTCCCTGGGCGTTACACATCCCTCCCCACTGCGGTCAATTTATCCCGTTCCCTGGGTTCTGCCACCACCTTACAAAAGTGATTAATGCCCCTTGTGGACATGCCTTGGTAGATCCCCATGAACACAAATAAATGCCCCGGTCAGAAGCCCACCACTTATCCCCGCAAACGGTGATCCTACCCGGTGACCCCGTGATGGTCCGTTAGGTGTTGGTGTCCAGGCGTTCCCAGTCCGAGGACCGATCCCTCATGTCCAGCCTCAGCTTCCTGGGCCACCACCATCTCCCCAAAGGAACGTCCCCCTCACAGGTTAAACACACCCGCCTGCCCTCAGTCACCCTAACCCGGTCAGTCGAAGGACTCTTCTGTCTCGCCTCTGCGGAGTTCTCCCGGTCCCACCATCGCCAGGATCAGCAAACTCCACATCGTCGGGTGCCCCATCTGTAAAAAACAAACCACATCCTTGCCTCCACAGAATTACCTACCTTGAAGTGTATGGGTTCTATCCAGCGGCGGCAGCAGCTCCCGCTTTGAAGTCGCCGCAGCCTGTCTGTGATTCTGTGTTTACAGCCCGGCTGCATCAGGGTCCTAGTGCCTGGTGCTTCATCATTTTACCCTTGCACCAGGCGCTTCTGTGTTCCCACGATCCTAAATACTTCACACACAACTACACACTAATTAGAACTAGCAGGGGGAAAGGAAAAGGAATATGATATATACAATGCCACCCGTCTCCGGGTGGCCAAATTAAAACTGTGCCCCGCTAAACTGGGGCAGTCCGCCTGTTTGGTCGAATGGCTCGGGCCAGACCGTCCCCTCCCGGGGGTTCGGGCTGCCTCTTGCCTCTCCTTCCCCAACAGGGTTCGGGGATCCCTCAGCGCTCCCTCCTACTCGGGCCCCCTTACTGCGGGACCGGGTTCTAGGGAGTTGTGAGGGTGACCATCTTAGAGGGGGCTTGGAGACCCGATTGCTCCTTCGTCCCCTGACTGGTTCCCAAGCCCAAGGTGATACTTCCACTTCCTCCGCCTCCTTAGCCTCTATACTAAGGCAGGCCACCTGACCCACAGGTAAGGGCTTGGGAATCGTTACTGTCCCTGGGCTGGGTGCTTGCAGCACTGTCGGTCTCTTTGGGACTGCCCCTTCGGGACAGCACCTTGTCACCGGTTGTGTGATCGTGGAGTCAGGGACCTCCCCCACCGTTGTTAATTCTGCAGGTGGTTTCGCCACTATCACTCCCAGCCCCCCCCCCAACTTACTCTTACCGGCCCTGGTGGGGTCGAAAAGTTTGCACTGGTTCACGTGGAACCATTTAACCTTCCGGGGGAGCTGTACTGCGTAAACCATGGGGCTGGCCTTGTCCACTATACTGTACGGTCCCGCGTACAGTGGCTCAAAGGCTCCTACCCGTGCAAAATTCTGGACCATTACTTGGTCCCCTATGGCCCATTCCTGGGTAGTGTGGGGCTCGAGTAGCAGCTTGTTCCTCCGGTGCTGGGTTCCCATATTAAACGCTGCCTGCCAGTTAATTTCCTTTAGCTGCTCCATCAGCTTCTTAGCGAACCTGTCCCGGTTTACCTCCCTAAGCTGTCCCTCTGTCAGGGAAGGTACCCTGACATGGATCGGGGTTCTCATGACTCTCCCTGTCATGAGCTCGTGCGGGGAGTACCCTGTGCTCCTGGACTGGCTTGCCCGGATCCCCATTAAAACTAAGGGTAAGATTTCTACCCACCGGTTGGGCGAGCTGCCTGTTTCTTTCCTGATCCTCTCCTTTATGGTCCTATTTAACCTTTCCACAGGACCTGAGGATTGAGGGTTATAAGCCACATGCCACTTTGCCTTAATCCCCAGGACTTTCAGGGTCGCTTGCATCACTTGTCCCGTGAAGTGACTCCCCTGATCTGACTCCACAAACTGTGGGAGTCCCCACCTCGAGAATACCTCCCTGACCAGTATCCTGGCTGTGCCTGCTGCGGTGGCTGTTCGGCAGGGGAAGGCTTCTACCCACTTGGTGAAAATATCCACCAACACCAGGCAGTACTTGTAACCCCCTGCCGCTGGGGGAAGGGGTCCAATATAGTCGATCTGTATCGACTGCCAGGGCCCCTCCACCCTGCGGATGTGCCCCAACGAGACCTTTCTTTTTTTGGGATCCGGGTTATTGGTAGCACACACCAAACAGCTCGCGCAGAAATCGCGAGCATCCTCCCGGAGGCTCGGCCACCACCCCACCCTCTCCACCCGTTGCCAGGTGGTCTCAGGGCCGGGATGTCCCGCTCCGGGGCTCTCATGGGCCATTTCGATAAATTCCCTATGGTGCTGGGAAGGCACTATCCACTGGTCCCCCCTGAAGAGCATGCCCTCCTTCAGTGTGATGTCCTTTCCCCCATAGGGCCCCTCTATCCTTTCCTGTCTACCCATGGCCGTTATGACTTTTTTCAGCTCGGGGTCCTGTCCCTGGGCAGTGGCCAGATCTGGGGCCAAACTCGTCCCATCCCCCCTCTGGGGCTGTCTTGTAACGGCCGCTACCTGTCCCTCTTCGTACGGGTCCCACGCTATCCCATTCTTAGCCCCCTCTCGAGCCAGGCCGTCTGCTTTCTGGTTCCCCTCGCCCCGTGGCTCTGTTTTGGAGTGAGCTTTCACCTTGAGGATATACCTGTCCTCCCCCTGCCCAACTGCCGCCACGATCTTCTCGAGGAGGGGTTTTGTGGCCAGTGGCTTCCCATCCGAGGAGGTGTATCCTCGGCGGGACCAGATAGCCAGGTACTCCGTGCAGGAGTTACATGTAAACATGCTATCTGAGCAGATGGTATATGGCGTGGGAAAACGGTCGGGGTGGGTCACCACATACATCACTGCAGCCAGCTCTGCCTGCTGGGCGCTGAGTGTATGGGGGAGTTTAAGGGCCAGGGCTATGTCGGCATCGGGGTCCCAGATCCCGCAGCCCGTGAGCCTGACGCCCTCCGCTACCGTACTGGACCCATCCACATAGATCTCCCTCCCTGTGGGGTGCAGCCCTGCCCGGAGTCCGAACCCTACCTCCCATACCCCTTCTACGGAACAGTGGTGTGGCTCCCCGGGGTATATTAAGTTGGCTGCGAGCTGTGGCTCATTCAGCCCTTTTACCTGAAGGGCCATTTGAGACAGCAGGAGGGTCCACCTGGTGATTCTGGCGCTGCTGACCGTGCCGTCCTTAATCCGGCCGTCCAGCAGCATTTGGGTCGGGGTGTGATGTGTCAGGAGAGTGATGGGGCCCATCCTAACAAATACCTGCATTCGCTTTACCGCCCAGTGGGTGGCCAGCAGATGCCTCTCACAGTTGGAGTATGCCCGCTCCACGTCTGTGAGGACCCGAGAGGAGTACACCACCGGCCTCAATTTGCCATGTCGGGTCTGGAGGAGCACAGCACTCAGGCCATCGCTGCCTGCGGCCACCTCCAGGAAAAACTCCTCCCGGGGGTTAATGGCTCCCAGGGCTGGGGCTTTCTGCAAGTCCTGCTTGAGTTGGACGAACGCCGTCTCACATTTGCTGTCCCAGTCCCACTCCACCCCCTTGTGCAGCAGCCTAAGCAGAGGCGCTGCTGTGGTGGCATAGTCCTCAATGAAATCCCTGCAGTAGCCGGTGATTCCTAAAAAGGACCGTATCCCCTTTACATCTACGGGGACTGGGAGTTCCTGCACTGTTTGTCTCCTGGCGGTGTCAATCCCTCTCTCCCCAGCTCTCAGGGTTAACCCCAGGAACTTCACCTCTCCTAGCCCGATCTGTGCCTTTTTAGGGTTAACTTTCAGCCCTCCTTTGTGTAACATCCCCAACAGCTCGTCCACTAGGGGCCCATGCTCCTCCCTAGTACTGGTGAACAACAGGATGTCGTCCACATACTGCACCAGCTTGTGTGGCTCACTGAAACCCTTTAAGCATTCGGCCATGCATTGATGGAAAATGCTCGGGCTGTTGTGGAATCCCTGCGGGAGACAGGTCCAGGTGTACTGTTGCCCCTTAAAAGTAAAGGCAAACTTGTACTGGTCTTCCCTTCTGACCGGGACGGACCAAAACCCATTTGAAATATCCAGCACCGTAAAAATTGAGGCGGATGCTGGAATTTCTCCTAACAAGTCTGCCACGGCCGCCACCGTTGGGGCGCAGGCCGGAATGTGTTTATTCAGGACTCTGTAGTCCACGGTGGCCCTCCAGGAGTTGTCCGGCTTCCTCACCGGCCAGAGCGGGGAGTTTACATGGGTGGCAATTGTCCTCAACACCCCTTGCCGCACCAGTGAGTTTAGGGCCACCTCCAAGTCTGCCTCTGCTTCCCGGGGGAAGCGGTACTGTTTCTGGGGCTGGGACATGGGGTCCCCATCTACCCTGACCTCTGTCCCGGTAACTCTCCCACAATCATGCTTGTGGGTGGCAAAAGCAGCCAGATTCTTGCGGACATACTCCCTGAACTCTTCCGGGGTATTCCTCTCCAGGGCTTCTAGATCGTACCCTTCCTTTGGCTGTACCACGCACAAAGCTCCCTTCTCCTGGGCTCTGTCTATTACCCTCAACTCCCTTTCAGTCCCTTCCGTTGCTGCACCCCACAGGCAGTGATTTCTTAGGTCCACCAGGATCTGATGAGCCACTATGAAATCAGCTCCTAAGATCCCTTTCCCCTCCTGTTCCCATCTCATCAGGACGCATTTCCAGTGCGCCTGGAGTGCCCCTAACCTGATAGACAGGGGAACAGAGAAAAAACCCATTTTTTCGTTCCCGGTAAAGCCAATGAGACTATAGGGTACCCCGCTAGACAGAGGGGATGCTCGGGGATTGTCCGTGTGGACTATAGTACTGGAAGCACCTGTGTCCAGTAGGTAACTCCCGACCGTATCCTGGACCTCCATTTTGACCCAGGGTCTCCCGCACGGGCCATACTCCAGTGGGCATAGAAAGGTGGGCTGCTGAGGGACTAGTCATTCGGAGGCTTCCCTGGGTGCGGGGGCGGGCTGACCCTGGCCCGTTGCCATGGCCACCTGTCCTGAGCCTTGCAAAAAGGCTAAAAGTTTCTTTACCTCGAAGGTTTCCGGAGCAGCTGCTCCTGCCACCGGGGTCTGACTCTCTACTGCGGGAGCCCTCTCCTGCTTGCTGGGGTTTTTACATTCCCTCTTGAAATGCCCGGCTTTCCCACACCCGTAGCATACCGGTTTCTTGTCGGAGGTCCGGGTGCCCTCATGCTTCCACTCTCTCTTAGGGGCTGCTGGCACGATTTCGTGCACTTTACCCTTAAGGGGCTTGTCCTCACCCCTCTCCCCATTACGATATGCGAGGGTAAGTTTCCTGAGGACCTCTTCCTCGTTAAGGGCCGGGGTCTGCGGGTCGAACCAGTGTTCGGCTTTTGCCCTAACGTTAGGGAGACAATTGGCAACTAGGGTCTTCAGCCAGTGGGCGGTTCTTTCCCCTAAATTCCGTCTATCCGCTTGAATCCCGCATGCCTCCATATAGACAGTCCACAGTCTGTCTGCGAACATGGTGGGAGATTCCCCTGGTTGCTGCTTGGTTTCCCCCACCCTCATGAAAGGGCTCCCCAGATTCAAGCCCATTGCCTCCAGAACAGCAGTCTGTGCTGCCGCCCAGGTGTCAGGTCTTCCCCCATTCCCAGAGGTCACTGTCCTGCATAGCTGGGCATCTAGGGTTATCAGGAGCATCTTTATTTGCTCCCCTTTGTCGCAGTCATTGATGTTGGCAGCCTGTTCCACCTCCATAAAATGCAGCGACGGATCCCCCCTTGGAGTCAGTCTGGGAACGTGGGCCACCATCCCCCTGAGCGCGGATGCCCCATGAGGAACGATAATGTCGCCCTCAACCGGTCCCCTATTTGCCATCCCCGCCGGGGGACCATACCTCCTTTGCCTGACAGGGCACATCTGCCCTACCTGGGGTTCCTGCTCCTCCTCCCCACTGTCCAGCTCTCCTGCCTCGTTGGGTAGCCCCCCTGTCCCCGGGCTAGCTACCCATATAGGAGACGCCGCTATCTGGGGATACACCACTGGCCCCCCTTGGACCTGCCCCTGACCGGGCGGTCCAAACCCTGCCTGCTGACCCGGCCCCGTCACCGGCATCCCAGGCAGGGGTCTGTCCCCATCCCATGGGGACCCACATACGAAACCAGGCGGACACGCCTCCAGCTGGGGGTACCCTGCCGACCCCCCTTGGCCTTGCCCTTGAACGTGCAGTCCGTTCCCCGCTTGCCGACCCGGGCACGATCCCGGTGCCTCAGGAGGCGGTCTATTCCCCTTGGCCTGTGGGGAATCATCCGCTGCGAGGAGCACCTTGCCCCTTGGGGACCCCCCTGGACCTACCAGGTGTATCTGTCCCCTGAACTTGGACAAGGCCTCCTCTAACTCCGTTATTCGTGCCTGGCACGGCCCATGGGCACAGTCCCCTACTTCCTCGCGAGCCACTCGGTACGCTGCCTGGATGTCCCGGTACTTCCCCTCCAGCTTCCTACACTGCTCTGTACTCCGAGCATAGAGTTCCTGGAGCCTCCGTTCCTTTTCTTTACCCTCCACTATCTGGCAGTGGAGATAGTCCTTCTCACACCGGTTAGACTCGCTTTCCTGTTTCATTTCTGCCATTTCTTCCCGCAGTCGTTCCGCTGCGCTAGCGCTGTCCCCTGCGCTGGCCCTCACTTCTCTCAACTCCTGCTCTAATTCTTCGACCCTATCCTCTGTCTTGACTACCTGCTCGGACAGGCAAACCAGCCAAACTGCCTTCTCCAAGTGCCTTTTGTGCGCCTTGCTTTCTGTCCATGCAGCCGCTGCCATTACCGGTTGCTCCGCATTGATCAATTCTGAGACCCAAGGTTTGGTGAGGTTGACCTTTTGCCACAAATATGAGGATATTCTCTCCTCCATTTTGCTTCGTTCCCTCACCCCCTCTGCCACGTCACATACTCCAAACCACCGGGCTCCTGCCGCGGTCGCCATTGTAGAGGGTGCCATCTCCGCTACTCCACTACTGGGCCGATATCTGGGGTTTGAATATCTGTGTGTGTCTCTCTCCAGCTGGCACTGAAACTTCAGAGGCCAGGGGATGTCGCACTGGGACACTTCCACTGAAGAGAGCACTGATTCAAGCCTGCCGTTTATTCCTAACCGACAGCCTGAGACTTATATCACACAGATCTCCAGACCCCTACCAATACCCAGGTGATTCTCTCTCTTGCCGGTGGTGCAACACCCACCCGGTTCCTACTCCACTAGAGTAGCTTTCCCAAGAGAGAGAATAGGACACTGCTGTTTATTTCCTAACCAGCAGTCTGTCCTGAGTGAATCGCTCAAGATGACCCTCGATTCCTGAACCCGGAATTAAGGTGAGGAGTATTTTAACAATGACTTGGTCAGAGATCGCTGGTGAAAGATTGAAGAATTTAAACGACTCCAATTATCATCAAATCAAGGTTTATTGCAAAACCCAGGTCAAAATCATCAACAGAAGAAACACAATAAAATCTTATGCTCTAATACACACTAAGTCTATTCAAAAGTAATATAGCGGACACAACGAAAATTCTTATGATTACACAGTTTTTAGCAATATCACAAGGCACAAAACAAGTTCCCTTCCCCAAAGCCTCAACCACTATTAAAGTCAAGGGAGTTTCGCAAGCTGCTGCAGGGTACTTACGGTCACAGGCTGCAGAGGTCAAGTCAGGGGTGCAGAGGTCGAGCCAAGAACGAAGAGACCCCCAATCGAAAACACAGCCCCTTTTATATTGTTTTACCTGGCTTTGTTTGTGATCGGCCAGCCCCTTTTGCATTGAAAAAGGTAAGATTTAAAGTTCCCGCTGGTCCCGCCCCCTTTGAGCCGGTCAGAGCTGTATGTTTCCGGGTATTCCTCGCAGGTCCGCTCCTTCCAGCTAGGCAGACCTGCGCGATTTGAATTTGGCGCTGGCTCCGCCCCCTCCTTCCAGTGAGTTTCTGCCGGTAGCTTCTGTCAAGATTGGAGTACCTCCCCCAGGTCCGCCTCCAACTTGGTTTTTTCTACCGCTTATCTTCTAGGGGCTTTTCCAGCGCAATATGCTGAACCCAGACAGTCTGTTTTCTAGGATAACGAGGTTAGGCTCTCTTGTGGAGAATTTCAGTGTCTTCCAGCTGCTCCGGAGATGGCTGCTATTCTCACCTCGCTATGTTGATGGGGTGTTAATTGGATTCTGCTCTGGTGGAGGCCAGGTCATTTACATTTGCATGGGGCTATGACCATCCCATTGTCCTGCTTGCATGCAAGCCTCCTGTGTATTCCCGTGCCCCTTTGTCTGTGTTTTGATGTTATCTCGTTGTCTGGCTCCTTCTTCCTTGTAGCTCCTAGGGGGGGGTTTGTAAATATTTATGTACTTATGTCCCTACTCAGCTCAGCGGACCAAGCCTGCTGGGAAAACTGGTTCTGTTCTCTTGGCTGAAAAGTCAGTTTACAGTCTCTGAGTTTTTATGCTTGGGCAGTTCCAAAAGGGCCGAATTGCCCGAAAACCTTACAGTGGTAGCACTGACACCTCAGTGTTGTAACTCAGTGGTAGCGCTGTCACCTCAGTGTTGTAACTCAGTGGTAGCGCTGTCTTTCAGTGTTGTAACTCAGTGGTAGCGCTGTCACCTCAGTGTTGTAACTCAGTGGTAGCACTGTCACCTCAGTGTTGTTGTAACTCAGTGGCAGCACTGTCATCTCAGTGTTGTTGTAACTCAGTGGGGGCACTGTCACCTCAGTGTTGTTGTAACTCAGTGGTAGCGCTGTCACCTCAGTGTGGTAACTCAGTGGTAGCACTGTCACCTCAGTGTTGTAACTCAGTGGCGCGCTGTCATCTCAGTGTTGTTGTAACTCAGTGGGGGCGCTGTCACTTCAGTGTTGTAACTCAGTGGCGCGCTGTCACCTCAATGTTGTTGTAACTCAGTGGGGGCGCTGTCACCTCAGTGTTGTTGTAACTCAGTGGTAGCGCTGTCACCTCAGTGTTGTTGTAACTCAGTGGTAGCGCTGTCACCTCAGTGTTGTTGTAACTCAGTGGTAGCGCTGTCTCCTCAGTGTTGTTGTAACTCAGTGGCAGCGCTGTCTCCTCAGTGTTGTTGTAACTCAGTGGTAGCACTGTCACATCAGTGTTGTTGTAACTCAGTGGTAGCGCTGTCACCTCAGTGTTGTTGTAACTTAGTGGTAGCGCTGTCACCTCAGTGTTGTTGTAACTCCGTGGTAGCGCTGTCACCTCAGTGTTGTAACTCAGTGGCAGCGCTGTCACCTCAGTGTTGTTGTAACTCAGTGGTAGCCCTGTCACCTCAGTGTTGTTGTAACTCAGTGGCAGCGCTGTCACCTCAGTGTTGTTGTAACTCCGTGGTAGCGCTGTCACCTCAGTGTTGTAACTCAGTGGCAGCGCTGTCACCTCAGTGTTGTTGTAACTCAGTGGTAGCCCTGTCACCTCAGTGTTGTTGTAACTCAGTGGTAGCGCTGTCACCTCAGTGTGGTAACTCAGTGGTAGCACTGTCACCTCAGTGTTGTAACTCAGTGGTAGCGCTGTCTTTCAGTGTTGTAACTCAGTGGTAGCGCTGTCACCTCAGTGTTGTAACTCAGTGGTAGCACTGTCACCTCAGTGTTGTTGTAACTCAGTGGCAGCACTGTCATCTCAGTGTTGTTGTAACTCAGTGGGGGCACTGTCACCTCAGTGTTGTTGTAACTCAGTGGTAGCGCTGTCACCTCAGTGTGGTAACTCAGTGGTAGCACTGTCACATCAGTGTTGTTGTAACTCAGTGGTAGCGCTGTCACCTCAGTGTTGTTGTAACTTAGTGGTAGCGCTGTCACCTCAGTGTTGTTGTAACTCCGTGGTAGCGCTGTCACCTCAGTGTTGTAACTCAGTGGCAGCGCTGTCACCTCAGTGTTGTTGTAACTCAGTGGTAGCCCTGTCACCTCAGTGTTGTTGTAACTCAGTGGCAGCGCTGTCACCTCAGTGTTGTTGTCACTCCGTGGTAGCGCTGTCACCTCAGTGTTGTAACTCAGTGGCAGCGCTGTCACCTCAGTGTTGTTGTAACTCAGTGGTAGCCCTGTCACCTCAGTGTTGTTGTAACTCAGTGGTAGCGCTGTCACCTCAGTGTGGTAACTCAGTGGTAGCACTGTCACCTCAGTGTTGTAACTCAGTGGTAGCGCTGTCTTTCAGTGTTGTAACTCAGTGGTAGCGCTGTCACCTCAGTGTTGTAACTCAGTGGTAGCACTGTCACCTCAGTGTTGTTGTAACTCAGTGGCAGCACTGTCATCTCAGTGTTGTTGTAACTCAGTGGGGGCACTGTCACCTCAGTGTTGTTGTAACTCAGTGGTAGCACTGTCACCTCAGTGTTGTAACTCAGTGGCTGCGCTGTCATCTCAGTGTTGTTGTAACTCAGTGGGGGCGCTGTCACTTCAGTGTTGTAACTCAGTGGCAGCACTGTCATCTCAGTGTTGTTGTAACTCAGTGGCAGCACTGTCATCTCCGTGTTGTTGTAACTCAGTGGCAGCACTGTCACCTCAGTGTTGTAACTCAGTGGTAGCGCTGTCACCTCAGTGTTGTAACTCAGTGGTAGCGCTGTCACCTCAGTGTTGTTGTAACTCAGCGGTAGCACTGTCACCTCAGTGTTGTTGTAACTCAGTGGGGGCGCTGTCACCTCAGTGTTGTAACTCAGTGGTAGCGCTGTCACCTCAGTGTTGTTGTAACTCAGTGGTAGCGCTGTCACCTCAGTGTTGTTGTAACTCAGTGGTAGCGCTGTCACCTCAGTGTTGTTGTAACTCAGTGGCAGCGCTGTCTCCTCAGTGTTGTTGTAACTCAGTGGCAGCGCTGTCTCCTCAGTGTTGTTGTAACTCAGTGGTAGCACTGTCACATCAGTGTTGTTGTAACTCAGTGTTAGCGCTGTCACCTCAGTGTTGTTGTAACTCCGTGGTAGCGCTGTCACCTCAGTGTTGTAACTCAGTGGCAGCGCTGTCACCTCAGTGTTGTTGTAACTCAGTGGTAGCCCTGTCACCTCAGTGTTGTTGTAACTCAGTGGCAGCGCTGTCATCTCAGTGTTGTTGTAACTCCGTGGTAGCGCTGTCACCTCAGTGTTGTAACTCAGTGGCAGCGCTGTCACCTCAGTGTTGTTGTAACTCAGTGGTAGCCCTGTCACCTCAGTGTTGTTGTAACTCAGTGGCAGCGCTGTCACCTCAGTGTTGTTGTAACTCAGTGGTAGCCCTGTCACCTCAGTGTTGTTGTAACTCAGTGGTAGCGCTGTCACCTCAGTGTTGTAACACAGTGGTAGCGCTGTCACCTCAGTGTTGTTGTAACTCAGTGGTAGCGCTGTCAGCTCAGTGTTGTTGTAACTCAGTCGTAGCCCTGTCACCTCAGTGTTGTTGTAACTCAGTGGTAGCGCTGTCCCCTCAGTGTTGTAACTCAGTGGTAGCACTGTCACCTCAGTGCTGTAACTCAGTGGTAGCGCTGTCACCTCAGTGTTGTAACTCAGTGGTAGCGCTGTCACCTCAGTGTTGTAACTCAGTGGTAGCGCTGTCACCTCAGTGTTGTAACTCAGTGGTAGCACTGTCACCTCAGTCTTGTTGTAACTCAGTGGTAGCGCTGTCACCTCAGTGTTGTAACTCAATGGTAGCGCTGTCACCTCAGTGTTGTTGTAACTCAGTGGTAGCGCTGTCACCTCAGTGTTGTAACTCCGTGGTAGCGCTGTCACCTCAATGTTGTAACTCAGTGGTAGCGCTGTCAGCTCAGTGTTGTTGTAACTCAGTGGTAGCACTGTCACCTCAGTGTTGTTGTAACTCAGTGGTAGCGCTGTCACTTCAGTGTTGTTGTAACTCAGTGGCAGCGCTGTCATCTCAGTGTTGTTGTAACTCAGTGGGGGCGCTGTCACCTCAGTGTTGTTGTAACTCAGTGGTAGCGCTGTCACCTCAGTGTTGTAACTCAGTGATAGCGCTGTCACCTCAGTGTTGTAACTCAGTGGTAGCGCTGTCACCTCAGTGTTGTAACTCAGTGGTAGCGCTGTCACCTCAGTGTTGTAACTCAGTGGTAGCGCTGTCACCTCAGTGTTGTAACTCAGTGGTAGCACTGTCACCTCAGTGTTGTAACTCAGTGGTAGCGCTGTCACCTCAGTGTTGTAACTCAGTGGTAGCGCTGTCACCTCAGTGTTGTAACTCAGTGGTAGCGCTGTCACCTCAGTGTTGTAACTCAGTGGTAGCGCTGTCACCTCAGTGTTCTAACTCAGTGGTAGCGCTGTCACCTCAGTGTTGTAACTCAGTGGTAGCGCTGTCACCTCAGTGTTGTAACTCAGTGATAGCACTGTCACCTCAGTGTTGTTGTAACTCAGTGGCAGCACTGTCATCTCAGTGTTGTTGTAACTCAGTGGGGGCGCTGTCACCTCAGTGTTGTTGTAACTCAGTGGTAGCGCTGTCACCTCAGTGTTGTAACTCAGTGGCTGCGCTGTCACTTCTGTGTTGTTGTAACTCAGTGGCAGCACTGTCATCTCAGTGTTGTTGTAACTCAGTGGTAGCGCTGACACCTCAGTGTTGTTGTAACTCAGTCATAGCGCTGCCCCCTCAGTGTTGTTGTAACTCAGTGGTAGCGCTGACACCTCAGTGTTGTTGTAACTCAGTGGGGGCGCTGTCACCTCAGTGTTGTAACTCAGTGGCAGCACTGTCATCTCAGTGTTGTTGTAACTCAGTCATAGCGCTGCCCCCTCAGTGTTGTTGTAACTCAGTGGTAGCGCTGACACCTCAGTGTTGTTGTAACTCAGTGGGGGCGCTGTCACCTCAGTGTTGTAACTCAGTGGCAGCACTGTCATCTCAGTGTTGTTGTAACTCAGTCATAGCGCTGCCCCCTCAGTGTTGTTGTAACTCAGTGGTAGCGCTGACACCTCAGTGTTGTTGTAACTCAGTGGGGGCGCTGTCACCTCAGTGTTGTAACTCAGTGGTAGCGCTGTCTCCTCAGTGTTATTGTAACTCAGTGGTAGCGCTGTCTCCTCAGTGTTGTTGTAACTCAGTGGTAGCACTGTCACATCAGTGTTGTTGTAACTCAGTGGTAGCGCTGTCACCTCAGTGTTGTTGTAACTTAGTGGTAGCACTGTCACCTCAGTGTTGTTGTAACTCAGTGGTAGCACTGACACCTCAGTGTTGTAACTCAGTGGGAGCGCTGTCACCTCAGTGTTGTAACTCAGTGGTAGCACTGACACCTCAGTGTTGTTGTAACTCAGTGGTAGCACTGTCACCTCAGTGTTGTTGTAACTCAGTGGTAGCGCTGTCACCTCAGTGTTGTTGTAACTCAGTGGTAGCGCTGTCACCTCAGTGTTGTAACTCAATGGTAGCGCTGTCACCTCAGTCTTGTTGTAACTCAGTGGTAGCGCTGTCACCTCAGTGTTGTAACTCCGTGGTAGCGCTGTCACCTCAGTGTTGTAACTCAGTGGCAGCGCTGTCACCTCAGTGTTGTTGTAACTCAGTGGTAGCCCTGTCACCTCAGTGTTGTTGTAACTCAGTGGTAGCGCTGTCACCTCAGTGTTGTAACTCAGTGGTAGCGCTGTCAGCTCAGTGTTGTTGTAACTCAGTGGTAGCGCTGTCAGCTCAGTGTTGTTGTAACTCAGTGGTAGCCCTGTCACCTCAGTGTTGTTGTAACTCAGTGGTAGCGCTGTCCCGTCAGTGTTGTAACTCAGTGGTAGCACTGTCACCTCAGTGCTGTAACTCAGTGGTAGCGCTGTCACCTCAGTGTTGTAACTCAGTGGTAGCGCTGTCACCTCAGTGTTGTAACTCAGTGGTAGCGCTGTCACCTCAGTGTTGTAACTCAGTGGTAGCACTGTCACCTCAGTCTTGTTGTAACTCAGTGGTAGCGCTGTCACCTCAGTGTTGTAACTCAATGGTAGCGCTGTCACCTCAGTGTTGTTGTAACTCAGTGGTAGCGCTGTCACCTCAGTGTTGTAACTCCGTGGTAGCGCTGTCACCTCAGTGTTGTAACTCAGTGGTAGCGCTGTCAGCTCAGTGTTGTTGTAACTCAGTGGTAGCGCTGTCAGCTCAGTGTTGTTGTAACTCAGTGGTAGCCCTGTCACCTCAGTGTTGTTGTAACTCAGTGGTAGCGCTGTCACCTCAGTGTTGTAACTCAGTGGTAGCGCTGTCAGCTCAGTGTTGTTGTAACTCAGTGGTAGCGCTGTCACCTCAGTCTTGTTGTAACTCAGTGGTAGCGCTGTCACCTCAGTGTTGTAACTCAGTGGTAGCGCTGTCAGCTCAGTGTTGTTGTAACTCAGTGGTAGCGCTGTCAGCTCAGTGTTGTTGTAACTCAGTGCTAGCGCTGTCAGCTCAGTGTTGTTGTAACTCAGTGGTAGCCCTGTCACCTCAGTGTTGTTGTAACTCAGTGGTAGCGCTGTCACCTCAGTCTTGTTGTAACTCAGTGGTAGCCCTGTCACCTCAGTGTTGTTGTAACTCAGTGGTAGCACTGTCACCTCAGTCTTGTTGTAACTCAGTGGTAGCGCTGACACCTCAGTGTTGTTGTAACTCAGTGGTAGCGCTGTCACCTCAGTGTTGTAACTCAGTGGTAGCGCTGTCACCTCAGTGTTGTAACTCAGTGGTAGCACTGTCACCTCAGTCTTGTTGTAACTCAGTGGTAGCGCTGTCACCTCAGTGTTGTTGTAACTCAGTGGTAGCGCTGACACCTCAGTGTTGTAACTCAGTGGTAGCGCTGTCACCTCAGTGTTGTAACTCAGTGGTAGCGCTGTCACCTCAGTGTTGTAACTCAGTGTTAGCACTGTCACCTCAGTGTTGTAACTCAGTGGTAGCGCTGACACCTCAGTGTTGTAACTCAGTGGTAGCGCTGTCACCTCAGTGTTGTAACTCAGTGGTAGCGCTGTCACCTCAGTGTTGTTGTAACTCAGTGGTAGCGCTGTCACCTCAGTGTTGTAACTCAGTGGTAGCGCTGTCACCTCAGTGTTGTAACTCAGTGGTAGCGCTGTCACCTCAGTGTTGTAACTCAGTGGTAGCACTGTCACCTCAGTGTTGTTGTAACTTAGTGGTAGCGCTGTCACCTCAGTGTTGTTGCAACTCAGTGGTAGCACTGTCACCTCAGTGTTGTTGTAACTCAGTGGTAGCGCTGTCACCTCAGTGTTGTAACTCAGTGGTAGCGCTGTCACCTCAGTGTTGTTGTAACTCAGTGGTAGCGCTGTCACCTCAGTGTTGTTGTAACTCAGTGTTAGCGCTGTCACCTTAGATTGTTTGTTTAGTTTGTTTGTATGTTTGTTTATTGTCACGTGTCTCGAGATACCCTGAAATGTATTGTTCTGTGTTCTCTTCGGACAGTTCGTTCCATAAATGAAATTCTACGGGGAAACATAATAACAGAATGTAAATACATAGACACAAGCACGGGTGAAGCATACAGAGTGTAGTACTACTCAGTGGAGAATGTTTGTGAAGAGATCAGTTCAGTCCATCAGAGGGTGGTTTAGGACTTGGTAACAGCGGGGAAGAAGCTGTTTTTGAGTCTGTTCGTGCGTGTTCTCAGACTTTTGCATCTCCTGCCCGATGGAAGAAGATGGAGGAGTGAATATCCCGGGTGGGAGGGGTCTTTGATTCTGCTGCCCGCTTTCCCCAGGCACCGACCGGGATGTGTAGGCAGGGTCAATGGATAGGAGGGAGGTTTGTTTGAAGGACTGGGCTGCGTTCACGACTCTGTAGTTTCTTACGGTCTTGGGCCAAACCAGGCTGTGATGCAGCCACATAGGATGTTTTCTGTCATGTTCTTGTTGGGTGGCCTTATTTATTGCAAGAATACTTGTAGTTAAAGTTATAAATTTTTTATCAACACTTACTGGGATGAGCTATTTCCAAGGCAATAGATGAACAAAAGAAAAATCATGCACATGCAAGCTCTCTCTCTTACTTCCTCCACCCACTGACTTTCCATTCGCTTTTCTACTTGTGAGCCTCTTCAGCCGGTGAATTACAACGCAACCATGATACCCCCTTTCCTTTGAAAGAATAAATTAAAGCATTCTCATCAGTTTATTTACGTGTGATATCATGAGCCTGTGAGTCTAACAGTATAATATTTTTAAATTTTAAAACTGATTTTGACAAATATATATATATATAGACCCATAGATATCTATCTATCTTTCAGCTAAAACAAGGACCGTTGTCACTCACGTCGATTTGAGGAATTCCGTGTCGGACAAATATTGTCTTGCTGTGCCTTTATGCTTGACAGTCGAGCCATTTTGGGATAGTTTGAAAAGTAGTCTATGATCATAAAATAATCTTTCCCTCGTAGGTGAAAGAGATCCAGACCTACTTTCTGCCATGAAGCCATTGGTAAATCAGATATTTGCATCAGTTCTCTTGTTTGCTTGCAATGATGCAGCTGGCATGTGTCACAATAACTGACCATCCTGTCAATATCCTTGTTTCTACCTGGCCAGTAAACAGAGTCACAAGCTCTCCGTTTACATTTTTCAATCCCAAGATGTACCCTCTTTAGTACACCCTGGCGAAGAGATTGCAGTGTAGCTATGGTGTTCAAACGAAGTACCACTCCATTAATGATACTGAGTTCAGAGCTTCTATTGTCGAACTCCATACATTGACGTCTGGACCAATATGAGTTGATGTTCCTCGTCACCTCTAAGACTTTGACCCTTCCTGGCCTCTTCTTGGATTTCACGTAGTTTTGTATCTGATACTGATAGTCGTGTGGAAATAATGCAGATCTACATACTCAACAATCTCACCACCGGTACAGTGCTCTCGATAATGCATCTGCTCAGAACAAATATTTGCCTGGCGTGTAGATAAGATTGAAGCCATAGCGTTGTAACTTCATCATCAACCTCTGAATGTACGGAGACATCTGATTGTTTTTTTTTTTAGATGATGTGAACCGTAAGGACGATGATTTGTCTCAACTGTGAAAGTTGGAAGCCCATAGACGTAGTCGTGGAATTTCTCCAAGCCGACAACTAAACACGGGCATTCTTTTTCGATTTGAGTGTACCTCTGTTGTCGTCATGGAACGTGGTGCATACGTGACTGGTTTCCAATCGTCATGCTCGAGTTGCAGAAGAACTTCCCCCAGACCATCTTTGAACGCATCTGTTGACACTTTAATCTGGTTAGATGTGTCAAAAAAATGTGAGAACTAGCATGATGGTTAGTGAAATCTTGAGCTTCTTCCACTCTTGCTTATGTTGCTCAGTCCAAATGAAATCCATTGTCTTGTGCAGGAGATCACGTAGGTGTGTTGTTTTTGCTGACAGGTTTGGAGTGAATTTCCCCCTAAATTTGATCATACCCATCACTCTTAAGATGGCTTTCTTGTCATGTGGTCTTGGCATGTTGAGAATTGTTTGGATTGTGTCCTTGTCAGGTTCAATTCAGTGCGAGGAGAGTTTGTCACCTCGGAATGTGACCTCAGTTACCCCAAATTGGCACTTCTGCTTGGGCACTTCAGCCCATTTCTCCTCATGCTTGTTAGAACTTGAAGCAGCCTCGTATTGTCCTCTTCTATGGTTGAGCCCCAAACGATGATACCATCCACGTACACACCTTCACCTTCGATGCCTTCGATTGTGTGCCCCAGGGCACGGTGAAATGTTTGGTGAAATTATGCCAAACGGCATTCTCAGAAAGCAGTACCGTCCAATTGGCATATTGGAAGTGCAGGACTTTGTACTTTGCTCCGCTAGCTTCAGTTGCCAGAAACCCTGAGATGAGTCAGGTTTTGTGAAGAATTGTGCACCAGCCATCTCAGATGTGATTTCCTCACACTTTGGTATTGGTTCTCTCTTGATATTCCTGTTAAGATCTTTAGGATCCATGCATCTGTAAATATCGCCATTCTTTTTCTTTGCACAAACCATGGAGTTTATCCAATCGGTAGGTTCTTCTATTTTTCTGATTACTTTTAATTTTGTCATTCTGTCTAGCTCCTTTTTGAGCCGATCCCGAAGAGGTGCAGCTCCTCCTCTTGGTGCCTGTATCATAGGTTTTGCATCCTCTATGAGTTGTATCTTGTAGGTGAATGGTAGTGCACCAAAACCTGTGAACACATCGCTGAATTTGCAGGTCATGTTCTCTGAATCCTTGGAGTGTTGATCCAATCCATTGTGGATGCTTTACATCAACTGCTCTGGACCTAATTCTTCACAGGACTGATCACCTAATAATGAATCCAAGCCCTCAGATACAATACAGAATGGGATGGAATAAACTGTGTTCTTCACCACCACACTCAGGTCACAAGCATCATAACATTTAATGCTTGAACAATTATAATCTCTCAGAGATATTTTGCGATTTCTTCTAATCGGCTGAAAATTATAATCTCTTGGAGATATTTTGTGATTTCTTCTAATCGGCTGAATTTTTAGATTTTTAAATTCAGTCATGCTGATTAAATTGGCTTTGGCACCAGTGTCTAACTTCAATCGAACCACTGTACCGTTCACTTCAAGTAGTAGCAGCCATTTGTCCTCGTCAACCTCATTGATTTTAAATGGAGTATCAGCTTGCATTTTTTTAAGCGCTGGAGCATTTTTTGATGTCTCCAAAAATGTATTCTACTGTGTTATAACTCCAGCAAACAATGATGTTTCATCAATGGAGATTGTGTCTCCCGCTGTGCTGACTGGTCTGGGGTTGAGCTCAGGGTAACAATTCTGAGCAAAGTGATTTTTTTTTTTCCTTTGCATCTGGAACAAAACTTGCCAAACGTTGGACGCTGCCATAATTTGTGCTTTTGACAACATCTTTTACACAGAATTGCTTTGTCCTGATCTCTAACCTGTTTGTTGGTGTGAGAGGAGCTGCAGGAACTTCCCTGCCTTTTTTTTTTTAAGTTTCCCGCCTTTTTGGAAGAAGGGCGGCAACCGGAGTTTCCTCCTCCAAGAAGAAGCTGCAATCAATGAAAAACAGTTCAGAATGCTGTGCTGCCAACTCGTGAGCCTGACAAATTTTAACCTGGTTGTTTCAAAGGCAGCTCCGATTCCCTCAGCTTATTTTCATTCACTCCAAATACAATCTGGTCCCGAATCATGGAAGATTCCATCGCTGAAAAATTACAGGGTTTACCTTCTAACTTTAAATCAGTGATGAAGTGACCTATGGACTCTCCTGTTTTCTGTAAACGTGATCTAACCACATAGCGATCACAAATGTCATTCGTTCTGGGGCTGCAATGGGCATCAAATCTTCAAATTACTTCATTAAAATTTTTACAATGAATGAAGCCCTGTGGGAGCCTAGTCCAAGTGTATTGGTTGCCCCTAAATGTAAAGGCAAACAAATACTGTGATTCAGGGGCGAGGGGTATCGCAAAAAAGGCATGTTGTAAATCAACAAGGGTGAAAACAGTCGCTTCCGGTGGGACATTACTAAGGATTGTCGCCGGATTTGGGACAATAGGATGTAAGGGTTCCACTGTCTGATTAATACGTCGGAGGTCTTGGACCAAACGCCATTCGGATGGTCTTCCTATCTTAGGAACTGGAAGAATCGGGGTGTTACAGGGCGATTGGCATGGTGCCACAATTCCGTGTTGAAGGAACGATTGAATCATGACCGAGACTCCTTCTTCAGCCTCGGGGCGCAAAGGGTACTGTGAAATCGAGGGCATGTCAGGTTTAACTTTAATAACAACGGGAGGGACATTAGTGAGACCAACTTCGTGTTTGGAGGCCGCCCATAAATCTGCGGGTAGTTCAGAAGTTGTAGATTGGACTGAACGATGGTGGTGCAGTGTGTCAATGAGGACAAATGGGCGTTGAAAATATTCTAAAGTGCCTGCGGGTAGGGTTTGACTTCCATTAAAGAAAGGATCAGCTTGTCCTCGTAGTGCAGCTGCCAGAAATCCCAAGGACTTGGCACTGTAGCCTTCGTTGACAGAAAGGGTCACGTGGGGTGACACAAGTCCCGACTGACGCCAGAGGCCATGGGGTAAATCAACAAGAAAGGCAGACCCTTCTTTTCCCTTAGCGAGGCCAACAAAGGAAACGGATTGGAGAGAACCGAGGGCGTCTTGGTAAATGCTCTCCAAATCAGGCGAGCATCCTATAAGATCGTAGCAAAGAGTGACATGTGGATCGGGAATATCTAAGACCATAAGACCATAAAACATAGGAGCGGAAGTAAGGCCATTCGGCCCATCGAGTCCACTCCACCGTTCAATCATGGCTGATTTCAACTCCATTTACCCGCTAAGGGAGGTGAAAAGTGTGAGGGATCAAAATCAACCGACCACCACTGTGGAGGAGTGAAAAGGGGAAAATTGCGAAGCTGGGCCTGCGGGATAGCTGATATAGTAATGCCGTTATCAAGGCAAACAATTTCCACCTGCAAGGGACACAGCAAGTCACGTCCGGCCAGGTTGACACCGAGGACGTGGGTAACTGTGAAAGGGATGCAACATTCCCGGCCCTCAAATTGAACAGAGAGCGGCTTCGCAAGCGGATAAACAGCACCTTCGCCCATGTAACCAGCAAGTTCCACATGCTTATCAGAAAGGGGAAAGCAATGTTTCTGAATTAATGTCCAGTCTAGCGTAGAATGAGTCAGGCCGGTGTCAATCAGGAAGGGGATAGGCTGGCCTCTATGTAAATCGTAGCGATAGGCTCGTCAGAGTGGTCTGTTGAGAGGACCGGAAAGTTCGATCTGGCTAGTCAGTAGGGGTTAGAGGTAGTAAAGGGTGTCTGCCGACGGGATTGAAATCTACCTTGTCGTCGGGGTGCTGGACAATCCCTAGTGTAGTGGCCTGTACGTTGACAGTTGAAGCAAGTGACATTATATTTGGCAGGAGGACGATGCGGAGGAGCGCTGTCGAAATCCTCCATGTGCGGAATGAAGGGGTAAGGAGCCTGTAGGCGGTAACCAAATTCAGGAGGGTCCGTGCAATCTGGGCGATAGTAACGTGAATCTGTCTGAGAGTTCTGACCTTTAGGAGCTCTTCTTTGAGAGGGACGTTGGACGAATTCGGATTTAATTCTGGGCGAAGTGTCTTTGTAACAGGTCTCACGGTTGCGGCCATTGCTCCAATAATAAGATACAGCACGTTTCATTTGAGGTTTAGAATTGTCAGACCAGTCCATGTTATTAGTTTTAATACTGGATGCTATGCGGTCAGGCAAAACCTGCATTAATAGTGCATTAAACTGGGGAGACTGTGTGCCTGCATTGAAAGCAATGACCCCGGAGTACAGAGTGTACATGCCACAAAAGCGGTCACAAAATTCTGGACCATCTTCCTTAGAAGTGGGGGTACATTCAAGGAGTTTGGCGATGTCAACGGGTTTACGGAGAGCCCGTTTTAGTGCAGGGAACATTAAAGTACGCTGATCGTCCTCCGTTTGGTGAGCGACGCTGAAGGCCGTCCACGTGTCCCCATGAAGTCCTAATTCATTTTTCCATCTTTCCCCTAATTCTGGGGGAAGGGATGAATAAATCAGAGAATATTGATCACGTGCGGCAGCCCCGTGCATGGTCGCAATTCTCCTCAAAAACTCAGTGAACCCCTCTGGGTCCTCTTTGCAGGAGGGACATTGGGCCATGATCAAACATAGCTCATGGGGTTTACAAGCCTGCCACACCTCAATGAATGGGTCGTCATTATCACCAGCGTGGGGGTTAATAACACTCCTAATGGGATAATTTGCGGGGGGGAGGTGGTGGCGGAACAGTTTCCTCCTCCTTAGGTTGGAGTGATAAATCAAGAAGAGCCCCATTGACAGAGGTGAAGGGTTGTTCCATATCCATGGCTTGCTTATGTGACCGAGTGCGTGTTGCTACGGGGGATGCGTCAGCAGGAGTTTCATTGGCAATGGGACCATAAGGGGGAGTCTGGACTTGGGACGGTGGAATTGTAGGATTGGGGAGTGCAGGATGAGGGTGGGGTCCAGGGGTCAAATCCTCCTCCTCTTCCGTATCGCCTGAATAGGGAAACATCAGCATGCCAGAGTAACTGGGAGGATCCTCGTTTTGTTTAATCTGATGGGCTAGCCCTTCCTGCCTATTGGTTGGAGATGTTTTATTTTCGCTGTGTTGTTTATGCTTTCTATCCCAAAGCTCACATTCCAATTTTAAAGTCTCCCAATTTTTTGCTTTACCATCCACACAATCATCAATCCCTTTTCTGCAGGAGTTATCTCTCCAACTCATTAATAGTGATTGATCGTGGCATTTAGTGGACTGTTTTTTCCACTGTGAAATTAAAGAATTCCATTTGAAGCCGGTGTTTCTCTGCCAAATAATTTTCTCAGCAGAAATGCAATTATCGTAGTTCCAAGTGCCCCCTAGTGGCCAAATATCATTACCCAATTTATTGTTTAGCGCAGCAGTTAATCTCTGGAAATTACGTTCTTGCGAAGGGGTTTCGGAACACATAAAAAATAGAGGGGAATTGCCCCCGGTTTTGTCTAAACTCTGTCCCATAATGTCAGTAAAATGTGCCCCTGGCAACAAAAAATGATCAAAAAAAATCCCTGGTACCAAATCAAATTGCAGGGTCCCTGACCCAAACTTAAGCCTGTATAACAAGAGGTCCCTGACCTAAGGCTAACCACAATTGGGGTCCCTGACCCTAAGTACTCTACTAACAGTACAATTTAGATTCGAGCACCGTCACCTGTTTAGTTACTTCCGTCAGGGATGAGGGGCCGAAGCACCAATCCGAGAGAGAGAGAGAGAGAGACCAAGGTTAATCTTACCTTGTGCCAGCGTCCGTCTCCTCCCTCCGGGTCGTGGCTCGATCACTTCTTCAGTCCCCCACGGAATTCACTCAGGGTATTGGTAACTGCTCGCTTGCGCCAAATGCTAAAGTCAATATTTTCCCGCTTCTGTAGTAGAAAGATTCAACATGCTCGTTAAGACAAAATAACAAGCTTTATTTACAAAACGACTGCATGCAGTAATGGCTGAAACCTGAAGTCAGAGAGCAGTTAATGAAACTTGCTGATTCCTTCTCAAGTCCACATTTTCACAGAGAATCAGCTCAATATTTATACACTATCATTATCAAGATTGCGTGACAACAGCTTAGTCAGGAATTTGATCGGAAATAGAAACGGAAGCAATGCCATAAAACAGACCTTTTTTGGTCGCATCACTCATACCATTATCTTGTCCTTGGAGGGAACATTGAAAGGTCGGAATAGACGTGTTTCTTCCTGAACTTAACTTGTTTAATTCCTACGGCCCTGGGTTATGACGAGTTAGTTTTATCAGGAGTTGCCGAGGTCCGGTGTTTAGGAATGGCTCGACCTTCGCTGATCTTTTCAGACTTCAGGTTATGCAGAGTTGGCCTTATCAGTCTGACAGTCTGAAGTGGTTAGGGCAGCATTCTTTACCTGGGCCTGGGGAGCTGGAATGAGGAGTTTCAGCCTTTCTTACATTGTGTCAAACATTTTGACCAGTCTTCCCATTGACCAGTTTTCCCATCATGCCATTACTTAATTCGTACCGTATCACACCACCTCCGAAAATCGTCCTTCATTTTGTCCACCAGACGGGCCAGATTAAGTTTGTGCAGCCGTTCCCATTCCCGCGCCACTTGGATGCCTAGAAATCTAAAACCTCCCCCTACCACTCGAAACGGCAGCTCCCCCAGTCGCCCCTCCTGTCCCCTTGCCTGGATCACAAACATTTATTTAAAAATAAATGTTTTTTATTGGGTTTTTCAGCAAGGTATATTTGTACACAGGATATGATATATATTTATATATATAGAAGATAAGGGCACACACAAACATATCACAAAAAAAACATTTTATAATAAGAAATAAAAAAAGATAACTGGTCGGGTATTGTGCACCAGCTCAACAGCAGCAACTCTACAACTGGCAAAATTATTTACAACACATAAGTAGGCGACTGTTTTGGTGGGGTGGGGGGGTGGGGGGGTGTGGAGACTGGGGAGGTAGATATACATTTGGGTGCCGGAGAAACAATGACAGAGGGCTATACTCGAATGGGTCTGGTGTTGGTGTTGTCACTTGCTTCTCCCGGACGAGCTGTAGATACCTTAGCTCGTTCCCCCTGGCTAGCTGGAATTTCTCTGTCAGTTTGTCCAGTGTTGCGATCCTGCCGTCCGTGTATAGGTCCCTGACTGTCAGTGTCCCTCCGTCCTGTCCCCACCTTTTGAAGGTGGCATCAGTCAGCGCTGGTGTGAACCTATGGTTGTTGCAGATGGGAGCTTTGTCCGACATTTTGGTCAGGCCAAATTGCTGCCGTAGTTGGTTCCAGGACTGGAGGGTGGCTATCACCACCGGGCTGCTGGAGTGGTTTTTGGGTGGGGATGGGAGTGTCGCCGTGGCGAGGGCCCGGTAGGTCTGTCCCATCCAGCCCTTCCTTACCCGCAGTCGGTGCTGCTCTCTCGGGTGTGTCTCTTGGAGGAAGACTGTCGGCTTTCATATTTCTTAGGTGGGTGAGGACTCTGGATCTTTTCACTGGGCCGTTGAGTCCCCTTACATTCCAGGTGACTATCCTGGTGGGGGGCTTCTGTCCCCCCACTCCTGTGGGATTAACCATACTTACCTGGGGGACTCGCCCCTGCCCTCCGGGGTTTCACTTTGTTAGGGGGCCGTCCAGGATGGCCACTGTCACTGCTCTCTCCATGTGGTCGGGCCCCTGCGCTCTGGGGTCTCCCTTCGCCCAGAGACCGTACTGGGGGGTGCTTGCAGCGATTCCTTCTTCCGAGCCCTTGGTTGTGGCACTTTGTAGACCTATTGCTATTCCTTTTCTCAGCTTGTTTGTCCCTCCTTCCCCTGTGTCGTACCCCCCCCGGATCCTCCCTCCCTGTGCCCCCCCCCCCCCCCCGGTCCCTCCCTTTCCCCCTCTTTTTCCCCCCTCTCCCGTATACCCCTCTTTTGTCCCTCTTCCCCCTGCTCCTATCCCCGTTTGCTCTCCGCCTCTGTTGAGTGCCCCCCCCCTCCCCCGTGCCTGGCGCCTTCCCCCCCTGTTGGGGGCGGGCTGCGGCCCTGCTTTGTTGCCTGCCCCCGGCGCTAGCTTTCCTGCTAGTGCGGTGGGCCCCCTCTCGGGCGTTACTGTCTCGCTTCTCCCTCGCCCGACCGCTACGGTTTTCTGCCCACTCTTCCCCTATCCTACCCTGCACTCCTCTTGCTTGCTCTCCCTTCTCCGCTCCTCTCGTTCCCTCGTGCTGGGGCCTGGCCTCCCACCTGAAGCGGTCTCTCGGGCAGTGGTTTGCTTTTTGTTCAGGGTGCGCTTGCGGTGGTGGGGGTGGGGGCCTGGCGTTGCACCCCCCGGTCAGCGTGTTGTTGCCCCTTGCCAGGGGGCCCTTATTTCTACCCTAGCTGTCGGTTTTCCAGCCCGTGTTCCTCGATAAACTTGTTTGCTTTGGCGGGGGCTGTGAAGAAATACTCTCTTGGTACGTGACCCAGAGTTTCGCTGGGTACAGCATACCAAAACGCACTTCGTACTTGTGAAGAGCTGCTTTCGCTCTATTGAGAATTCGGCCCGTCTCCTGGCGAGGTCTGCCCCAATGTCCTCGTAAACTCGAATCAAGTGTCCTTCCCATTTGCAGGTTCTGTTTTGCCTGGCCCAGCGCAGGAGTGTTCCTGGTTCGCAAACATCTCACTCGTCCCCATATTTAGTTTGTACCCCGAAAACCGGCCAAATTCCCCCAGAATCCTCATCCGTATGGTCTTATTCCTTTCATCCCCTCCGCTGGGTCCGATACATACAGGAGCAGGTCGTCTGCGTAAAGTGAGACTCTGTGTTACACTGCCCCCCGGACCAGCCCCTTCCAGCCCCTTGAGGCTCTCAGCGGAATTGCCAGCGGCTCTATAGCTAGCGCGAACAACGGTGGGGAAAGGGTGTCGCCTAAAATAGTCCGATGTCGCCCTATTCGTCCGTCCGCTCACCACAGGAGCCTGACCCAGTCAATAAATCCCCGTCCAAATCCGAACCGTCCCAGCACCTCCCACAGATATTCCCATTCTACTCGATCAAAAGCCTTCTCTGCATCCATTGCAACCACTACCTCCACCTCCCTACCTTCCGGGGGCATCATGATCGCATTTAGCAACCTTCCTACATTGCCCACCAATCCCTTAACGAACCCCGTCTGGTCCTCCCCAATCACATCAGGAACACAATCTTCAATCCTAGAGGACAAAGTTTTGGCCAGCAGTTTGGCGTCCACATTCAATAGGGATATCGGCCTGTAGGACCCACACAGCTCCGGATCCTTATCCCACTTCAGAATCAGCGAGATCGTGGCCTGTGACATCGTCGGGGGAAGCACCCCTCTCTCCCTTGTCTCATTGAACGTCCTCATCAACAGCGGCCCCAACATCGCAGAGAACGATTTGTAGAACTCTGCTGAGTACCCGTCCGGCCCCGGGGCTTTACCCGACTGCATGGCCTTCAGCCCCCCCTCCGCTATCTCTCCGATCCCGTTCAGGGCCCCCAGTCCTTCTAACAGCTCCCCGTCCACCTTCGGGAAATTCAGCTCCCTTAGGAAGTGCCTCATCCCCTCTGGCCCCGGTATGGTTTCCGACCCATACAGCCTACTATAAAAATCCTTAAACGCCTTATTCACCCCTGCTGAGTCTCCCACCAAGTTCCCGTCTCCATCCTTTACTTTCCCTATCTCCCTGGCTGCCTCCCTCTTTCTAAGCTGCTGTGCAAGCATTCTGCTGGCCTTCTCTCCGTGCTCATAGATCGCCCCCTTGCCTTTCTCAGATGCTCCATCGCCCTCCCTGTGGTTAACAAGCCGAACTCTGCCTGTAGCCTCCGCCGTTCCTTTAAAAGCCCTGTCTCTGGGGTCTCCGCATACCTCCTGTCGACCTGTAATATCTCCTTTACCAGTCGGTCCGTCTCTGTCCTGTTTATCTTCTCCCTGTGGGCCCGTATCGAGATCAGCTCCCCTCTAACCACCGCCTTCAATAATGCCTCCCAGACCACCGCTGCTGAAATTTCTCCCGTGTCATTGACCTCCAGGTAATTCTGAATACATTTCCTCAACCGCCCGCACACCTCCTCGTCCGCTAAAAGCCCCACATCTCACCCCCAGTGCGGGTGCTGTTTACTGTCTTTACTAACCTGCAGGTCAACCCAGTGCGGAGCATGGTCTGAGATTGTGATCGCCGAGTACCCCGTGTCCACCACCCCCGTCAGTAAAGCCCTGCTCAGAATAAAGAAATCGATCCGGGAGTACACTTTATGCACGTGTGAGTAGAAGGAGAACTCCTTCACCCTCGGCTGCCCAAATCTCCATGGGTCCCCCCCCCCCCCCCCCCCCCTCCCCCATCTGCTCCATGAACCCTTTTAGCTCCTTAGCCATTTCTGGTACCCTGCCCGTTTTTGAGCTTGACCGGTCCAAGCCAGGGTCCATAACTGTGTTGAAGTCCCCTCCCATGACCAACCTGTGCGAGTCCAGGTCCGGTATCTTCCCCAGCATCCTCTTTATAAACTCCACATCACCCCAATTTGGCGCGTATAAATTTACTAATACCACCTGCACCCCCTCCAATTTCCCACTGACCATAATGTACCGGCCCCCCCCATCTGAAACTATTCTACCCGCCTCAAACACCACTCGCTTGTTGATCAGGATCGCGACCCCTCTGGTCTTTGAGTCCAGTCCCGAGTGGAAAACCTGTCCGACCCAACCTTTCCTTAACCTAATCTGGTCATCTACACTAAGGTGCGTCTCCTGCAGCATTACCACGTCCGCCTTCAGTCCTCTCAAATGCGTGAACATGCGTGCCCTCTTGACCGGCCCATTGAACCCTCTCATATTCCAGGTGATCAGTCTAGTTGGGGGGCTCATCGCCCTCCCCCTTCGCCGATCAGCCATCCCCTCTCTTGGGCCAGTCACCAGCCGCCCGCGCTTCCACCGGCCCGCCCCCAGGCAGCCTCCACCCCCGACATCCTCTCTGTCCCTCAGCAAAAGTCCCTCCTTCGTCAGCAGAACATCCCCCCACCCCCAGTAACAGCACAAAATAAATCAACCCCTTTGATAAGCCTAACATCTGTTCACCCCCCACTACGCTTCCGTAAGCTAGCCCGCCCAGCTAGCTTGGTGGTCCTCGCCCCGGCGCCAGACAATCTCCCACCTATTGTTCCCTCCCCCCCCACCGCTCATACGTACATCTTCAAATGAAAAACAATCCCAAAACAATTGTCTGACAGAGATTTTAAAAAAAAACAAGTTGAACTCAAACAAAGGAAAAGGTCAAGAAAAAGCTCCAGCATCTGAACAAACACACCTCCATCCCCCAATAGTGCAAATGCAAACCTCACTCAGCTCTGCAGCTGGTCCCAGGTCCATACAGCAGGCATTACCAATAAGGTCTGAAAAAGCAAGAAACAAGAAACTTTTTTTTTTTGTATAAACGCTACAGCGAAATTCAAAGTTCAAAGTTCGCAGTCCGACACCAGTCGTTTTCTTTTCGCCAAGTCCAGCGCTCCCTCTGGCGACTCGAAATAGAGACGTCGTTCCTTGTATGTGACCCAGAGGCGGGCCGGGTACAACAGCCCGGACTTCACCTTTTTCTTGAAAAGGGTCGACCTGATCTGGTTAAACCCCGCTCTTCTCCTGGCCCCCTCCGCACTCAGGTCCTGATAGATCCGCAGGATACTATTGCCCCACTTGCAGCTCCGCGTCTGCTCGGCCCACTGTAAAACACGATCCTTATCCAGATACCTGTGGAATCTCACCACCATTGCCCTCGGGGGGGGGGGGGGTCTCCCATTCGCGGCTTCCTCGCGAGTGCTTTGTGAGCCCCGTCCACCTCCAAGGGTCGGGGGAATGCCCCATCCCCCAGCAGCTTCTCGAGCATGGCCGCTATATGTGCCCCAGCGTCCGCTCCTTCGGATCCCTCCGGGAGCCCAACGATCCTCGGGCTCTGCCGGCGGGACCTGTTCTCTAGGTCCTCCACCTTCTCCAGGAGCCTTTTCTGCTGGTCCCTTAACATCCCCACCTCCAACTCTACCGCTGTTTGATTATCCTCCTGGTTAGCCAGCACCTTCTTTTCTTTCTTGCTCGCCCGATCGTGGGCGTCCAATCTAAGTTCCGGCCGCGAAATTGCCTCTTTAATCGGGTCCGAGCAGTCCCGCTTCTGCTTGGCGAAGCCCTCCTGGATAACTTGCATCAACTGCTCCGTTGGGTCGACAAACCAGAGGTCCAGTCCTCCGCCATACTTACTCCCTGTGCAGCTTCAGCCCAGGCCTTCTCTGTCCTTCTGTTTCTGCCTTTGCAAGCAATCCAAGTCCTCCTCTCCAAGCACCGATGTGGGAGTTCAGTTCACAATTACCTCTGTCATCACTTTTTCAAATCAAGTCCGGTAAATAATCGGGGGGAAAGGTCCAAAAGTCCGACCCGAGCGGGAGCCACCAAATGTGCGACTTACTCCTTCATAGCCACCACCGGAAGTCCACCACTGACAATTATTCAGTCTACGATGACCCCGGTCACCCATGGACAGTCAGTCCGACTACTACTGGCAGTGGGTGCAGGGACCCAGACCCAGACCTAGTCTTCTGCACCGTGACTGGTTACAGAGACTCTGCCTGGATTGGCAACAGATCTTTAGAATGTGTACAGGCGGATTGTATGCGGCCCTGGGAAAATATCCAGGAAGATCTAGGGAAGATAAAGGGGGCCACAGCGAAATAAACCTTGATGCGAATGTCCAACCCAAATATTTCAGAGCTAATCCAACCCCATACGCTATCGAAGGTGGGCGACGAGCTGAGCGGGCTGGAGAACTTGGGAATTATACACCCGGTCCAGTTTGCAGAGTGGGCAACACCAGTGGTTCCAGTGCTGAAGCCAGATTAGTCCATTCATTTGTGTGACGACTATAAAATGATGATCAACAAGGCCTCCATTTGGACAGGTACCCTGCCATGGGTGGAACACCCATCCAGCCACAGAGGGACCTTTGGACTTCAGCAAGGGTGGGGGGAGGCATTGTAATAACCCTCTCGAGACCCACAGGGACATCTCGATTGCTTTCCCGATGGGGTTCATGGAAGACGAGCTTCCCCGCAAATGGCCGAAGGCCCATCAGCTGGGGGTCATAGAATCGACCCTTAAAAACTGGCTCGGATTGGGACCACCACAATTGGTAGTCCTGGCTGGGACCTATGTGCTGGATGCCACGCCTTGGCCTTTTCAATGAACCGCTGTTTCGATTCACCTTCTCGAGTCTTTGATATTCACCGTGCCTGGGTCACTGGTGGAGTGTGAATACAATAAAACTAGAATTAAAAGGCTAGTAACGGTGCAAGAAACCATCTGGTTCACTTATGTCTTTTAGGGAAGTAAACCTGTCGTCCTTACCCAGTCTGTGGCGGCACGGTAGCAGAGTGGTTAGCACTGTTGCTTAACAGCGCCAGGGTCCCAGGTTCGATCCCCGGCTTGGGTCACTGTCTGTGCGGAGTTTGCACGTTCTCCCCGTGTCTGCGTGGGTTTCCTCCGGGTGCTCCGGTTTCCCCCCACAAGTCGCGAAAGACGTGCTTGTTGGGTGAATTGGACATTCTGAATTCTCCCATCTGTGTTCCCGAACAGGCGCCGGAATGTGGCGACTCGGGGCTTTTCACAGTAACTTCATTGCAGTGTTAATGTAAGCCTGCTTGTGACAATAACGATTATTCCTCATTATTATTATTATTATTATTATTACACGTGACTCCAGACCCACATCGATGTGGGAGACTCTCAATTGCCAGTCTGAAACGGCCGACCAAACCAATCAGTTCAAGCCACGACAAATGCCCAGATTCCTTTGAAAGAATAAATAAATGTAAATTAGAAGCAAATCACTGCGGATGATGAAATCTGACAGAACATACTGAACAATCACAGCAGGTCTGACAGCACCTGTGGAGAGAGAAGGGCGTGCACGTTTCGAGGCTCAGTGACACTTTTTCAAAGCTAAGATAAATGTAAATTGTTGTGGTTAATGGCACTTTATAATGAGTAAAGGTGCTGTGTAGATGCAAGGCCTTGTTATTTTAATTGAAGTTCCAGCTCAGTTTATTTGAAGTTTCCAGTAGGTATTTAATTTAATCCTGCTTCCCGATCATGGGGAATTCAGGGGCACTTGGGGAAAGTTTAATCCCTTCAACGCTGGAACCTAAAACAGGAACTCGTTCACGAAAACACTAGTTAGGCCGCAGCTGGGGTACTGCGTGCCGCTCTGGTCACCACACTGCGAGGAAAGATGTGATTGCGTGAGAGGAAACCGTGGCCCGGCCTGGAGGATTTCAGTTCCCGAGGAAAGGTTGGCGAGGCCGGGGTCGTTTCCTTGGGAACCGAGGAGGTCAAGGGGAGATGAAATTCAGGTGCATTGAGGGGGAGATGGAGATTTAGGATAAAATCACTGGATTAGTAATCCAGAGACCCGGGCTAATCCTCCGGGACAGGGGTTTAAACCTCCTCTGCGACAACTGGTGGAATTTAGACTCAATTCATAAAACCTGGGATGTAGAAGCTGGCCCCGGTGACGGTGAACACAAAACTATCGTCGATTGTTGTAAAATCCCATCTGGTTGACGAATGCCCTCACCTGGTCTGGTGTGGCCTATACAGACTCACAGCAGAGTGCTTGGCTCTTAACTACCCTCTGAAATGGCCGAGCAAGCCACCCACTTCAAGGGCAATGAGGGATGGGTGTAAATGCTGGCCCAGCCAGCGAGGCCCACATCCCGTGAAAGAATTAATAATAGTTTAAAATAAATAAAATGGTGAGGGACCTAGATAAAGTGGATAGCAGGGTCCTATTCCTCGTGCTTGAGGGGTCCATAAGCAGGGACGAGAGATGGGCGGTTTACAGGGGATCTGAATTTGTGGGGGTCTGAAGTTGACTGTTTCAAAGGGTGGGAGATACGCTTGAAATGCCATATCCTACAAGGCTATGGAACAAGAGTTGGAAGGTAGGTTTAGGCTGGTTGGCGGTGCTAACAAGATGGGCTGAATGGCCTTCTCCCCCACTGTAAATTTCTCTGGTTCTATGAGATATTTGATTTGATTTATTGTCCCATGTACCGAAGTACAGTGAAAAGTATTTTTCTGCGGCCGAGGGAACGTACACAGTACGTACATAGTAGACAAAAGAGTAATCGACAGAGAACATTGACAAACGGTACATCGACAAACAGTGATTGGTTACAGTGCGGAACAAGTAGCCAAACAAAGCAAATACATGAGCAAGAGCAGCACAGGGCGTCGTGAATAGTGTTCTTACAGGGAACAGATCAGTCCGAGGGGGAGTCGTTGAGGAGTCTGGTAGCTGTGGGGAAGAAGCTGTTCCTATGCCTGGATCTTCACACTTCTGTACCTTCTGCCTGATGGAAGGGTCTGGAAGAAGGCAAAGCCTGGGTGGGAGGGGTCTCTGACAATGCTGTCTGCCTTCCTGAGGCAGCGGGAGGAGTAGACAGAATCAATGGGAGGATGGCAAGCTTGTGTGATACGCTGGGCTGAGTTCACCACACTCTGCAGCTTTTTGCGATCTTGGACCGAGCAGTTGCCATACCAAGCTGTGATGCAGCCGGATAGGATGCTCTCCATGGCTCATCTGTAGAGGTTGTGAGAGTCGATGCAGACAGGCCAAATTTCTTCAGCTTCCGTAGGAAGTAGAGACGTTGTTGGGCTTTCGTGACTGTTGCACCACCTCAGCGATGAGAAATGGCCAGTTGAGGTCAGAAGGCTGCGGATGCCCATGAGGGCCGTGACCCAGCAATAACTCAGGCACAGAAAGAGGCCAGTCAGCTCATGGTGCTCTTTGAACGAGCTAGTTGGTGAGACCCCACTCCCTTGCTCTTTCCCCAGAGCTCTGCATTTCATCTCCTTTCAGATTGTCTATCCTTTTTGAAAGTTACTATCGAATCTGCTTGCACTGCCGTTTCAGGCAGCTCCTCCCAGATCACAACCCGTCCCCCTGGCGTGAGGCCAAACATCCGTTTCCCGACATCGGGCCAAATCGTCAGAATCCCGTTCTCGGGACTTTCCAAGGAGGGATAAAGGTACTTCCTGAAGAACGATGTCAACTTGTGGGCATTGTCATCCCGGATCGGGAAGGAGGGGGGAAGACTGGCTGGTTAGGTGCACTTTTAATGTGGACGTTCAACGACACAAGGTAATGGTTCCTGCCCACACCCGGCACGAGATTCGCGTGTTCCGCACAGATTAATAAACGATGAACTGATCGGCGCAATTACGGGCTGCGCGAATCACTCCCACCCTCGTGTCTGCCACTCCAGAGCGGAAGATTCCACCCACAGGGGATGTTTAGCACAGGGCTAAATCGCTGGCTTTTAAAGCAGACCAAGGCAGGCCAGCAGCACGGTTCAATTCCCGTACCAGCCTCCCCGAACTGGCGCCGGAATGTGGCGACTAGGGGCTTTTCACAGTAACTTCATTTGAAGCCTACTCGTGACAATAAGCGATTTTCATTTTCATTTCATTTTCGAACGCAAGGGGACGAGTGCGATGAAGTAGGTTCCGAAATTGCTCGTGTCGCTAGACCCACCTTTGCCGGGAAAGGGGAGGAGAGCGGTGGAGCGAGGGAATTTAGTTGATGGAGTTCTGCTCCGACCGAGCCCATTACACAAATCCCTCAGCCTCACCGACAAACCCTTCAGCTTCCTGCTCACCTGCATTCCTTAGATATTTGAAACCTGAGTCAAGCGTCAATCCCCCGGGAGCAGGTTAGCTGGCAGCTGGTTGAGAGGCACAGAAGTGACTTGCGTTTACACCGCACCTGCGGTTCCTGCCAGACGTCGCAAAGGCGTTTCGCAGCCCATGCTGTTCAGCTTGCAGCAACCAACACCCTCCCCGCTTGTCCGGGGCACCGACACCCTGTCACCGGCAGCAGTGTTGAAGGTAAAGCAGTTGGGTTTTCCAGGGCCGGGAGTAACTGTTTGATCCGGGCGGTTGCTCTCGCTGGGACTGACAAACATTCTTTGTTTTTCCAGCCCTTTCTCTGTTTTGATTTGGGTTCCTCGGTTTTTAATCTCCTGAGTTGTCGGCTCACGGGTTTTCCTTTTTATGTTCGTTCTCGGAATGTGGGTGTCTCTGACAAGATCAGCAGCTGTCGCCCGTCCCTAATTGCCCCTGAGTGGTTTGCTCGGCCGTTTCGGGGGGCGTTTAAGAGTGAATCACATTGTTGTGAGTCTGGAGTCGCGTGCCGACCTGATCGGGTAAGGACGGCAGATCACCTTCCCTGAAGGACATTAGTCAACCAGATGGGTTTTTACGAGAATTGATGATAGCTTCGTGATCGTTAATAATGGGACTGGTATTTCATTCTGTATTTATTAATTTAATTTAAGTAAATTACCCCAGAAGCCATGGTGGGATTTGAACTCAAGTCTCCATGTCATTCGTCTAAGCCTCTGCGTTAGGTGGGGCTGCAGGGATAGGGTGAGAGTGTGGGCCTGGCTGGGGTGCTCTTTCAGAGGGCTGGTGCAGATTCGACGGGCCGAATGGTCTCCTTCTGCATTGTAGGGATTCTATGATTCTATCAGCGCGATCTACCGACCGTATCCCGCCGGAATGGGAGCGGGATGCAGCTGGTAGGTAGATCCCGGGAGAAGTCAACGGGATTCCCGACAGTTGTCACCATTGTGGGCGGGATCCGGATCACGACCTGTTACGAGGTCTAACTAGAGATGTACCACAAGGATCTGTTTTGGGGCCACTGCTGTTTGTCATTTTTATAAATGATCTGGAGGAGGGCGTAGAAGGATGGGTGAGTAAATTTGCAGATGACACTAAAGTCGGTGGAGTTGTGGACAGTGCGGAAGGATGTTACAAGTTACAGAGGGACATAGATAAGCTGCAGCGCTGGGCTGAGAGGTGGCAAATGGAGTTTAATGCAGAAAAGTGTGAGGTGATTCATTTTGGAAGGAATAACAGGAAGACAGAGTACTGGGCTAATGGTAAGATTGTTGGCAGTGTGGATGAGCAGAGAGATCTCGGTGTCCATGTACATAGATCCCTGAAAGTTGCCACCCAGGTTGAGAGGGTTGTTAAGCAGGCGTACGGTGTGTTAGCTTTTATTGGTAGAGGGATTGAGTTTCGGAGCCATGAGGTCATGTTGCAGCTGTACAAAACTCTGGTGCGGCCGCATTTGGAGTATTGCGTGCAATTCTGGTCGCCGCATTATAGGAAGGATGTGGAAGCATTGGAAAGGGTGCAGAGGAGATTTACCAGAATGTTGCCTGGTATGGAGGCAAGATCTTATGAGGAAAGGCTGAGGGACTTGAGGCTGTTTTCGTTAGAGAGAAGAAGGTTAAGAGGTGACTTAATTGAAGCATACAAGATGATCAGAGGATTGGATAGGGTGGACAGTGAGAGCCTTTTTCCTTGGATGGTGATGTCTAGCACGAGGGGACATAGCTTTAAATTGAGTGGAGATAAATATAAGACAGACGTCAGAGGTAGGTTCTTTACTCAGAGAATAGTAAGGGCGTGGAATGCCCTGCCTGCAACAGTAGTGGACTCGCCAACACTAAGGACATTCAAATGGTCATTGGATAGACATATGGACAATAAGTGAATAGTGTAGATGGGCTTTAGAGTGGTTTCACAGGTCGGCGCAACATCGAGGGCCGAAGGGCCTGTACTGCGCTGTAATGTTCTATGTTCTAGAGAGGTCGTTATCCGGATCCCGCTTGAAAGCACTGTTAACTATTCCCGCACCGGATGGACACCCGTCAGATATGGTCCTTGCTGAGGAGAGCCCAGTTGAGCGCTGTCTAGACCTGGTCCCCACAAACGGGGACCAGGCAGAATGGCACATGGGGAGGGGGGGTCTCCCAGGCAGTCGGAGGCCCCCTGGTAGGGTGGCACCTTGAACCCTTGCAGTGCCACCCGGGCAATCTGGCAGTACCACCCAGGCACCCTGGCAGTGCCACCCTGGCACCCTAGCAGTGCCACGTGGGGTGCCAGCTTGGCACTGCCAGGGTGTCCAGATGGCACTGCTAGGCTGGCAGGGGCACTGCCAGGCTTTTTGCCCATGCCAGGATTGATCCCGGCAGTGCCCTGCCCATGCGAGGTTGGGAGGCGGGGGTGCGGGGGCTCAAGGGCCCCCTTATAAGTGAGTTGAGGGGGGGGGGAGTCCGTGGGTTGCGTCAGGAGGTCGAGCGATCGGGGAGCCATTTAAAAATGGCATCCTGAACTCTTCCTAAGGCGTTCCTCAGGGCAGGAAATGATGTTAAAGTGCGGCCTCAGGGCGTGCTCCCCACTGGGGCTCGAAAAGGCAACAGAGTGCGGTTAGATAGCGGGTTAAGCACCGGGAACGACCTCGTTAACCTTCCCAGAACGGGCTCTGATTACTTTTGGAGATTCTATTACCAGTCCACTGTACAACCGTGTTGACGGGAGGTTGGGAATTCCATAACGAGGTGCGCATGGGGGGGAGCGGGCACAATCTCTCGGCCGTTCAGCAGTAAAATCGGCAAGTGCTTCTTCCCACAAAGGGTCGGAGAAATGGTTGAGTTGCGGCTTTCAAGAATGAGATGGATAGATTTTTGTTGGGTGAGGTTGTCGAGTGACATGCAGCTGGTAACTGTAAATGGAGCTGACGCGCAGGTCACCTGCTATCTGATTGAATGGCAGGTCAGGTTCGAGGGGCTGAATGGCCTCCCCCCCTTCCTACGACAAGGTCAGATCTATTTTGGGCATGGACAAGACCCTCAGCTTTAAAGTCTGTTGGATCAACAACAACTTATATTTATATACCTTCAGCACAATAGTGTTCAATTCTGGTCGCCACACTACCAGAAGGATGTGGAGGCTTTAGAGAGGGTGCAGAAGAGATTTACCAGAATGTTGCCTGGTATGGAGGGCATTAGCTATGAGGAGCGATTGAATAAACTCGGTTTGTTCTCACTGGAACGAAGGAGGTTGAGGGGAGACCTGATAGAGGTATACAAAATTATGAGGGGCATAGACAGAGTGGATAGTCAGAGGCTTTTCCCCAGGGTAGAGGGGTCAATTACTAGGTTTAAGGTGCGAGGGGAAGGTTTTGAGGAGATGTACGAGGCAAGTTTTTTTACACAGAGGGTAGTGGGTGCCTGGAACTCGCTGCCGGAGGAGGTGGTGGAAGCAGGGACGATAGTGACATTTAAGGGGCATCTTGACAAATACATGAATAGGATGGGAATAGAGGGATACGGACCCGGGAAGTGTGGAAGATTTTAGTTTAGTCGGGCAGCATGGCCGGCGCGGGCCTGGGGGGCCGAAGGGCCTGTTCCTGTGCTGTACTTTTCTTTGTTCTTTACAATCAAATACCACAAGGGAGTGTTAGAAAACAGAATTTGACAGACTGAGGGCAGATGACCAAAAGCTTGGTCGAAAAGGAAGAGGAAAGAGCCGGAGAGAGTTAGTGAGGGCATTCCAGAGCCTACAGGCGGCTGAAGCCACAGTGGCCAATGGTGGAGTGATGGAAATCTGGGATTCTCAAGAGGGCAGAGTGAAGAGATCCCGCGGCTGAAAAAGATTACGGAGATCGGGAGGATCAATGGAAGGGTTTGAAAATAAGGGCGATAATTTTAAAAACGGGGCATTGCTTGACCTGGAGTCGATGCCGGCCAGTGAGAACGAAGGTGATGGCTGTAAGGGAGTTGGTGCCAGTTAAGACATGGACAACATTCTGGTTGACCGTGCATGTAAAACCTTCGGCAATGGAAACGGGAGCCCTCGAAACCCCATTCCCTTTTCGTCATTGGAAGAGGTGAAGGGTGTCGGCCATCTTGCAAGGTCAGTGGCCTAAAGAGAGAGAACCAAAATGGAATCCGGTGTGCAGGAGCTGGAGAATGTTCAACTCTTGCAGTTTACATTTCAGTATTGCCAAGGGGATATGCATTCCTAGGCTTGCCCCGAAACCCGTTGCTCTAGTTCCCCAACCTTCCTGTTGAGTTTACGGTGACCACGCAGGCTGCCTCACACTTCAGGCCTCGCCTAGGCCCGTGGGTGCATTCCTGGAGTTCTTTTCTATTACTCATCACGAAAATCGCTCGTAAGTGGTTTCCAGGATATTTTTGAAAATGATTTGTTTTCGCAATGTGAGTGTGGGTGACTTTTATTGCCCATCCCTCATTGCCCTTGAGAAGGTTGTGGTGGAAGTCCTTCCTGAACCGCTTCTTTGAAGAAGAGCAAAGGAGTTCTGCTGGTGTCCTGGCCAATATTTATCCCTCAACTAATGTTCCTTGATGTGGAGATGCCGGCGTTGGACTGGGGTGAGCACAGTAAGAAGTCTTACACCACCAGGTTAAAGTCCAACAGGTTTGTTTCAAATCACTAGCTTTCGGTGCACTGCACCTCATAGATTTTCATAGAATTTACAGTGCAGAAGGAGGCCATTCGGCCCATCAGGTCTGCACCGGCTCTTGGAAAGAGCACCCTACCCAAGGTCAACACCTCCACCCTATCCCCATAACCCAGTAACCCCACCCAACACTAAGGGCAATTTTGGACACTAAGGGCAATTTATCATGGCCAATCCACCTAACCTGCACATCTTTGGACTGTGGGAGGAAACCGGAGCACCCGGAGGAAACCCACGCACTCACGGGGAGGACGTGCAGACTCCGCACAGACAGTGACCCAAGCCGGAATCAAACCTGGGACCCTGGAGCTGTTAAGCAATTGTGCTATCCACAATGCTACTGTGCTGCCAGGAAGGAGCAGTGCTCCGAAAGCTAGTGATTTGAAACAAACCTGTTGGACTTTAACCTGGTGTTGCAAGACTTCTTATAATGTTCCTTGAGGCATTGAAAATCGTGGGTGATATGCATCACTGTATATACACAAGAGGTTAATGTAGATACACTAGGTCACTGTAAATACAGTGGGACTAAATAAACGCTAGAGGGAGCACCAGAGACATCATGACTCACAGACATTCAACCAATAGGTCAGTAAGATAGGACACGGCCAATGGGCATTCAAGACACACCCAGAGGTGACACTACCACAAGGGGGGTACCCATATAAAAGGACAGGGCACACATGCTCTTGCTCTTTCCATAGGCGACACTCAGAGAGAAGGACAGGGGCAGATCAGAAGCATCACACCCACCGTATGGCTTAGCAGACTGGTTAGTTAGATCGAGTTACTATAGTAAGATCAGCAGGAGAGTCGAACCCAAGTAGGAGAATTGTTAACTGTTCAATAAATGTGTTAAACCTATCTCCAAGTCTGAGCCTTCCTTTGTCAGAGTATACGTCAAGGAAGCAGCTTATGCTACATGAAGAAGCAGAACACAACAAAAATAACAATGCGTTCTGCGTTAGCCCACTAAATATGCTTCCCTGCCTCATCATACTCCGAAACCAGTCCGTGCCTAACCTTGAGAGGATGATTGAACCTTCTTGAGCTCATCCTTCATTTCCCTGGTGCGGAATCACATCAGGCAACCCTCTCAGCAGCTCTTTTTTCACCATTTTGCCACACCTTCCTCGGCCAATGTTCCACCCAGGCTCTGGCTCTGAGAATTGATGACCTTTACCGTGGGCAGCACGGTAGCATAGTGGTTAGCACTGTGGCTTCACAGCGCCAGGGTCCCAGGTTCGGTTCCCTGCTGGGTCACTGTCTGTGCGGAGTCTGCACGTTCTCCCCGTGTCTGCGTGGGTTTCCTCCGGGTGCTCCGGTTTCCTCCCACAGTCCAAAGACGTGCAGGCTAGGTGGATTGGCCGCGCTAAATTGCCCTTGGTGGCCAAAAAGGTTAGGAGGGGTTATTGGGTTACGGGGATCGGGTGGAAGTGAGGGCTTAAGTGGGTCGGTGCAGACTCGACGGGCCGAATAGCCTCCTTCTGCACTGTGTGTTCCATATTTACATCTTCAGGGTTACGCGCTGCTGGTAGGAGGGGACGTTCCAGGAGACGTTCCCGTACGATCAGCACCTCCCCTGAAGCGTTTGAAATTCAACAGAATGGTTCTCAGACTCCTGGTGGGAGGGATTCCTCCGGACCACTGTGTATGGATGTGTTGACCAATCAGCAAGGTGGTAGCTTGTGAGGGTGACAGTCCAGGCTCTGGGCAGTATGGAAGAAGGAGCCCCTTGACTCGAGCCCCTTTGTTGGCCTTTTCTGGGAGAGAGGGGGATGAGAATCGTTGCTCTGCTTGGTTGCGACGGTTTACTTGTTTGTTTTGGGCCTGGCGAGAAGGCTGGCTTATTTTAGCAATGTGGAATTTGCCACAACATAAAGTGGGCTTGTCAGTGAAAGTACAATTTTGAAAATCCCGAGGCAACGACATTCCCCAATGACATCACCATTTTAAAAAAATACTTCACGGGATGAGGGCGTGGCTGGGCCAGCATTTATTGCCCATCCCTAATTGCCCTTGAACCGAGTGGCTCGTAGGCCATTTCAGGGGGGCAGTTAAGAATCAAGCACATCGCTGGTAGTCTGGAGTCACGTGTAGGCAGACTGGGTAGAATAACAGTGGTTAGCACTGCTGCCTCACAGCGCCAGGGACCAGGGTTCGATTCCGGCCTTGGTCTGTGTGGAGTTTGCACTTTCTCCCCGTGTCTGCGTGGGTTTCATCTGGGTGCTCCGGTTTTCTCCCACTGTCCAATTACCAATAACCAATTTCCAGTAACCAATTCCTTATTTGTCGATGTACTGTGTCACTGTAACTATCTACTGTTCTTTTTTTGTCTACTGTGTACGTACTGCGTACATTTCCTTGGCCACAGAAAAATATTTTTCACTAAACTTCGGTACGTGTGACAATAAAATAAAATCAATGAATCCAAAGATGTGCAGGTTAGATGGATTGGCCATGATAAATTGCCCCTTAGTGTCCACAGATGTACAGGTTAGGTGGGGTTACTGGGTTACGGGGATAGGGAGGGGCAGTGACCCTAGGTCAGGTGCTCTTTCAGAGGGTCGATGCAGCCTCGATGGGCCGAATGGCCTCCTTCTGTACTGTAGGGATTCTATGGATTTCCTTCCCTATTAGTTGTAGTTATATTAGTTGTCGTAGTGAACCAGATGGATTTTATTTTGCGACAATGGTCATTATTAGACTCCATATTTTATTGAATTTAAGTTTCACTATCTGCTGTGCCGGGATTCGAAGCTGGGTCCCCAGATCATTACCCTGGGTCCCTGGGTTACTAGTCCGGTGACAATACCACAACACCACTCCCCTGCCAAATTGTCAACGACAAAAGACTTGCATTTATCTAGTGCAGTTCATGATCACAGCCAATGGAGTACTGTTTGAAGTGTAGTTGCTGTTGTAAAGCATGAAGCACAATAGCCAATTTGTGCACAGCAAGCTCCCACAAACAGCAGTGTGATGATGGTCAGAAAACCTGTTGTTTTTGATGTTGATAATTAGCCAGGCCACCAGGGATAATCCCTCTGCCCTTCTTCAAAGTGATCCCGATGGACCTTTGACTCGGGCAGGCAGATGGGGCCTCAAGTTAACGTCTGACCCAAAAGTCCCACACTTGGCTTAAGTATTGTGATGAAAAAAATTCAGGGGAGGCTGTGATTGACTGGGGGTTTTAGCGATGGGATTGGTGGGGTCTAAACTTTGTTGAGGGTTTTGAGCGTCTAAGTATCGTCTTGCATCGTTTGCTTTGTCTATATATGCTGTGTTTGTGTAACCTACCTCTTCACTCACCTGATGAAGGAGCTGCGCTCCGATAGCTAGTGACTCCAAACAAACCTGTTGGACTTTAACCTGGCGTTGTAAGATTTCTTACTGTGCCCACCCCAGTCCAACGCCGGCATCTCCACATCATGACTAACTTAGGCAGCGAATTCCGGATGCTCACCACCTGTGGGTGAAATAGTCTTTCCTCATGTCCCCTCTAATCCTCCTACCCATCGCCTTAAATCTGTGCCCCCTGGTTATTGAGCCCGCAGGTCGTGGAAACAGGTTTTTCCTGTCGAACCTGACTAGGCCCATCTTAACTTTGTACACCTCATTTCGGTGATCCCTCGGCCTCCTCTCCTGAGGAGGACAGCCCCAATATCTCCAATCTTTCCCCACGGCTGCAATTTTCCAGCCCTGGCAACATTCGTCCAAATCACCCCTGCACTCGCCCCAGAGCAATTCTGTCCTCCCTGTAATATGGTGACCAGAACTGTACTCGAAACCCTAGATGCGGCCTCGCCAACGTTTTATCCAGTTCCAGCATCACATCCGCGTTTGGCGTGACGCTGGTACACGGTCCGTGTCTTACATGTGTAGAGAGCTGAGTGGGCAGCACTAATGCTCGATGTGTAGAGTTTGATCTGCTGACTTACTCTTAGTCTCATTCGAAACTCGAGCAAGACATTCAGAAACAGAAAATGCCGGACAATCCCAGCAGGTCTGTTGACAGCATCTGTGCGGAGAGAAGGGAGCTAACGTTTCGAGTCTGGATGACTCTTGGTCAATACTGGAGAGAACTGGAAATAGGGTCAGATTTATACTGTGGGGCGGGGCCGTGGAGCAGTGGGGCTGGATAGGGGCCGACGATAGGTGGAGACGATCAAAGATGTCGAGGACAGAAAGACAAAAGGAATGTAAATGGGGGGTGATTAAGAAGGGAGCTGATAGTGGCACAGAAAGAGATTAGAATGTGTGAATGGCAGGACAAAGGTGAGCAGTGTGTCTCAGGGCAACGAGGGACAGGTGGCCCAAGTGGGGTGGGTGACAATGGTGAGGGAATAACGTTTGGAAGAAATGAAAATAAATTGATAGAATAGGATGAAGGTGGAGGAGGGAGCCCACAATCTGAAGTTGTTGAACTCAATGTTAAATCCGGATGGCTGGAACGTGCATAAGCGGAAGGTGAGGGGCAGGTTTCTCTGTCGTCCGTCGCCGAAATCATATTCGGCGATCGGGCGGAGAATCCCCGTTTGCGACCGAATTGGGGCTGGTGGCGTTTCTCGGATGGTCCACCCCCCTCTAGATCGTCATCATCGAGGCGCACGCTGCGCACGGCGTTGCGTTGACATTAGCGCGTTGCTGTGAGGTCCTCCCCTGATGCCCCCCCCCCCCCCCCCGATGGGCCGAGTTCCCGACCGCGTGGGTCGCGAGTGGTCTGAGTTTTCGTAAAGCCGGCGAGGTGGCTGCGGACTGTGTCTAGCGCCGCACCAGTCCGGGAGCCGCGCTGCTGGCAAGGGGGGGGGCTTCGCCGAGGGCTGGGGGGACTGCGATTGCATGGGAAAGTGCCGTGGGAATAGGGTGAAGAGTTGGGGGTGATGGAGGAGTGCACCAGGGTATCCCAGAGGGAACGGTCCCTGCGAAATACCGACAGGGGGAGTGAGGGCGAGATGTGGTGGAATCATGCTGGAGTTGGCAGAACTGGCGGAGGGGTGATTCTTTCAATGAAATGAAATGAAAATCGCTTATTGTCACAAGTAGGTGTCAAATGAAGTTACTGTGAAAAGCCCCTCGTCGCCACATTCCGGGCCTGTTCGGGGAGGCTGTTATGGGAATTGAACCGTGCTGCTGGCCTGCCTTGGTCTGCTTTCAAAGCCAGCGATTTAGCCCTGTGCTAAACAGCCCAATGCGGAGGCTGGTGGGGTGAAAAGTGAGGAGAAGGGGGCCCTTTCCTGATTCTGGGAGGGGAAGGGGTGAGGGCAGATGTGTCGGACACAGGCGGGAAACCAGGATTAAGGAAGAATGAAGCCGTGTCAGCAGCACTGTTTCGGAATGTGGCATCGTCGGAACAGGTACGACGGAGGTGAAGGAACTGGGAAAGTGGGATGCCACAGGACAAGCGAGCTTGGCTGCACATCGGAAAAAGATAAATTTCACCCGAAGAATGATCAGTGTTTAGGGGCGATTTCCTGGAAAAAGTGTGGGAATGAGAATCGCCGGTGGGTGGGGGGGGGGCTGCGTGAATCCCGTCCTGCCGCTCCGACGCCAGCTGCCGAATTCTCCGGCGCCGGTTTTCGGGCGGTGGCGGGGGTGACGTAGCGCCGGTCGGAGGCCGTTGGCAGCGCCGCCACCCCCCCCCCCCCCCCCCCCGGCAATTCTCAGGGGCCTCGATGGGCCGAGCGGCTGCCCATTTTCGGCCAGCCCCGCCGGCGTGAAATGGACATGGTCCATCCCGGCGGGACCTGGCTTGGAGGACAGCTAGCGGGGTCCTCGGGGTGACACGGGGGGGATCCGGCCCCGGGGTGGGGTGGGTGGGGGTGGGGGGGCCACGGTGGCCTGGCCCGCGATCGTGGTTCACCGATCTGCGGGAGGGCCTGTGCCGTGGGGGCACTCTTTCACAGGATGTGGGCAACGCTGGCTGGGGCAGCATTCATTGCCCATCCCTAATTGCCCTTGAGAATGTAGTGCTGAGCTGCCCTTTAAACTGCTGCAGGCCATGTGGTGTAGGTACACCCACGGTGCGCTTCGGCCGCTGGTGTTCTAAGAAAGGGTGAGTTAGATGGGCTGAATGGCCGTGCCTTTAGTTGTACAGGCCCGAGGCTCCCTGAATCTCTGTGCCTCCACACACTCTCTCTCTCTCTTTTTCTGCCTCCTCCTTGAAGAATTTCCTCCAAACCGATCTCTTTAAACACCAAGCTTTCGGTCACCTCTCGTATCGTATCTCCTGACGTGGCCCCAGTGTCAAGCCGCTGTCTGCGAAATGCCTCGGGGTGCTTTTAAACTGCATTAAAGGCGCGATACAAATGCACATCAACGGGGTGAGGCATCGGGTTAAGCAGAAAGAAATTGTCCTTGTAGTCAAAACCAACACACCTGTACCTTTAGCCTGCCACCTCGACGCTTCTCAGGCCGCTGGAGCAGGTGGGAATTTGAGGGACAGTGACAGACGGGTTAGCGATGTCCTGTGGCAGGCCTGTTTAAGATGGACGGTCGGTTTGGGGAGTGTTGTTGTCTCAGTCAGTCAGGGTTATGAATTCCTGATTGGGAGTGGGGGAGGGAGGTAGGCACCGGGTTCTGACGCACCTTCTCTCTCCGCCAGGAAAGCCACCAAGGTGACAGAAGGCTCACTGTAGACGGCAGAATATAATTGCTGCCAACTGCATGTTCCCAGGGCCGCTTTGTGCCATGCGCCACCTGTAATTACTTCTGATGGTTGCACACTCTGTGACCGGTCACAGGGTCCCATTGTGCATTCGGCCTGTTGGTTCCTGGCGGTGCCGAGGGAACTGGCAGCTTACTGCAGACGGGGGACTGTTCCTAGCAAGTGCAGGGAAAGCTCTGAGTTTTTCTGCCTTTCTTCAATGAGACCACAAGACATGTCGCTCATTTTAATCTTCCTTTGGATTGGATTGGATTTGTTTATTGTCACGTGTACCGAGGTCCAGTGAAAATATTTTTCAGCTCAACAGATCATTAAGTACATGGGAAGAAAAGGAAATAAAAGAAAATACATAATAGGGCAACACAACATATACAATGTAACTACATAAGCACCGGCATCGGATGAAGCATACAGGGTGTAGTGTTAATGAACTCAGTCCATAAGAGGGTCATTTAGGAGTCTGGTGACAGTGGGGAAGAAGCTGTTTTTGAGTCTGTGCGTGCGTGTTCTCAGACTTCTGTATCTCCTGCCCGATGGAAGAAGTTGGAAGAGTGAGTAAGCCGGGTGGGAGGGATCTTTGATTATACTGCCCGCTTTCCCCAGGCAGCGGGAGGTGTAGATGGAGTCAATGGATGGGAGGCAGGTTCGTGTGATGGACTGGGCGGTGTTCACGACTCTCTGAAGTTTCTTGTGGTCCTGGGCCGAGCAGTTGCCATACCAGGCTGTGATGCAGCCCGATAGGATGCTTTCTATGGTGCATCTGTAAAAGTTGGTAAGGGTTAATGTGGACATGCTGAATTTCCTTAGGCACTGTTGTGCGTCGACGTGGGTGGACCAGGACAGATTTTTGGAGATGTGCACCCCTAGGAATTTGAAACTGCTAACCATCTCCACCTCGGCCCCGTTGATGCTGACAGGGGTGTGTACAGTACTTTGCTTCCTGAAGTCAATGACCAGCTCTTTAGTTTTGCTAGCATTGAGGGAGAGATTGTTGCCGCTGCACCACTCCACTAGGTTCTCTATCTCCCTCCTGTTTCTCTATCTCTCTCCTGTATCTCCCTCCTGTATCCTGACTCGTCGTTATTCGAGATCTGGCCCACTATTGTCGTATCATCAGCAAACTTGTAGATGGAGTTGGAACCAAATTTTGCCACGCAGTCGTGTGTGTACAGGGAGTAGAGTAGGGGGCTAAGTACACAGCCTTGCGGGGCCCCGGTATTGAGGACTATTGTGGAGGAGGTGTTGTTGTTTATTCTTACTGATTGTGGTCTGTTGGTCAGAAAATCGAGGATCCAGTTGCAGAGTGGAGAGCCAAGTCCTAGGTTTTGAAGCTTTGATATGAGCTTGGCTGGGATTATGGTGTTGTCAATAAATAGGAGTCTTATGTAGGAGTCCTTGTTTTCGAGATGCTCTAGGGATGAGTGTAGGGCCAGGGAAATTGCATCTGATGTGGACCGGTTGCAGCGGTATGCAAATTGCAGTGGATCAAGGCGTTCTGGGAGTATGGAGGTGATGCGCTTCATGATCAACCTCTCGAAGCACTTCATTACGACTGAAGTCAGGGCCACTGGTCGGTAGTCATTGAGGCACGTTGCCTGGTTCTTCTTTGGTACCGGTATGATGGTGGTCTTCTTGAAGCAGGTGGGGACCTCGGAGTGGAGTAGGGACAGGTTAAAGATGTGCGCGAATACCTCTGTCAGCTGGTCCGCGTAGGCTCTGAGTGCACGACCAGGGATCCCGTCCGGGCCCGTCGCTTTCCGAGGGTTCACTTTCAGGAAGGCTGATCTGACTTTGGAAGCTGTGATGGTGGGTATGGGTGAATTATGGGCTGCTGGGGCACTCGACAGCGGATTGTTGGTTACCTGCTCGAACCGAGCATAGAATGCATTGAGTTCATCGGGGAGGGGTGCGCTGCTGCCAGAGATATTGTTCGACTTCGCTTTGTAGCCCGTTATGTTGTTTAGTCCTTGCCACAACCGCCGAGAGTCTGTCTGTGACTGTAGCTTGGTTTGATATTCTCTCTTGGCATCTCGGATGGCTTTGCGGAGGTCGTACCTGGATTTCTTGTATAGGTCAGGGTTGAACGCCTCAGATCTGTCCTTCAGTAGGGAGTCAATCTCGCGATTGAGCCATGGTTTCCGGTTGGGGAACGCACGTACTGCTTTCTTTGGCACGCAGTCGTCCACACATTTGCTGATGAAGTCTGTGACGGTGGTGGCATACTCATTTAAGTTGGTCGCTGAGTTCTTAAATATGGACCAGTCCACTGTCTCTAAGCAGTCACGTAAGAGCTCTTCTGTCTCCTCGGACCAGCACTGCACAACCTTCTTAGCTGGATTCTCCCGCTTGAGTTTCTGCTTGTATGCCGGGAGAAGGAGCACCGTCTTATGGTCTGATTTCCCAAAGTGCTGTTGGGGGATGGAACGGTAGGCACCCTTGATTTTTGAGTAGCAGTGGTCAAGAGTGTTGTCGTCCCTGGTGGGACAGGAGATGTGCTGGTGGAATTTTGGCAGGACACTCTGAAGGAGGCCATTTCCAGTCCCTGGTCTGAAGCCTTGTGGGTTCCAACATTAGAGACACAGATCGAGGGACCTTTTATGTAAGTTGAACGTTTCAGCTTCAGCCACCAATTCAGGCAGAGAATCCAAGCTGCCCACCACCCTCAGGGTGAAGAGGTTTTCCTCACGTCCCCTCTGATCCTACTGCCCATCGCCTTAAATCTATGGGGCTGTATTCTCCGTCGGCGGGATCTTCCATTTCACTGGCAGTGCCCCCATGCCCATGGAGTTCCCAACCGCGTAGGGGGTGCCCACAATGGGAAACCCCGTCGGCCAGCTGTCGGAAACGGAGGAGCCCGCTGCCGGCAGGAAGCACCGCCTCGGAAAATGGGTGAGGCGGGGCGGAGAATCCCGTCCGTGGACTCTGGTTGACTGAACCATAGAATCCCGACAGTGCAGCAGGAGGCCATTCGGCCCATCGAGTCTGCACAGACCCTCTGAAAGAGCACCCTACCTAGGCCCACTCTGCCACCTGCCCCCATTACCCCACTTACGCCTTCAGAGACTAAGAGGCAATTCTACGGCGACATCTGTCATTTAAGGCCAATCCAGCTCACCTGTACGGCTTTGGACTGTGGGAGGAAACCGGAGCACCCGGATACGCAGACACGGGGAGAGCGTGCAGACTCCGCACAGACTGTCACCCGAGGCTGGCATTGAACCCGGGCCCCTGGCGCTGTGAGGCAGCAGTGCCGACCACTGTGCTGCCTCACGATGTTATTGTGTTATTTTCCTTGTTATTTTGTTATTGTGTTATTTTCTGGATTCTTTCATGCGACGTGAGTGAGCATCACTGTTAAAGGCCCAGCAATTTGTGACCCATCCCTAATTGCCCCTTGAGCCGTGCGGCGTTCCAGGGAATTTCAGAGTTGCTGCGGGTCTGGAGCCACGTGTAGGCCAGACCGGGTAAGGACGGCAGATTTCCTTCCCTAAAGGCACATTCGTGAGCCACGACAAGCGATGATAGTTTCACCGTCTCCATGACTGAGACTGACTTTAGGTTCCAGATTTATTTATTGCATTTATAAATATAAACCTTGTAGCCTCAAGCCTCTAACTCACGAGTGGAATGACATTACCACGACCAGCATCATCCTTCCCGCTCACTTCACCTTTTGGAGGGTTAGGCACTGCTATAATGTGGGGAAGCACAGCAACTTGGTTTGTGCACAGTGAGATCCCAATCAGCAGCAATGAGCAGATTGCCTTTTTTTTAAAAGTAAGTGCAATGGGATCTTTTGAGGTGGGGGGGGGGGGAAGGGTGGGCCGGGGGCACACAGGAGGGGTCACTCTGAGGAGGGACTTGAACCCACAACCGTCCAAGGTAAATGGCGGGCGGTCCCGCGCGTCCCGTCTCAACCCAACCCGTGGGATTCCCACCTGGCCGGTCGAGTTAAAATGGCGCCACCCCTGTTTCCAGGGCTCGGCTTCTTGCGAAACGTTAGCCGAAGGAAATCCCCTCCGGCGCGGAGGGATCTGGGCGCCACGTGCATGAGTCACAGAAAACTAGCAGACAGGTAATAGGGTAGGCAAATGGAATATCGGCCTTTACAGTTAAAGGAATAGCGTATTAGGAACGGGAAGTGTTGCTGCAGCTGTACAGGGCGTTGGTGAGACCACACCCGCAGTATTGTGCACAGTTTCGGTCCCTTTATTTGCGGAGAGATGCACTGGCATTGGAGGGCGTTCAGAGGAGGGTCACCAGATTGATTTCAGAGGCGAAGGGTTTGTCGTGTGAAGAGAGATTGAGCAGTTTAGGCCCATACTCTCTCTCATGTTTGGAACAATGAGAGGAGATCTAATGGAGGTGCATAATATGCTAAAAAGGTATTGACAAAGTAATAATAATAATCGCTTATTGTCACGAGTAGGCTTCAATGAAGTTGCTGTGAAAAGCCCCTAGTCGCCACATTCCGGCGCCTGTTCGGGGAGGCTGGCACGGGAATTGAACCCGCGCTGCTGGCCTTCTTCTGCATTACAAGCCAGCTGTCTAGCCCACCGTGCTAAACCATACATGGAGCGGCTGCTTCCTCTTGTGGGGCAATCTAGAACGAGAGGTCATAGTTTTAGGATAAAGGGTAGATTTGGAACGGGTGAGGCGGGATTATGGGCGTGATTCTCCGTTGCCTGGAGCCGATTTTGCACTCGGCTATCGGGATGCCCCGCCCCCTCCAAAATGGCGTGGTCCAGGAGCGCGCCGCACACTGTCGGGACGGCCTCAGGGCGTCACCTGAAGGCCCTCCCCCGATGCTCCGCCCCCGATGGGCCGAGTTTCCGACCGCGCGTGTGAGAGAGGGTGTGTGTGAGGCTGTGCGTATCAGGTCGCACTGTTTACCGAGGTGCCGGGCCATGTCTATATATGGAGCTATCTGAAGTACAAGACATTGTAAGGAAGGGTTCTGTTGATGCAGGCCCTGCCCCTTAGTTACAATGAACTCCTAAAAGCCAGAGCTTCGAACAAGGAGAAGTTTACATCCTTGACCTTTTTAAAAAATCCATTTCTTATCAATTCTGTGATACTATGCTGGACAAAGAGCCGGCAGTCTGTGGGTTCAAACCCCAGCGCAGCGAGTTGGAAAATGAACAGTGCTGAGAGAAATACCGAGAAATGGAGCTGCTCTGCTCTGAATGTAATATTGCTTCAATTGTGATTGGCCCAGTACCCTCACTGTGAGGATGCAGTAGTTCAAGGCAGCGTGTTGGATGTTAGAATATGAAAGGAAAGTCTTGCATTTATTTCGCACTGAACATGGCTCCCGGGAGTCTCAAAGTGTTTGAGAGACAATGACGTACTTTAGAAAACAGAATGGTGACAGCACAGAGGAGGCCAGTTGGCCCATTGAATCTGTGCTGGCTCTCCAAGAGCAACTCCCCCAGCCCCACTCTCCCCACCTTTACGGGTAGCCCGGCAACTTCTTTCCTGAGTGATGCTCAGGGGCAGCACGGTGGCACAGTGGTTAGCATTGCTGCCTCATGGCGCCGAGGTCCCAGGTTCGATCCCGGCTCTGGGTCACTGTCCGTGTGGAGTTTGCACATTCTCCCCGTGTTTGCGTGGGTTTCGCCCCCACAAACCAAAGATGTGCAGGGTAGGTCAATGGGCCACGCTAAATTGCCGCTTAATTGGAAAAAATGAATTGGGTACTCTAAAACATTTTGGGCAGCACGGTAGCACAAGTGATTAGCACTGTGGCTTCACAGCGCCAGGGTCCCAGGTTCGATTCCCCGCTGGGTCACTGTCTGTGCGGAGTTTGCACGTTCTCCCCGTGTCCGCGTGGGTTTCCTCCGGGTGCTCCGGTTTCCTCCCACAGTCCAAAGACGTGCAGGTTAGGTGGATTGGCCATGATAAATTACCCGTAGTGTCCATAAGGGTTGGGAGGGGTTATTGGGTTGCGGGGATAAGGTGGAAGTGAGGGATTAATGTGGGTCGGTGCAGACTCGATGGGCCGAATGGCCTCCTTCTGCACTGTATGTTCTATGTAATTCTATGTAATGACACAAAGGCGAGAGTGGGATGTAATCGAGGCTTTATTACACTGAGATGTGTGGCCTCCTACAGCAGCTGACGAAATGGGAGCACACATATTTATACTCCACCTACTGTGCGGAGCCAGCAGGCAGGGATATACCCCCGTACCTGTAGTACAGGGGCCTTACCGTAAAGCACCTATATCAGCATCCTCTATATACAATATATACATCAGTGGTGACTACCACACTGAGAGTACCTGTCCAATCCTCTTTTGGAAACCATGATTGAATCTGTCCCAACCGCATTCTTAGACGGAGCAGCCCAGATCTTTTCGTTTTGTTGCGAAACCTTCTATATTCGACCTGGTTTTCACTTAGATTGTAGCAGCATAGGAGCAGGCATGGGCCATTCGATCCCTCGAGCCTGCTGTACCATTTAACGAGATCATGGCCGATCTTCAGCCTCAACGACATCTTCCCTGCACCATTCCTGTATCCCTCAATGCCATTGGTATCTATCAACCTCCGCTTTAAACATACTCAATGACTGAGCTTCCACAGCCCTCTGGGGTAGAGAATTCCAAAGATTTATCACCCTCTGGCTGAAGAAATCCCTCCTCATCTCGGTCCTAAATGGCCTGCTCCTTATTCTCGCTCTGTCGCTGGTTTGAGATTCACTCCCCCTCCCCCAATTAGGGGAAACATCCTTCTTGCGACTATCCCATCGAGCTCTGTAAGTACTTTGTACCTGCCAGTAAAATCACCTCACATTCTTCTAAACCATAGAGAATGCAGGCCCAATCTCCCCAATCTCTCATTGGACAATCCCACCACCCCCAGGATTAGTCTCCCCCCCCCCCCCCCCCCCCCCATTGCGAACGCCCCACGGCTGTACCCCAGCCATCCCTCGGAGGCAACCCCCTTTGTTCTGTCACAGCTTTCCCGGCCTACACAGACTCACGAACACCAGGGACGGTTGGTGAATGTCACGTTTTGGGCATTGCCTCGGAATGGGCCTCTAGTTTGGGGGAGGGGACTCAGTGCACCGCTGCCCCCAACGGCTGACACGCCTGAGGGTCTATTCTGCTGGAAGGATGGTGGAAAACCGCAGGACGACAGAAATCCCACAGCTGGACCGTTCGATGTTTATTTTTATTCATTCTCGAGATGTGGGCAAGGCAGGCATTAATTGTCCATCCCTTTTTTCTTTTAATAAACATTTTATTGAGGTATTTTTGGTATAGTAAAATCAACAAAATAAACAATATACATGAAACCATAAACATAGTGCAAAAGCCGTCTCCCTTCCTTACAGGCCCCCCCCCACCCCCTCCATATGCACCCATGCCGACCCCTCCCCCACCACCCACTTCCTGACCATGGCTATATTCGCCGCCCAGTAATAGTTACTAAAATTTGGCAGCGCCAGCCCGCCCTCTCCCCGACTCCACTCAAGCATGGGCACAGAGCTAGGTGTACGGACATGGGCACAGAGCTAGGTGTACGGGCATGGATGCAGAGCTAGGTGTACAGGCATGGGCACAGAGCTAGGTGTATGGACATGGGTGCAGAGCTAGGTGTACGGGCATGGGCGCAGAGCTAGGTGTACGGGCATGGGCACAGAGCTAGGTGTACGGGCATGGGCACAGAGCTAGGTGTACGGGCATGGGCGCAGAGCTAGGTGTACGGGCATGGGCACAGAGCTAGGTGTACGGGCATGGGCACAGAGCTAGGTGTACGGGCATGGGCGCAGAGCTAGGTGTACGGGCATGGGCGCAGAGCTAGGTGTACGGGCATAGGCGCAGAGCTAGGTGTACGGGCATGGGCGCAGAGCTAGGTGTACAGACATGGACGCAGAGCTAGGTGTACGGGCATGGGCGCAGAGCTAGGTGTACGGGCATGGACGCAGAGCTAGGTGTACGGGCATGGGCGCAGAGCTAGTTGTACGGGCATGGGCACAGAGCTAGGTGTACGGGCATGGACGCAGAGCTAGGTGTACGGGCATGGACGCAGAGCTAGGTGTACGGGCATGGGCGCAGAGCTAGGTGTACGGGCATGGGCGCAGAGCTAGGTGTACGGGCATGGGCGCAGAGCTAGGTGTACGGGCATGGGCACAGAGCTAGGTGTACGGGCATGGGCGCACAGCTAGGTGTACGGGCATGGGCGCAGAGCTAGGTGTACGGGCATGGGCGCAGAGCTAGGTGTACGGGCATAGGTGGCTGGGTCAAGGTGTGCGAGCCTGGGTGTGTGGCCCTCATTGGCTGGGTCAAGATGACTGGGCCTGTGGTTGGTGGGTCTACATAACTCCATCTAGGTGGCTGGGAAAAGTTCTGAGGTTAGAAATAATGGACCAATAGTTGAGGTAAAACGGGAAAGATTTCTCAATGGACTTATCACGTTTCCCAAGTCCACTGAAATACTAGGAACAACTATAAACGGGACAGTCGGAAGAATGTAGAGGCGTGGCCAAACCATCTGTCAAAATGCTCAAATCACCATCGCGGGGAGAATTGCAATTCAATAAAGCTGGGATGGAATACTCGTCTCACTAAACTACCAAAATCACAAAAAGCCCACCTGGTTCACTAATGTTCCTTTAGGGAAGGAAATCCGCCGTCCTTACCCGGTCTGGCCGACACGTGACTCCAGATCCACAGCAATCTGGTCGACTCTTGACTGCCCCCCTCTGAAATGGCCAAATGAAGCCACTCAATCATGGCAAATTGCCATGGGAAGAAACACGGTGGGCGTGGGTGTACCTACGCCACACGGACCGCCCCAAGAAGGGAGTTCACCATCAGCTTCTCCAGGACAATTGTAAGAATGGGTAATAACTGGCAGCTCGTTGGGTGATCAACCCTTCACCTCCCCCTCTGGCTAACCTGCCAGGTTGTATTGAACCCCGCGTCGTCTGGTTATCGCTCACCCAGTCAGATTCTCCCTGTTTACTCTCTCAAAGCCCCTCACGACTGAACCCCTCCGTTAATCCTCCCGTTAACCTTCTCCGCTCTAAGGAGTCAACCCAATCCTTTCCAGCCTCCTCAGCGGGACTGAGGTTGGGGGTGAGGGGGTCGAGGAAGGGGTCAGCGGGTGAAAGCTTCCCGGTGACCAGGCCAGTATGAATCTACTGGTAACGTTGAGCGGTGGGGTGACCAATGGGGAGACCTGATTCAAAGAAAATCTGCGATATTGAAAGCGAGGTGATGTGTTATGTACTCTGGGATAACACAGGCTGCAACTGGATGCAGCTTTGACCAAAAGATACTCCAGACCTTGAAGATAGTTCAATCTGATTTATTGAACCAGTAGCACAGTTCTCTATGAGATCGACTCTCTGCTAACCTAAGTGTGGTTACTCTGTCTGACTGGACCAGACCAGCTCTTAGCCACGTGCTGGAGGTGTGATACTGTACATACACCCTGACTCACTCTGTAGATGTTCATCAGTGGAAAGAGGCGGAGTGTGAGTGTCTCGTGCCTTTTATAGTGAGATCCCACCCCTGACAGTCCTGTCTGCTCATTGGTCATGTCCTGTTCTCTGTGTTCATTAGCTGCCTGTCTGTATATCATTATCTGCATGTTTGCATATCATGACACCAGGCACAGTTGTGAAACCATCGTGAATAACAAACTAGTTGGGGGCAATTAAGAATGGGCCGAAAATGCCGGTCCTATCAGCGATGTCCAAAAAGAATGCAAATCGCTTTAAATGTTGTGAATCTCGCCCGGTGCATTTTTGCCATCTTAACCCTCCTCCATTTTGTTTATGCTTGCTTGCAGTTGTGAACATCAGTCACCATGCCGACCGTAGTAGCAGAGGCCTTTAAGAACATTAGCAAGAGCCCAGGCCTGCAGATATGGACCATCGAGGTAAGAACGTTGAGGTTTTAAAAATGATTAATTCACGGGATGTGGGGTATCACTGTCCAGGACAGCATTCATTGCCCATCCCTAATTGCCCCTAGAGAGGGTGAGTTGCCTTCTTGAACTGCTGCAGTACATGTGGCGTAGGTACACCCACTGTGCTGTTAGGGAGGGAGTTCCAGGATGTTGCCCCAGCGACAGTGAAGGAACGGCGATATATTCCCAAGTCAGAGACTGAGGGAGAGAGAAAGTGAGGGAGAGAGAGACTGAGGGAGAGAGAAAGTGAGGGAGAGAGATACCGAGGGAGAGAGAGACTGAGGGAGAGAGAAAGTGAGGGAGAGATACCGAGGGAGAGAGAGACTGAGGGAGAGAGAAAGTGAGGGAGAGATACCGAGGGAGAGAGAAAGTGAGGGAGGGAGAGAGAGACTGAGGGAGAGAGAAAGTGAGGGAGAGATACCGGGGGAGAGAGAGACTGAGGGAGAGAGAAAGTGAGGGAGAGATACCGAGGGAGAGAGAGACTGAGGGAGAGAGAAAGTGAGGGAGAGATACCGAGGGAGAGAGAAACTGAGGGAGAGAGAAAGTGAGGGAGGGAGAGAGAGACTGAGGGAGAGAGAAAGTGAGGGAGAGATACCGAGGGAGAGAGAAAGTGAAGGAGAGAGAAAGTGAGGGAGGGAGAGAGAGACTGAGGGAGGGAGAAAGTGAGGGAGAGATACCGAGGGAGAGAGAAAGTGAGGGAGAGAGAAAGTGAGGGAGGGAGAGAGAGACTGCAGGAGAGAGAAAGTGAGGGAGGGAGAGACTGAGGGAGAGAGAAAGTGAGAGAGATACCGAGGGAGAGAGAGACTGAGGGAGAGAGAAAGTGAGGGAGAGATACCGAGGGAGAGAGAGACTGAGGGAGAGAGAAAGTGAGGGAGAGATACCGAGGGAGAGAGAAACTGAGGGCGAGAGAAAGTGAGGGAGGGAGAGAGAGACTGAGGGAGAGAGAAAGTGAGGGAGAGATATCGAGGGAGAGAGAAAGTGAGGGAGAGATACCGAGGGAGAGAGAAACTGAGGGAGAGAGAAAGTGAGGGAGGGAGAGAGAGACTGCAGGAGAGAGAAAGTGAGGGAGGGAGAGATAGACTGAGGGAGAGAGAAAGTGAGGGAGGGAGAGAGAAAGTGAGGGAGGGAAAGTGAGGGAGGGAGCGAGAGACTGAGGGAGAGAAAGTGAAGGGTGGGAGAGCGAGACTGAGGGAGAGAGAAAGTGAGGGAGGGAGAGAGAGACTGAGGGAGAGAGAAAGTGAGGGAGAGATACCGAGGGAGAGAGACACTGAGGGAGAGAGAAAGCGAGGAAGGGAAAGAGAGACTGAGGGAGAGAGACACTGAGGGAGAGAGACACTGAGGGAGAGAGAAAGGTAGGGAGGGAGAGAGAGACTGAGGGAGAGAGAAAGTGAGGGAGAGATACCGAGGGAGAGAGAAAGTGAGGGAGGGAGAGAGACACTGAGGGAGAGAGAAAGCGAGGGAGGGAGAGAGAGACTGAGGGAGAGAGAGAGAGAGACTGAGGGAGAGAGACACTGAGAGAGAGAGAAAGGGAGGGAGGGAGAGAGAGACTGAGGGAGAGAGAAAGTGAGGGAGGGAGAGAGAGACTGAGGGAGAGAGAGACTGAGGGAGGGAGAAAGTGAGGGAGGGAGAGAGAGACTGAGGGAGAGAGAGACTGAGGGAGAGAGAAAGCGAGGGAGGGAGAGAGAGACTGAGGGCGAGAGAGAGACTGAGGGAAAAAGTGAGGGAGAGAGAGACTGAGGGAGAGAGAACGTGCGGGAGGGAGAAAGAGACTGAGGGAGAGAGAAATGTGAGGGAGGGAGAGAGGGACTCGTGTCCTGGCCAATATTTATCCCTCAGTCAACACCAGACTAAATAAATCAGGTTTTCCAGTTATTCTGCTGTTAATGGTAGCTTGCTGTGCAGAAATAGACTGCCCTGTTTCCGTTGTTACAACAGTTACTAGTGAAAGGTGCTAGACTTTCTTTCTAATCTGAGCAATGTATGTTTTACAGAAAATGGAGGTGGTCCCCCTCCCTCCGAAGGCTTACGGGACTTTCTTCGAAGGCGACTGTTATCTGATACTGTCCGTAAGTATGAGGAAGATAAATTGTGGATAAGCTGGATTTAGTAAAAGATATTAATAAGATCTGAATCTCTGTCATCAACTCCTCCCTCCTTCCAATGAACCGTACCTACATGGACTAGTCCTGGGAGAGCTCCAATCAAAGTGTCTGGTCTTTTTATTTCATCCACACTGCCATTTATACTCCACATGAGAATGAAGTGGAGTCTGTCTCTCTCTCTCTCTTTCTCTCTCTTCCTCTCTCCCTCAGTCTCCCTCCCTCTCTCCCTCAGTCTCTCTCTCCCTCAGTCTCTCTCTCACCCGCAGTCTCTCTCTCCCTCAGTCTCTCTCTCTTTCTCTCTCCCTCAGTCTCCCTCTCTCTCTCCCTCAGACTCTCTCTCTCCCTCAGTCTCTCTCTCCCTCAGTCTCTCTCTCCCTCAGTCTCTCTCTCTTTCTCTCTCTCTCAGTCTCCCTCTCTCTCCCTCAGTCTCTCTCTCCCTCAGTCTCTCTCTCTCCCTCAGTCTCTCTCTCTCTCCCTCAGACTCTCTCCCTCAGACTCTCTCAGTCTCTCTCTCTCTCTCTCCCTCAGTCTCTCTCTCCCATACCTATACACCTGTCCCTCAGTCTATCTGTCCCTCACTTTCTCTCTCTCTCCCTCGATATCTCTCCCTCACTTTCTTTCGCTCCGTCTCTCTCTCTCAGTCTCTCCCTCAGTCTTTCTCTCACCCAGTCTCTTTTTCTCTCTCAGTCTCTCTCTTTCCCTCACTTTCTCTCTCCCTTAGTCTCTCTCTCTCAGTCTTGCTATCCCTCACTTTCTCTTTCTCCCAGAGTCACTCTTTCTCCCTCTGTCACTCCCTCTCTTTTACCTTCAGCATCAGAGCTGGGCCTCCCTCTGAGCTGAAGGAGCCCCCATTGGGCCTTGCCCTATTGGCCCTCCACCTCGGAAAGACCATCCGCTGTCCTTCGTGCCCACCCTCTCGCCACTAAATGGCCGATTCAGGGGCAATAACGGCCGGATCACTGTTCCCCAGAGAGTGAGGGGTTGAGTCCCTTACTTGATCGCAACTCGAAATCCTTCCCCCTATCTCTGCAACCTCCTCATTCCCTGAGATCATACATTCCTCCAATTCCGGCCTCCCTGATCTTTAACGCTCCAGCATGGAGCGTTAAATGCCTTCAGCTATCAAGCCCTAAGTTCTGAATTCTCCCCCTAAACCTCTCCGCTTCTCTGGCTGTCTCTCCTCGATTAGGAAATCCATTAAGGCCATTTCTTCCACCAAGCTGTTAATCACCTGTGCTACTATCCCCGCTGTGGCTAATTCCCTCAGAGTACACTCCTCTGGAGTTCTTTAGGATAATTTTACCACATTAAGGGTGCTAGATAAAGGGAGCGATTCTCCGATATTGAGCCCGAGTGTTCGCGCCATCGTGAACGCCGTCGTGTTTCACGACGGCGGGAACCGGGCCCGGGTACGACCGATTCTGGCCCCCTTGGAGTGGTTTACTCCAGCTTGGAGAATCGCCCCAAAGCTTGTTGTTGAAAGGAGACACTAATTCAGCGAATGATTTCCTCTGTGTAGATTAGTAAAACGGCGAGAGGAACATCTGAAGCCCTCCATTACTGGATCGGGAAGGAATCATCCCAGGATGAGCAGGGCGCCGCAGCAATGTACGTCACCCAACTGGACGATTCCCTCGGGGGAGGGCCTACGCAGTATCGGGAAACACAGGGTTACGAGTCCCCGGAGTTTAAAAGCTACTTCAAGTCTGGCATCCTGTGAGTAAAATTGCCAAAAGTGCCTTCTCCCCTCACCTTCCGGGTCTTGGTTCTGTCCCTCTTTGAATTGTACAGCGTGGAACAGGCCAAACCAAACTTACTGACAGAAACCAAAGGCAGGGGGAAGTCAAGTTGTGAGGAGTGTGGTAAACCACTGTAGTGTATAATATGTGTATTGTGGTAAACTGCCACTGTATTACATGTAATGTGGTAAACCACTGCCTGCTGGCTCCGCCTCCCCTCGGGCCCGGTATAAAGGTGGCTGGTCTCCGGCCCTACCCCAGTTCGGGACCCGAGGCCAGGAGGCTTTCCGTTTAGCTTATTAAAGCCTCAGTTACGTTCACTACTCGTCTTGTGCTCATTGATGGCACATCAAGGAGAACACAGAGGGGCTGCAGCGGGATATAGGCTGACCAAGCCAGTGGGAAACAAGTCGGCAAACGTGGCAACGTGTGAGGTTAGTCACTCTGGTCAGGCGTGAAACTTGTAAATGTTGATGCTTCGGGGGACGTGGATGTACCGGGACAGGGAGCACAAAGCTTTGACGTGGGCGCAGCAAGGCCGGGAAGTGGCCTGTTGGCCATTGGGGGCGATTGCGGTACAAGGGGAAGGAAATATTGCTGCACTTGTACAGGGTTTCAGTGAGAGCACAGCTGGGATACTGCGCTGGATTCTCCGTTTCTGCGGCTAAGTGCTGACACCGGCGTGGGTCCCGCGGTGTTTCACGGCCGGCAAATCGGCGCAAACCCCTCACCGGTTCCGGTACCGGCGAGGAGCTAGCTCCAGCGCCGCGCGAAACCGCCCACGGATCGTGCAGAATACGGCCAGAGAACGGCCGGGTCCCGGGGCCGTGCATGCACAGGGCTGACGACCTGCAGCGGGCGTGACGTACAACATGGCGCCGGTTATGCGCGTAACGGTACCCGCAAACCCGCGACCCCGCAACCCACACCCTGGCCACACACCCCCCCCGCCAGTCCTCCCAGCCCTTTTCCGACGCCCCCCCCCGGCCAGCGATACAGATCCCGGCCGAGTGTGGCGGCGCTACACACAGTCTGCAGCCAGCACACCGGATTCCTGACCGCTGGGATCACACGTGCCCTGTGTCCTGAAGGATGTACCTATTCAGGAGGTGGCAGAGAAGGTTCATTCGATTAACTGCAGGATGGGATGATAGACCAGCCTTTGGTCTCCTGTTCTTATATTTCCTTTAGTGACTCGGTGTCAATTCCTTTTTCTGATCACCCTGTGCAGGGTCTTGGGACATTTTATGATGTTCCAAAGTCGGGCAGCACGGTAGCATACTGGTTAGCACAGTGGCGTCACAGCTCCAGGGTCCCAGGTTCGATTCCAGCTTGGGTCACTGTCTGTGCGGAGTCTGCACATCCTCCCCGTGTCTGCGTGGGTTTCCTCCGGGTGCTCCGGTTTCCTCCCACAGTCCAAAGATGTGCAGGTTAGGTGGATTGGCCATGTTAAATTGCCCTTAGTGTCCAATAAATGCTAGGAGGGGGGGGGGGTGTTATTGGGTTATGGGGATCAGGTAGAAGTGAAGTCGGTGTAGATCGATGGGTCGAATGGCCTCCTTCTGCACTGTATGTTCTGCGTATAAAGTTGCTGTATAAATTGTCACTGTTGCTGTTTGCCGTTCACTGTCTTGGCCTCTTGAGGGTGAGGGTGGTCACCACACAGGTACCAGCATTTCCAACAGGGATAGCCAATCGTGGACAGGAGTTGGGGCGGGGGTCAGGGGTCAGGGGGACGGGGTTGTGGCAAGGAGGGGAAGAAGCAATTGATGGCCAGAAAGTCCACGCGGCGACTGCCGTGCTACTTTCCCGGGCGGCAGTAACCATGGCGTTGTTGTGATCATGACCAGGTACAAGAAAGGAGGTGTGGCTTCCGGCTTTCAACACGTGGAGACCAACGTCTACAACATCAAGCGTCTACTCCATGCAAAGGGGAAGAAGAACGTAACCGCGACAGAGGTAAGCCGTGACTACATCGCTTTTACAATCGGGCACACATGAAGGCCACTTTGATGAGGTCAATGTGGAGGCCTATACCAGCCTGAAAGTAGTGTAGAAAGGACTTAACTGGTGGGAGAACCAACGTCAGGGCAGCACGTAGCACAGTGGTTAGCACAGTTGCTTCACAGTTCCAGGGTCCCAGGTTCGATTCCCGGCTTGGGTCACTGTCTGTGCGGAGTCTGCACGTTCTCCCCGTGTCTGCGTGGGTTTCCTCCGGGTGCTCTGGTTTCCTCCCACAGTCCAAAGATGTGCAGGTTAGGTGAATTGGCCGTGATAAATTGCCCTTAGTGTCCAAAAAGCTTAGAATGGGGTTACTGGGTTACGGTTACGGGGATTACTGGGTTACGGTTACGGGGATAGGGTGGAGATGTGGGCTTGAGTGGGGTGCTCTTTCCAAGGGCCGGTGCAGACACGATGGGCCGAATGGCCTCCTTCTGCACTGTAAATTCTAAGCAATTCTATTAATCAGTGCCGGGATCAACTTAACCAACGGCAGAACTTAACAGCTGGTAAGGGAACTTATTTAGCTAGAAAGGGGACTGACTTAACGGGTGAGGGAACTGACTTAACTAGAGGCAGGACTGGTGAAGGAACTAAATTATGCAGTGAGGGAGCAGTCTTAACCAATGACAGGGCTGAATTTACTGTTAAGCAAACAGACTTAATTGTTGAGGGACAAACTGTATGAACCAATGGGGGAGCTGACTTAATGGGGTACGACTGACTCTGCCAAACTCGGCTGCCATTGTTTCCCCTTTGATGTGAGCAGTTAGCCTGGGGGATGACATGAGCACACAGTGGGATCCCGTAGCCGTGTCCGGTGTTAGCAGATTCCAAATAAACAGAGGCCAACTTGCCAATGATGTGACTGTCACATTGGACGTGGGAAGCTGGAGCATGGCACAGAGCCCTGTCCGGTCGCCATCTTTGAAAGTGAGGTGGGCATCGCTGGCTAGGCCAGTATTTGTTGCCCATCGCTAGTTGCCCCTGAGATGCTGGTGTTATGGGCCAGGGTTTAGAGAACCCCAAAGTGTATCATGGAGTTCACCTGACCCACAACCTTTAATAGATTGTGGTATGGGGAGCACACGGCCCACTCTACAGGTGTGGCACAGCAGAAATGGAAAAGTAATTTTTAAAGCAAAACAATGTTTATTCTGTGAACTCAAGTCAACCTTTTTAAAGTATACAGTGAACATCTTAGCAACCATTAATTCAAATACAACCCCCAAAGAATACAACACTAAGTAATCCTTAATAACTTCCCAAACAACATTCAGAAGACAAAAGAAACACCTTTCAACAGAAGCACATCAGGTTTACATTCACTACTGAGAACATTTATAATTCTGAATTCACCAAATGATCAAGAGATAGTCTTTTAATGGCAGAGAGAACAACAGTACACCTGCTTGGTCTGGCTTCAGCTCCAACACTGTCAGCTTTTTACTCTTGTTTTAGGCTGTTTGCTGCAGGGTGTGTTTTAGTTTCGTTTTCAGTGTTGGAGCTGAAGCCAGACCAAGCAGGTGTACTGCCCAGCTCCACCCACACTCTGACATCACTGATAAACACCCATTTCTTAAAGGTACTTTTCTTAAACACCCATTTCTTAAAGGTACTCTCACATGATACTGGTGATGAGCCACCTTCTTGAACTGTTGCAGTCCATGAGGTGTAGGTACACCCGCAGTGCTGTTAGGGAGGGAGCTCCAGGATTTTGACCCTGCAATAGTGAAGGTATGGCGATATATTTCCAAGTTAGGATGGGTAGTGACTTGCAGGTGGTGGTGTTCGCCAACCTTGTCCTTCTGACTGAGGAATCTTGGTGAGTTCCTGCAGTGCATCTTGTAGATGGTGCACACGGCTGCCACTGTGCGTCGGTGGTGGAGGAAGTGAATTTTGTGGAAATGGTACCAATCAAGCGGGGCTGCTTTATCCTGGAGGGTGTTGAGCTTCTTGGGTTTGTTGGACCTGCTCTCCAGGCAAGTGGAGAGTATTCCATTACACTCCTAACCTGGGTCTTGTAGATGGTAGACAGGCTTTGGGGAGATAACAAACATAAGAACATAAGAACTAGGAGCAGGAGTAGGCCATCTGGCCCCTCGAGCCTGCTCCACCATTCAATGAGATCATGGCTGATCTTTTGTGGACTCAGCTCCACTTTCCCGCTCCACTTTCCCGCCCGAACACCATAACCCTTAATCCCTTTATTCTTCAAAAAACTATCTATCTTTATCTTAAAAACATTTACTGAAGGAGCCTCAACTGATTCACTGGGCAAGGAATTCCATAGATTCACAACCCTTTGGGTGAAGAAGTTCCTCCTAAACTCAGTCCTAAATCTACTTCCCCTTATTTTGAGGCTATGCCCCCTAGTTCTGCTTTCACCCGTCAGTAGAAACAACCTGCCCACATCTATCCTATCTATTCCCTTCATAATCTTATATGTTTCTATAAGATCCCCCCTCATCCTTCTAAATTCCAACGAGTACAGTCCCAGTCTACTCAACCTCTCCTCGTAATCCAACCCCCTCAACTCTGGGATTAGCCTGGTGAATCTCCTCTGCACCGTGTTAACAGCAGATCATGTTTATCAATGATGTTGACTGAGGGATGAATGGAAATCAGGACACTGGGGAGAGAACTCCCCCTGCCTTTCTTCAAAATAATTTGACAGGATCTTTTACATTCACGGTGGCAAAGTGGTTAGCAGTGTTGCCTCACAGGGTCCTGGGTTCGATTCCGGCCTCAGGTGACTGTCTGTGTGGAGATTGCGCATTCTCCCAAAATCAATAACTAATACAATGGGCTGGAATTGATTAAGTGACTTTTTTTATTTGCTGATCCGCAGTTTTGGAATAGTCATGCAGTTGTACATATTTGGAAAAGTGTCGCAGAAACAGATTGAGGAATATGATTATGAATTTGGGAAAGATTGCTATCGATAGGGATGTCAGTAAACGTGGATGTTCTAGAACATCCCTCTGCTGGGGCCTATCGGTTATCCTGAACAGCTTACTCAGTTTGTTTTGCTGGCCCCACACCCACACAAAACTTTGGCACTCAGGATCACTGATTCTTCGCAGTGCCAAAGGAAGCCATTCGGTCCATCGAGTCTGCACTGGTTCCCTGATAGAACCTCCTGCCTCTTCCCTCTCCCCTGCCTTATCCCTGTAACCTTGCACATTCTGTCTTTTCAAATAGCAATCCAACTCCATTTTGAATACCTCGATTGAACCTGCCTCCACCACTCTCACAGGAAGTTCATTCCAGACTGCAACCACCCCCTGGGTGAAAACCACTTTCCTCACTCCAGAGGACTGCCTAGTTTGGCCAGTGGCTACGCCAGCCCTGGATAGAGAGCACTACAGCAACACTACGACAACACTACAACACTACAGCAACACTACAACAACACTACAGCAACACTACAACACTACAGCAACACTACAACAACACTACAGCAACAATACAGCAACACTACAACGCTACAGCAACACTACAACACTACAACAACACTACAGCAACACTACAACAACACTAAAACAACACTACAGCAACACTACAACAACTACAGCAACACTACAGCAACAATACAGCAACACTACAACAACTACAGCAACACTACAACAACACTACTACAACAACCACAACAACACTACAATAACTACAGCAACACTACAACAACACGACTACAACACTACGACAACACTACAACAACCACAACAACACTACAATAACTACAGCAACACTACAACAAGACTACAGCAACATTACAGCAACACTGCAACACTACAGCAACACTACAACGACTACAACAACTACAGCAACACTACAACTACAGCAACACTACATCAACTACAACACTACAACAACACTACAACTACAACACTACAACAACTACAACAACACTACAACAACTACAACAACTATAACAACACTACAACAATTACAACAACACTACAACAACTACAGCAACACTACAACAACATTACAACAACACTACAAAAAATACAACAACACTACAACTACAGCAACACTACAACAACACTACAACAACTACAGCAACACGACAACAACACTACAACAACTACAGCAACACTACAGCAACACTACAACAACTACAGCAACACTACAGAAACACTACAACAACTACAGCAACATTACAACAACACTACAGCAACACTACAACATCTACAGCAACACTACAACAACGACAGCAACACTACAACAACTACAGCAACACTACAGCAACACTACAACAACTACAGCAACACTACAGAAACACTACAACAACTACAGCAACATTACAACAACACTACAGCAACACTACAACATCTACAGCAACACTACAACAACGACAGCAACACTACAACAACTACAGTAACGCTACAGCAACACTACAACAACACTACAACTACAGCAACACGACCACAACACTACAGCAACACTACAACAACATGACAGCAACACTACAGCAACACTACAACAACACTACAGCAACTACAGCAACACTACAGCAACACTACAGTAACACTACAACAACACTACAGCAACTACAGCAACACTACAGCAACACTACAACTACAACAACACTACAACTACAGCAACACTACAACTACAACAACACTACAACTACAGCAACACTACAGCAACTACAGCAACACTACAGCAACACTACAACAACACTACAACAACTACAGCAACACTACAACAACACTACAACTACAGCAACACGACCACAACACTACACCAACACTACAACAACATGATAGCAACACTACAGCAACACTACGACAACACTACAACAACTACAGCAACACGACAACAACACTACAACAAGTACAGCAACACGACAACAACTACAGCAACACTACAGCAACACTACAACAACACTACAGCAACACTACAGCAACACTACAGCAACACTACAGCAACACTACAACAACACTACAGCAACTACAGCAACACTACAGCAACACTACAGCAACACTACAACTACAGCAACAACACTACAACAACTACAGCAACACTACAGCAACACTACAACAACACAACAGCAACACTACAACACAACCGCAACACTACAGCAACACTACAACAACACTACAGCAACACTACAACAACACTACAACAACAGAACAGCAACACTACAACACAACCGCAACATTACAACAACACCACAGCAACACTACAACAACTACAGCAACACTACAGCAACACTACAACACCACAACAACACAACAGCAACACTACAACAACTACAGCAACACTACAACACCACAACAACACAACAGCAACACTACAACAACTACAGCAACACGACCACAACACTACACCAACACTACAACAACATGATAGCAACACTACAGCAACACTACGACAACACTACAACAACTACAGCAACACGACAACAACACTACAACAAGTACAGCAACACGACAACAACTACAGCAACACTACAGCAACACTACAACAACACTACAGCAACACTACAGCAACACTACAGCAACACTACAACAACACTACAGCAACTACAGCAACACTACAGCAACACTACAGCAACACTACAACTACAGCAACAACACTACAACAACTACAGCAACACTACAGCAACACTACAACAACACAACAGCAACACTACAACACAACCGCAACACTACAGCAACACTACAACAACACTACAGCAACACTACAACAACACTACAACAACAGAACAGCAACACTACAACACAACCGCAACATTACAACAACACCACAGCAACACTACAACAACACTACAACACCACAGCAACGCTACAACAGTACAACAATACTACAGCAACACTACAGCAACACCACAACAACACTACAACAATACTACAGCAATACTACAGCAACACCACAGCAACACCACAACACTACAGCAACACTACAACAATACTACAACAACACCACAACAACACAACAGCAACACTACAACAACTACAGCAACACTACAACACTACAAGAATACTACAACAACTACAGCAACACTACAACAACACTACAGCAACACTACAACACTACAAGAATACTACAACAACTACAGCAACACGACAGCAACACCACAACAAAACAACAGCAACACTACAACAACACTACAGCAACACCACAACAACAGTACAACAATACTACAGCAACACTACAGCAACACCACAACAACACCACAACACTACAGCAACACTACAACAATACTACAACAACACCACAACAACACTACAGCAACACTACAACAACACTACAGCAACACCACAACAACACTACAACAACACTACAACAACACTACAACAATACTACAGCAATACTACAGCAACACCACAGCAACACCACAACACTACAGCAACACTACAACATTACTACAACAACACCACAACAACACCACAACAACACAACAGCAACACTACAACACCACAACAACAACACAACAATACTACAACAACACTACAACACCACAACAACACTACAACAACACTACAACAACTACAACAACACCACAGCAACACTACAACAATACTAACACCACAACAACACAACAGCAACACTACAACACCACTACAACACCACAACAACACCTCAACAACACCACAACAACACTACAACAACACTACAACAACACTACAACAACTACAGCAACATAACAACACTACAACAACACTACAACAACACCACAACACTACAGCAACACTACAACACTACAACAATACTACAACTACAGCAACACTACAGCAACACCACAACAACACTACAACAACTACAGCAACACAACAACACTACAACAACTACAGCAACACTACAACAACACTACAACAACACCACAACACTACAACAACACTACAGCAACACTACAGCAACACTACAACACTACAACAATACTACAACTACAGCAACACCACAACAAAACAACAGCAACACTACAGCAACACTACAGCAACACTACAGTAACACTACAACAACACTACAGCAACTACAGCAACACTACAGCAACACTACAACTACAACAACACTACAACTACAGCAACACTACAACTACAACAACACTACAACTACAGCAACACTACAGCAACACTACAGTAACACTACGACAACACTACAGCAACTACAGCAACACTACAACTACAACAACACTACAACTACAGCAACACTACAGCAACACTACAACAACTACAGCAACACTACAACACTACAACTACAGCAACACGACCACAACACTACACCAACACTATAACAACATGATAGCAACACTACAGCAACACTACGACAACACTACAACAACTACAGCAACACGACAACAACACTACAACAACTACAGCAACACGACAACAACTACAGCAACACTACAGCAACACTACAGCAACACTACAGTAACACTACAACAACACTACAGCAACTACAGCAACACTACAGCAACACTACAACTACAGCAACAACACTACAACAACTACAGCAACACTACAGCAACACTACAACAACACAACAGCAACACTACAACACAACCGCAACACTACAGCAACACTACAACAACACTACAGCAACACTACAACAACACTACAACAACAGAACAGCAACACTACAACAACTACAGCAACACTACAGCAACACTACAACACCACAACAACACAACAGCAACACTACAACAACTACAGCAACACTACAACACCACAACAACACAACAGCAACACTACAACAACTACAGCAACACTACAACAACACTACAACACCACAGCAACGCTACAACAGTACAACAATACTACAGCAACACTACAGCAACACCACAACAACACTATAGCAACACTACAGCAACACTACAACAACACTACAGCAACACCACAACAACACTACAACAATACTACAGCAATACTACAGCAACACTACAGCAACACTACAACAATACTACAACAACACCACAACAACACAACAGCAACACTACAACAACTACAGCAACACTACAACACTACAAGAATACTACAACTACAGCAACACTACAACAACACTACAGCAACACTACAACACTACAAGAATACTACAACAACTACAGCAACACTACAGCAACACCACAACAAAACAACAGCAACACTACAACAACACTACAGCAACACCACAACAACAGTACAACAATACTACAGCAACACTACAGCAACACCACAACAACACTATAGCAACACTACAGCAACACTACAACAACACTACAGCAACACCACAACAACACCACAACACTACAGCAACACTACAACAATACTACAACAACACCACAACACCACAACAACACAACAGCAACACTACAGCACCACAACAACACAACAATACTACAACAACACTACAACACCACAACAACACTACAACAACACTACAACAACTACAACAACACCACAACAACACTATAGCAACACTACAGCAACACTACAGCAATACTACAGCAACACCACAGCAACACCACAACACTACAGCAACACTACAACAATACTACAACAACACCACAACACCACAACAACACAACAGCAACACTACAGCACCACAACAACACAACAATACTACAACAACACTACAATACCACAACAACACTACAACAACACTACAACAACTACAACAACACCACAGCAACACTACAACAATACTAACACCACAACAACACCACAACAACACAACAGCAACACTACAACACCACTACAACACTACAACAATACTACAACTACAGCAACACTACAGCAACACCACAACAAAACAACAGCAACACTACAGCAACACTACAACAACACCACAACAACACCACAACAACACAACAGCAACACTACAACAACACTACAGCAACACCACAACAACAGTACAACAATACTACAGCAACACTACAGCAACACCACAACAACACTATAGCAACACTACAGCAACACTACAACAACACTACAGCAACACCACAACAACACTACAACAATACTACAGCAACACCACAGCAACACCACAACACTACAGCAACACTACAACAATACTACAACAACACCACAACAACACCACAACAACACCACAACAACACTACAGCACCACAACAACACAACAATACTACAACAACACTACAACACCACAACAACAACTACAACAACACCACAGCAACACTACAACAATACTAACACCACAACAACACCACAACAACACAACAGCAACACTACAACACCACTACAACACCACAACAACACCTCAACAACACCACAACAACACTACAACAACACTACAACAACACTACAACAACTACAGCAACACAACAACACTACAACAACTACAGCAACACTACAACAACACTACAACAACACTACAACAACACCACAACACTACAACAACACTACAGCAACACTACAGCAACACTACAACAATACTACAACTACAGCAACACTACAGCAACACCACAACAAAACAACAGCAACACTACAGCAACACTACAACAACACCACAACAACACCACAACAACACAACAGCAACACTACAACACCACAACAACACTACAACAACACTACAACAACTACAGCAACACTACAACAACACTACAACAACTACAGCAACACTACAACAACACCACAACACTACAGCAACACTACAACACTACAACAACACCACAACACTACAGCAACACTACAGCAACACTACAACAACACTACAACAACACTACAGCAACACTACAACAACACTACAACAACACCACAGCAACACTACAACACCACCGCAGCACTCCAACAATATTACAGCAACACTACTGTACACTACAGCAACACTATAGCAATAGTACAGCAACACCACAGAAACACTACTGCGCAGACACACTCCCTTCAAAGTGTGAGCACACACACGTGAAGGGAGATTTCTAGGCTGAGGTAGCAGAAGTGCTTGTGGAACCGTGGCTGATGGAGAAGTTGCCGGGTCTGGGAAGGGGAGCGGGGGAATGTAAAATGTGAACAGAGTTTTCCAAAAGTTCAGAAAGATCTATATGTGGAATATTAAAGAACTGTTTTCTGTTGTTGCCTAGGTGGACGTTTCCTGGAACAGCTTCAACTTGGGCGATGTGTTTCTCTTGGATTTGGGAAAGGTCATTGTCCAATGGAACGCACCCAAAAGCAACAGGACTGAGAGGTTAAAGGTCAGTTGGAGTACTGCGACAGAATGCAAGCCCCTTTCTCTTTAATTAATCCAGAACAAAAACAAGAGCAGAAGAAACAGGAGTCGGCCATTTGGCCCCTCAATCATCTTAAATGCCTCTATCTGATAACCCCTTGGTGTACCTGGCCTTTGCAACCTGTCCCCCTAATTTAACACTTTTACCTTCCTGTTGTATAGACTGGGGAATCTAAAACACAGGGGCACGGTCTTCGGGTGAGGGGTCTGAGATGAGGATATATTTCTTCACTCAGAGAGCCGTGAGTCTTTGGAATTCTCCGATTCTCTAAGCTGTGGATGGTCACTGAGTGTATTCAACACTGAGATCGCTAAGATTTATGGGGATGGTGCGGGAAGGTGGAATTGAGCAAGAAAATCGAGCTGCGATCCTATTGAATGGCCTGCTCCTGTTCCTTGTTTCTATTTCATTGGCCAGGCCAGCATTTGTGGCCCATCCCTAATTGCCCTTGGACTGCATGGCTTGCTAAGGCGTTCAGAGGGCATTTGCTGCGATTCTGGAGTCACATGTAGGCCAGACAATGTAGGGGCGGCAGATTTCCTTCCCTGACTCCGTAGAATCCCTGCAGCGCAAAAGGAGGCCAGTTGGCCCATCGAGTCTGTGCCGACCCTCTGAAACAGCATTCTACCTCAGCCCACTCCCCAATCTATCTCAATAACCTCGTCTAACCTTTGGGCACTAAGCGCCAACTTAGCATGGCCAATCCCCCCAACATGCAAATCTCTCGATGGTCCATACTGAGACTTTCAATTCCAGATTTTATTAATTAAATTTCAATTCCACCAGCTGTCGTGGTGGGATTTGAACCCTTGTCTCAGAGTATTAGCCTGGGTCTCTGGATTACTAACGCAGTGGCATTACCACTACACCACTCTCTCAGGTTGACTTTGAGAGAAGCCCTTTCAGGACTCTTCAAGCGGTGAAGGGAATATAGGTGGTGTTGTGGTAATATCATGAGATGAGTTCAGATCCCACAATGGCAGCTGGTGGAGGCTAAATTCATTAATTGATAAAGTTTGCATTTCAAAGTTGCTCTTTAGGGGAGGAAATCTGCTGTCCTTACCTGGTCTGGCCTACATGTGACTCCAGCCCCACCCTCAGCTCTCGGAAATGGCCCAGCAAGCCCCTCAGTTCAAGGTCAATTAGGGATTGGCAACAAGGAGGCATATGACGTACATAAGCAACTGGGATCAAGTGGATCCCTTGAAGAGTATAGAGATTGTTGAAATAGAGTTAAGAGGGAAATCAGGAGGGCAAAAAGGGGACATGAAATTGCTTTGGCAAATAATGCAAGGGAGAATCCAAAGAGATTCTACAAATACATAAAGGGGAAAAGAGTAACTCGGGACAGAGTAGGGCCTCTTAAGGATCAACAAGGGCATCTATGTGCAGAGCCACAAGAGTTGGGTGAGATCCTGAATGAATATTTCTCATCGGTATTCACGGTGGAGAAAGGCATGGATGTTAGGAAACTAAGGGAAATAAATAGTGATGTCTTGAGAAGTGTGCATATTACAGAGGAGGAGGTGCTGGAAGTCTTAAAGCGCATCAAGGTAGATAAATCCCCGGGACCTGATGAAATGTATCCCAGGGTGTTGTGGGAGGCTAGGGAGGAAATTGCGGGTCCCCTAACAGAGATATTTGAATCATCGGCAGCCACAGGTGAGGTGCCTGAAGATTGGAGAGTGGCGAATGTTGTGCCCTTGTTTAAGAAGGGCAGCAGGGAAAAGCCTGGGAACTACAGACCGGTGAGCCTAACGTCTGTAGTAGGTAAGTTGCTAGAAGGTATTCTGAGAGACAGGATCTACAAGCATTTAGAGAGGCAATGACTGATTCGGGGCAGTCAGCATGGCTTTGTGCGTGGAAAATCATGTCTCACAAATTTGATTGAGTTTTTTGAGGGGGTGACCAAGAAGGTAGATGAGGGCAGTGCAGTAGACATTGTCTACATGGACTTTAGCAAAGCCTTTGACAAGGTACCGCATGGTAGGTTGTTGCAGAAGGTTAAAGCTCACGGGATCCAGGGTGAGGTTGCCAATTGGATTCAAAATTGGCTGGACGACAGAAGGCAGAGGGTGGTTGTAGAGGGTTGTTTTTCAAACTGGAGGCCTGTGACCAGTGGTGTGCCTCAGGGATCGGTGCTGGGTCCACTGTTATTTGTGATTTATATTAATGATTTGGATGAGAATTTAGGAGGCATGGTTAGTAAGTTTGCAGATGACACCAAGATTGGTGGCACAGTGGATAGTGAAGAAGGTTATCTAGGATTGCAACGGGATCTTGATCAATTAGGCCAGTGGGCCGACGAATGGCAGATGGAGTTTAATTTAGATAAATGTGAGGTGATGCATTTTGGCAGATCGAATCAGGCCAGGACCTACTCAGTTAATGGTATGGCGTTGGGGAGAGTTATAGAACAAAGAGATCTAGGAGTACAGGTTCATAGCTCCTTGAAGGTGGAGTCGCAGGTGGACAGGGTGGTGAAGAAGGCATTCGGCATGCTTGGTTTCATTGGTCAGAACATTGAATACAGGAGTTGGGACGTCTTGTTGAAGTTGTACAAGACATTGGTACGGCCACACTTGGAATACTGTGTGCAGTTCTGGTCGCCCTATTATAGGAAGGATATTATTAAACTGGAAAGAGTGCAGAAAAGATTTACTAGGATGTTGCCGGGACTTGATGGTTTGAGTTATAAGGAGAGGCTGGATAGACTGGGACTTTTTTCCTTGGAGCGTAGGAGGCTTAGGGGTGATCTTATAGAGGTCTATAAAATAATGAGGGGCATAGATAAGGTAGATAGTCAACATCTTTTCCCAAAGGTAGGGGAGTCTAAAGCTAGAGGGGAGAGATTCAGAAGGGCCCAGAGGGGCAATTTCTTCACTCAGAGGGTAGTGAGTGTCTGGAATGGGCTGCCAGAGGTAGTAGTAGAGGCGGGTACAATTGTGTCTTTTAAAAAACATTTAGATAGTTACATGGGTAAGATGGGTATAGAGGGTTATGGGCCAAGTGCGGGCAACTGGGACTAGCTTAATGGTAAAAACTGGGCGGCATGGACTGGTTGGGCCGAAGGGCCTGTTTCCATGCTGTAAACTTCTATGATTCTATGATTCTATGAAGTGCCAGCTTAGCCAGCTGTGTCAACAACCCAGGGCGGGATAAAAGAAAATTCCTGAAACCAGGATGTCCCAGGTCTTTTCATCTCTCTTTCTCTCCTCTCTCTCGCTCCCTCTTTCGCCCACACTCTCAGGCTCTGCTGCTCACCCAGGATATCAGAGATCGGGAGCGTGGAGGACGAGCTCACATTGGCATCGTTGACGGGGATCAGGAGGATGAACATCCTGAGCTGATGAAGATAATGATGGCCACACTCGGGGAGCGGAGAGGGGAGCTGAAGGAGGCCACCAGTGATGCCAAGGCTGACCAGCTCCAGAAGTCCAACGTCAGGCTTTACCAGTAAGTTGGCAAGCCAGCCCGATCAGGAATAATCATAGGAGATTATTGGCATTTTCAATGCTCCATCTGGCATGGCGCGATTTGTGCCAACATCTCCAAATCATTAGTCCATGCTTCAGGATTACTCGGCCAGTAATGTAATCACTGTGCCTCCATGTCGGGGCGGCAGGGGGGCACAGTGGGGGGCGGCACGGTAGCACAGTGGTTAGCACGGCTGTCTCACGCCAGGGTTGCAGGTTCAATTCAGCCTCTAGCAGCCCGGGAGTTGCAGTTTTACAAGATTAATGGAAGTTGGTGACTAATTAATCTCTTTCTCCAAGTCTAAAACATACTAAGAAATGGTACACCTGGTATTGGACATTGGTGGAATTCGTAGAATCCCCACAGTGCAGAAGGAGGCCATTCGGCCCATCGGGTCTGCACCGACCCTCTGAAAGAGCACTCCACCTAGGTGCACGTCTCCACACTATCCCACGGGTAGCACGGTAGCATTGTGGATAGCACAATTGCTTCACAGCTCCAGGGTCTCAGGTTCGATTCCGGCTTGGGTCACTGTCTGTGCGGAGTCTGCACATCCTCCCCGTGTGTGCGTGGGTTTCCTCCGGGTGCTCCGGTTTCCTCCCACAGTCCTAGGACAAAGGTTCGGCACAACATCGTGGGCCGAAGGGCCTGTTCTGTGCTGTATTTTCTATGTTCTATGTCCAAAGATGTGCAGGTTAGGTGGATTGGCCATGATAAATTGCCCTTAGTGTCCAAAAAATTGCCCTTAGTGTTGGGTGGGGTTAGTGGGTTATGGGAATAGGGCAGAGGTGTTAACCTTGGGTAGGGTGCTCTTTCCAAGAGCCGGTGCAGACTCGATGGGCTGAATGGCCTTCTTCTGCGCTGTAAATTCTGTGATAATCCCTGTAACCCCAACTAATCTTTTGGGCACTAAGGGGCAATTTAGCACGGCCAATCCAGCAACCCTGCACATTATTGGACTGTGGGAGGAAACCGGAGCACTCGGAGGAAACCCTCGCAGACACGGGGAGAAAGGGCAAACTCCGCACAGACGGTCCCCCGAGGTCAGAATTGAACCCGCGTCCCTGGCGTTGTGAGGCAGCAGTGCTAACCACTGTGCTACCGTCCCGTACCCCCATGCTGCCCCGATATGGTGGGGGCACAGTGATTACATTACCGGCCGAGATTCTGAAGCATGGACTAATGATTTGGAGATGTTGGCACAAATCCCGCCATGCCAGATGGGGCTTTGAAATGTCATTAACTGAATAAATGTGGAACTAAAGAAAAATATTTTCTTCAGCGGTGATTATGAAGCTACTGGTTTGCTGTAAAAGCCCAACTAGATCACTGATGCCCTCTGGGGAAGGAAATCTGACACCCTTTTCTGGTGCCCAGCCCACAGACATGTGGTTTGATTCATTACCTGGCCGGTGAGGTGAGCTGATAAGCCACCACCACCTTCTCCAGGGCAATTGGGGATAACCCAGCCAGCGACACCCACACTGCCTGAACGAATCAATATAAAAGAAAGAGGTGAGAGAAACGTCTGTGGTGGAAAGTTCTGGGAACCGCAGCTTTACAGTCACCATTAGACCATATGGTGTAGGAGCAGAAGTAGGCCATTCGGCCCATCGAGACTGCTCCGCCATTCATCAACATCATGACTGATCTGATGTGATAATTCTCAATTCTACTTTCCCGCCTTATCCCCATAACCCTCGATTCCCTTACTGATTAAAAATCTATCTGTCTCCGCCTTGAACATACTTAACGACCCAGCCTCTACAGCTCTCTGCGGTAAAGAATTCCACAGATTCACTCCCCTCTGAGAGAAGAAATTCCTCCTCATCTCTGTCTGAAATGGGCGACCCCTTACTCTGAGATTGTGCCCTCTGGTCCTAGACTCTCCCACAAGGGGAAACATCCTCTTAGCATCCACCCTGTCAAACCCCCTGAGAATCCGATATGTCTCAATAAGGTCGCCTCTCATTCTTCTAAACTCCAATGAGCACAGGCCCAACCTACTCAACCTCTCCTCATAAGGAAATCCCTCCCTACCCGGGATCAACCCAGTGAACCTTCTCTGGACTGCCTCCAATGTCAGTATATCCTTCCTTAGATAAGGGGACCAAATCTGTTCACAGTATTCCAGGTGTGGTCTAATGAGTGCCTTGTATAGATTTAGCAACATTGCCCTATTTTTATACTCCATTCCTTTTGAAATAAAGGCCAACATTCCATTTACCTTCCCACATACCCGCTGAACTTGCACGCGAGCTTTTTGTGATTTATGCACGAAGACCCCCACATCCCTCTGTGCTGCAGCTTTCTGCAGTCTCTCTCCATTTAAATAGTATTCAGCTCCTTTATTCTTCCTACCAAAGTGCATAGCTTCACATTTTCCGACATAATATTCCATCTGCCTATATCCCTCTGTAGACTCTTCGTGTCATCCTCACCACTTGCCTTCCCACCTATCTTTGTGTCAAACATTCCACACTCACCATATGTCACACCTCGAATGAGCTAACAAAAAAAAGGGTGGCATTTATTCCACGTTTGAACCTCCCCAGGATGCCCCAAAGTGCATTGCAATCAATGAATTGCATTCCTTTTGAGTGCACTCACTGTTGTGATGTCAAAAGCGCAGCAGCCGAACTTGCGCGCGGCAAGGTCCCACAAAGACGAAGAGTGATGTTGGATGAGGGATACGTACTGACCAGGATTCCAGCAGAAAGCCCCCTCCTGTTTTCTTCCAAATGACCAGATTTAGGGTAATTTACATTCACCTCGTCGGGCAATGGGGGCCTCGGATTAGCGTCTCATCTGACACACGTTACCTCTGACACTGCGGCACCCCCTCGGTACTGCACAGTAGTGTCGGCCTCGATATTTCTGCTCAGGTTTGTGGAGTTTGGGCCTTGAACCTTCTGACTCAGTGGTGAGAGTGCTGAAGACTGAGCCATGGATGATAATTGGTGGACCATAAGACATAGGAGCAGGAGCAGGCCACTCGGCCCATTGAGTCTAGTCCGCCGTTCAATCATGGCTGATATTTTTCTCATCCCCATTCTCCTGCCTTCTCCTCATACCCCCTGATCACCATATTAATCAAGAACCTATCTATCTCTGTCTTAAAGACACTCAGTGATTTGGCCTCCACAGCCTTCTGCGGTAAAGAGTTCCACAGATTCACCACTCTCTGGCTGAAGAGATTCCTCCTCATCTCTGTTTTAAAGGATCGTCCCTTTAGTCTGAGACGGTGTCCTCTGGTTCTAGTTTTTCCTACAAGTGGAAACATCCTCTCCACGTCCACTCTATCCAGGCCTCGCAGTATCCTGTAAGTTTCAATAAGATCCCCCCCCCCCACCTCATCCTTCTAAACTCTAAAGAGCACAGACCCAGAATCCTCAACAGTTCCTCTTACGACAAGTTCTTCATTCCAGGGATCATTCTTGGGAACCTCCTCTGGACCCTTTCCAAGGCCAGAACATCCTTCCTGAGATACAGGGCCCAAAACTGCTCACAATACTCCAAATGGGGTCTGACCAGAGCCTTATCCAGCCTCCGAAGTACATCCCTGGTCTTATATTCTGTCCCTCTCGACATGAATGCTAACATTGCATTTGCCTTCCTAACTGCCGACTGAACCTGCACGTTAACCTTAAGAGAATCGTGAACAAGGGCTCCCAAGTCCCTTTGTGCTTCAGATTTCCTAAGTATTTCCCCATTTAGAAAATAGTCTCTGCCTCCATTCCTCCTTCCAAAGTGCATAACCTCACACTTTTCCACATTGTATTCCATCTGCCACTGCTTTTCCCGCTCTCCTAGCCTGTCCAAGTCCTTCTGCAGCCCGCCTGCTTCCTCAATACTACCTGCCCCTCTACAGATCCTTGTATGGTAGAGGGTGAACAATGGGTGGGGGGGGTGGGGGGCTTCAAAAGTCTTTCACCTCTTGACTTTGGGCTGCATTTGAAATTTTGCCCCACAGGTGAAAGGTCAACAGGTCAACCCACAGCAGCAAGCCAATCGTTTGGTTTTCCTGATGGCTGATGGAGATCTTGTTGATCATTAAATCTACCAGATTCAGGTTCAATTAAACCTGAGTTAGGATGAAAATCCGAGATTAATTTTGAAAATACTGGGAAAGCGAGGCAAGAATGATAGGATAAGTTTAACAAGAAGAACCTCAGGTAACTTCTGTAAAATCACATGAGGGTGGCCTTCGGGGGCAATGACTCTTTTTAAACACATAACATGTAGTTACTACTCATTCACCCTGACTATAACTTTCAGTTCTTCTTTTCCTTATCCACAGTGTTTCAGATGCTACGGGAAGTCTGGTGGTACAGGAAGTGGCCACGCGACCTCTGACCCAGGATCTCCTGAAACATGAGGTCAGTCGTAGAACTTATTAATTATCTTCAAACAGGATCCATAACAGGACGGAGACAAAAAAGCCTCAAATTTATTAACTAAACTCCGCACCCATCTGCTGTGTTTGGTCCTTTGTACTTTATGAAGGAATCCACCAAACACTTTGACTCGTCCAAACCAGGATCTTTTATTGAGTCTTGTGTGGTAAGATAGCAATCTGATACAGAGCGTGGTATCATGGAGTCTGTTAACTACTCCGCTGGAACTTGTACCTAGCACTAACCATTCACAGTGACCATTCACTGACCATTCTTAATCTTCTTCTGAAGATGGCCGGATGTGCCTCCTCTTATAGAGGAGTCACAGGTCACATGACCTTGGTCGAGAGACCGCATGGTGTGTCTGTACCGCCACCTGCTGGTTGGAGGTCACACACCTCCCAGCTATGATATAGCCCATAGGCATATCACCACACCAGCTGGCTGGACTATGAGTGACGAATTCCCGATCCCAGACTGGGTGACAGTTCCCATGAAAGCTGGACTCCAAGTGGCGTTCCTAATCCTGGACTCTGGGTAGTCATTTCATGGTCGTAGGCTCCATGTGACCATTCCCAATCCCAGTCTCTGGATGACCATTCCCGATTTCCTGTTGCTGAATGATCATTTCCCAATCCTGGACTCTGGGTGATCAGTCCTGAGCCCAGTCTCTGCACAACCATTCCCAATTCTGGATGCTTATTTCTGATCCCGGATTCTGGGTAATCATTTTGAGATCGCAGACTCCAGGTGGCCCCAGGTAAAGAATTCCAGGTGACCATTTCCTAATCCCCAGCTCCGTGTGGCGGTGAATGTTGCGTTCCGTATGCCGGGCAGTTAGTGACTATTCACCACCCTGGACCACAGGTATCAACGACATAAGTAAAAATAGGGATGAGGTCCTACAAGCAGAGTATAGAGAGTTAGGAAGAAAGTTGAGAAGTAGGACCTCTAAGGTAGTGTTCTCAGGATAACTACCACTGCCATGTGCTAGTCAGAGTAGAAATGACAGAATATATAGGATAAATACGTGGCTGAAGAGGTGGTGTGAGGAGGAGGGTTTCAGATTCCTGGGGCACTGGGACAGGCTCTGGGGGAGGTGGGACCTGTACAAACTGGACGGGTTACACCTGGGCAGGACTGGGACTGATGTCCAAGGGGGAGTATTTGTTAGAGTGGTTGAAGAGGCTTTAAACTAATATGCCAGGGGATGTGAGCCTACACAAGGAGCTAGAGGAGGAGGAAACGAGGATAAGAGCAAAAGACAGAAAGGGAATAAGAAAAGTGATCGGCAGAGAAACCAAGGGCCAGATTCAGACGGGGCCACAATGAAAAATATCAGGAGCCGGACATGTATTGTTAAAAAGACAAGCTTAAAGGCTTTGTGCCTTAACGCATGGAGCATTCGCAATAAAGTGGACGAACTAATCGCGCAAATAGATGTAAATGGGTATGATATAGTCGGGATTATGGAGACATGGCTGCATGGTGACCAGGGATGGGGAATCAATGTCCAGGTTTATTCAGTATTTAGGAAGGACAGACAAAAAGGTGGTAGAGTAGCAGTACTGGTTAAAGAGGAAAGTAACGCAAAAGGGAGGAAGGATATTAGATCTGACAGCATGGTGGTGCAGTGGTTAGCACTGCTGTCTAATGGCGCCGAGGACCCAGGTCGCTATCTACATAAGAACTAGGAGGAGTTGTAGGCCATCTGGCCCCTCGAGCCTGCTCCGCCATTCAATGAGATCATGGCTGATCTTTTGTGGACTCAGCTCCACTTTCCGGCCTGAACACCATAACCCTTAATCCCTTTATTCTTCAAAAAACTATCTATCTTTATCTTAAAAACATTTAATGAAGGAGCCTCTACTGCTTCACTGGGCAGGGAATTCCATAGATTCACAACCCTTTGGGTGAAGAAGTTCCTCCTAAACTCAGTCCGAAATCTACTTCCCCTTATTTTGAGTCTTTCACCCGCCAGTGGAAACAACCTGCCCGCATATATCGTATCTATTCCCTTCCTAATTTTATATGTTTCTATAAGATGCCCCCTCCTCCTTCTAAATTCCAATGAGTACAGTCCCAGTCTACTCAACCTCTCCTCGTAATCCAACCCCTTCAGCTCTGGGATTAACCTAGTGAATTTCCTCTGCACACCCTCCAGTGCCAGTACGTCCTTTCTCAAGTAAGGAGACCAAAACTGAACACAATACTCCAGGTGTGGCCTCACTAACACCTTATACAATTGCAGCAGAACCTCCCTAGTCTTAAACTCCATCCCTCTTGCAATGAAGGACAAAATTCCAATCTGTGTGGAGTTCGCACATTCTCCCTGTGTCTGCATGGGTCTCACCCCCACAGCCCAAAAAGATGTGCAGGGTCGGTGAATTGGCCACCTGAAATTGCCCCTTAATTGGAAAAAAAAATTGGGCACTTTAAATTTATTAAAAAAACATATTAGCTCTGATAATGTGGAATCTGTATGGGTAGAGCTGAGAGATAGCAAGGGGAAAAAAACATTAGTGGGCATTGCATATGGACCCCCAAACTGCAGTGAGATTGTTGGGACTGGCATTAAGCAGGAAATTGGAGACACGTGATAAAGCAACACAAGTAATGTGGGTGATTTTAACCTACATATAGATTGGGGAAATCAAATTAGCTGCAATACCATAGAGGAGGAACTCCTGGTGTGTTTGTGGGATGGATTTCTGGATCAATGTATTGAGGAACCAACGACAGAACAGGCCGTCCTAGACTGGATACTGTGTAATGAGAACGGAATCATTGGCAATCTAGTTGTGCAAAGCCCGTTGGGGATGAGCGACCATAATATGATAGAATTTTTCATCAAGATGGAGGGTGAAGTCGTTGATTCTGAGACTAGGAGCTGAATCTTAATAAAGGAAACTACGATGAAATGAGACGTGAGTTGGCTATGATCGATTGGGAAAAAATTAGACAGCACTGTGACACAGTGGCTAGCACGGCTGCCTCACAGCTCCAGGGTCCCAGGTTCAATCCTGGCCTCCGGCAACTGTCTGTGTGGGATTCCTCCGGGTACTCAGGTTTCCTCCCACAGTCAAAAGATGTGCTGGTTAGGTGGATTGGCCGTGCTAAATTGCCCCTTAGTGTCCAAAAGGTTAAGTGGTGTAACTGGGTTACAGGGATAGGGTGGAGGCGTAAGTTTAAGTCGGGTGCTCTTTGCAAGGGCTGGTGCAGACTCGATGGGTCGAATGGCCTCCTTCTGCGTTGTAAATTCTATAATATTTTATGAAACATTGCTTAAAGGGATAACAGTGGATAGGCAATGGCAAACATTGAGGAACTGCAACAATTGGGCAGCACAGTAGCACAGTGGGTAGCACCATGGCTTCACAGCACCAGGGTCCCAGGTTCGATTCCTGACTTGGGTCACTGTCTGTGCGGAGTCTGCACGTTCTCCCCCGTGTCTGCGTGGGTTTCCTCCGGGCGTTCCAGTTTCCTCCCACAAGTCCTGAAAGGCGTGCTGTTAGGTCATTTAGACATTCTGAATTCTCCCTCCGTGTACCCGAACAGGTGCCGGAATGTGGCGACTTTTGCACAGCAACTTCATTGCAGTGTTAATGTAAGCCTACTTATAAAAAGATTATTATAAATTGTTTATTCCAGTCAGGCACAAAAGTAAAACAGGAAAGGTAGCGAATCGAAGGCATTCAAGGGAAATTAGGGGTAGTATTAAATCCAAGGGAGAACACAAATTGGTCACGGAAAACAACAGGTCTGAGGATTGGGAGCAGTTTAGAATTCAGCAAAGTAGATCCAAGGGATTGATTAAGAAGGGGAAAATAAAGTACGAACGTAAGCTTGCAGGGAACATAAAAACTGACTGTAAAAGTTTCTACAGGTCCACGAAGAGAAAAAGATTGGTGAAGCCAAATGTAGGTCCCTTATAGTCAGAAACAGGGGAAGGCCTAATACGGGACAAACAAATGGCTGAGCAACTAAACACATACTTTGGTTCCGTCATCACAAATCTGGGGGCCGCGTGAATTGTGGCGGGATGCCATTCTCCCGCCCGTGAAAAAATGGGTGGGCGCGCATGGCGCCGGGCTGCACGAAGAATCGCCGCAAATGGCTGTAGCGGCGATCCTCCGGCAGCGTCGTGATTCTCCCGCCCGGATGGGCCGAGTGGCCGTCCGCAAAGATCTGAGTCCCGCCAGCGCCGCTCTAACATGCTCTGGGCCGGCGGGACCTCGGGGTTGAAGGGTCCAGGGGCGGCCTGTGGGCGGGGGGGGGTCCAACCCCTGGGTGGGCCTCCGTAGTGGCCTGGTCCGCGATCGGGTCCCACGGGCCGGCCTCTCTGTCGGGGGGCCTCCTTTCCTTCGCGCCGGCTCCTGGATCCCTGCGCCATTTGGCGTCGGGAACCGGCGCGGGTAAGAAGGCCACTGCGCATGCGCGAACCCCGCGGCGCCGGGTCGATGCCGGGTCCGGCAGCTGGAGCGGCGTGGGCCGTTCCAGCGCCATGCTGGCCCCCGTGGAGCCGGGAATCGGGTCTCGGAACCGGCGCCGGAGTACAGTACTCCCGTTTGGTGCCGGCACTCTGGCACCGGACCAGAGAATTGCGGCCCAGAAATGTTGGGGAATGCAGGGTTTAGTGGGAGGGAGGAACTGAAGGTGATCAATACTATTCGAGAAATAGTGTTGGTGAAATTGATGGGATTGAAGGCTGATAAATCTCCAGGGCCTGATAATCTACATCCCAGAGTACGGAAGGAGGTGGTTCTGGAAATAGTGGATTCATTGATGGTCATTTCTCAGGATTCTATAGACTGTGGAACAGCCCCTGCAGATTGGAGGGTGGCGAATGTAACCCCACTATTTAAAAAGGGAGTTGGAGAGAAAACAGGGAATTATAGACTAGTAAGCCTGTCGTAAGTAGTGGGGAAAATTCCAGAATCCATTATCAAAGATTTTACGATGTGGAGATGCCAGCATTGGACTGGGGTGGGCACAGTACGAAGTCTGACAACACCAGGTTAAAGTCCAGCAGGTTTGTTTTGAATCACTAGCTTTCGGAGCACTGCTCCTTCCTCAGGTGAATGAAGAGGTAGGTTCCAGAAACACATATATAGACAAAGTCAAAGATGCAAGACAATGCTTGGAATGCGACCATTAGCAGGTGATTAAATCTTTACAGATCCAGAGATAGGGGTAATCCCAGGTTAAAGAGGTGTGAATTGTGTCAAGCCAGGACAGTTGGTAGGATTTTGCAAGTCCAGGCCAGATGGTGGGGGGTGAATGTAATGTGACATGAATCCCAGGTCCCGGTTGAGGCCGCACTCATGTGTGCGGAACTTGGCTATAAGTTTCTGCTCGGCGATTCTGCGTTGTCGCGCGTCCTGAAGGCCACCTTGGAGAACGCTTACCCGGAGATCAGAGGCTGAATGCCCTTGACTGCTGAAGTGTTCCCCGACTGGAAGGGAACATTCCTGCCTGGTGATTGTCGTGCGATGTCCGTTCATCCATTGTCGCAGTGTCTGCATGGTCGTACCAATCTTAAAAAGATTTTACAGCAAAGTACGTAGAAAACAGAGGCAGGATCGGGCAGAGTCAGTATGGGTTTATGAAGGGGAAATCATGCTCGACAAATCTACTGGAATTCTTTGAGGATGTAACTAGTAGAGTTGATGAGGGGGAGCCAGTGGATGTGGTATATTTGGACTTTCAGAAGGCTTTCGACAAAGTCCTGCATAAGAGATTAGTGTGTAAAATTAAAGTGCAAAGGATTGTGGGTAATGCATTGAAGTGGATAGAAAACTGGTTGGCAGACAGGAAATAAAGAGTAGGAATTGACGGGTCTTTTTCAAATTGGTAGGCAGTGACTAGTGGGGTACCACAGGGATCGGTGCTGGGACCCCAGCTATTCACAATATATATTAATGATTTAGATGAAGGAACAAAATGTAACATTTCCAAGTTTGCAGATGACACCAAGTTGGGTGGGAGGGTGAGCTGTGAGGAGGATGCAAAGACCCTTCAGTGTGATTTGGACAAGTTGAGTGAGTGGGCAAATGAATGACAGACGCAGTATAATTTGGATAAATGTGTGATTATCTACTTTGGTAGCAAAAACAAGAAGGCAGACTATTATCTGAATGGCCATAAATTAGGAGAGGGGAATGTGCAACGAGACCTGGGTGTCCTCGTACACCAGTCACTGAGGGTAAGCATGCAGGTACAGCAGGCGGGGAAGAAGGCAAATGGAATGCTGGCCTTCCATTGCGAGAGGATTCGAGTACAGGAGCAGGGGATGTCTTTCTGCAATTATACAGGGGCTTGGTGAGGCTACACCTGGAGTATTGTGTGCAGTTTTGGTCTCCTTATCTGAGGAAGGATGTTCTTGCTCTCGAGGGAGTGCAGCGAAGGTTTTCCACACTGATTCATGGGATGGCAGGAGTGGCGGACGAGGAGAGATTGAATCGGTTAAGATTGTATTCACTGGAGTTCAGAAGAACGAGGGGGGGGGAATCTCCTCGAAACCTATAAAATTCTAATTTTGAAGGATTAAACAGGGGAGATGCAGGGAGGATGTTCCCGATGGTATCCAGACCAGAGGTCACAGTCTGACGGTACGGGGTAGACCACTTGGGACAGAGATGGGAAGAAATTCCCTCACCCAGAGAGTTGTCGGCCTGTGTAATTCATTACCACAGGAAGGAGTTGAGTCTAAAACATTGTATGGTTTCAAGAAGCAGTTAGATATAGCACTTAGGGTGAAGGGGATCAAAGGATAGGGGGGGAAGCGTGGGATCAGGCCAATGAGTTGGGTGCTCAGCCAAGATCATAATCAATGGCGGAGCAGGCTCGAAGGGCCGAATGGCCTCCTCCTGCTTCTATTATCTATGTTTCTTTGACAATATGTCTCTCTCTTCGGCAATGTTATTGGAAATACTGCAATTCGCCCTGCGTCGAATTTAATTGACCGGGATGTTATTTACGTTGCATGTTTGTTCCTTGATTTTGTGAGATTTTATTTGCGATGAGTGGCATCAGCTCTTATTTGGCGGGTTTCCCCCATTGCCGCCTTGCCGACTAATCTGCCTTCCCTCTGCAGGATTGCTACATCCTGGACCAAGGCGGTGTCACCATCTTTGTTTGGAAAGGGAGAGAAGCCAATAAGGATGAGAAACGGGCCGGAATGAACAGAGCTTTGGTGAGCACAGCCCTCCTTCATAATTCAACATGGGAAGCAGATTTGTTTTGACGGGATTGATGGAGCCGAATATTGGGCGTGGTCATTACCGGACGGGATTGATGGACCGCACTTTATTGGCTGTGATGCACTTTGGGACTATCCTGAGGTTGTGAACGGCGCCATCGGAATTCTTATCGCAAGGGATGTAGAATATAAAAACCAAGAGGCAATGATGAGTCAGTTCAGCATAGACCCGATGAACTGAATTCTGCCGTAATGACTCTGGACAGAATTTAATGGTCCCGACCTCTTTCCGCTGCCGGAACCGGGGAGAGTTTGGTTGTGGGAGGAGGCAGGTGTTGGGGGGGAGGGGCAGTGGTGGTGATCGGTCTGAAGGGTGCGGGGTAGAGATCCTGTCGTCTTCCCACCTCCTCCTCAGAAGGCTTGCGGATGGCCCTCATATCCAGAGGCTAACTCAGGCCCGTAAGTGGCCATTTCAGCACCAGTAATGGGCTTCTTTCTATCGCTGCTGGAGTCCTACCAGTGGCGGGCAGGGAACTCCCCCCCCCCCCCCCTCCCCCCCAGGGAAGACTACAAGAGTCCCTTTGCGTTGTCCGACGGCCTTCGGGTGGGGGGCCACTCTGTGCCTAATGGGGTGACCTGACATTCAGAAGGGGCGAACACTGGAGGAAGCCCTCTCCCCCCTCCTCACCTCCCCGCTGGCCCTCGCTGTCAAACCCCTTTGCCAAAGCCCTATTTTCAGACTCCTCCGCACTCCCATGGGATCCCCCTGGATCCCCCCCCCCCCCCCCCCGTCCTGCCCCACTTATTTGACCTCAGACGATTCATCTCGATCCTCTGCATAGCACTGGTGCAATACCAGCAGTGACCACCACAGCTGGTGGCGCTGCTAGTGCTGGCCTTTGACAGACGGACAGCTCCCCGGGACAAGGAACGTGTGCCTGACATGGCGACACAGCAATTAAATATCCCCGGTGAAGCCGGACTCCCTGCGGCAGGGTTTTCACTGCCAATTAGACATTTTATCCCGCTGGGGCATCTGGAGGTTGGGTTGGCGGAATGCCACCGGATGTCAGTACAGAGATCGAGCCCACGGCGTTAAACTCAGCTCTATGATGCCATAAAATCGTCAATAAAAGCACAAGTAAAATAGAGCGTGTAACAGGTTCATAAGATTTAAAAATTGGAGCAGCAGTCGGCCCCTCGGCCCTTCAAGTCTGCCCTATCATTCAATAACATCGTGGTTGAACTGATTATGACCGTAACCCCACTTCCCAGTCTGTTCCCTCCATGACCCTCGACCCCCTTGTTGACTATGAGTCTGCCTAACTCCACTTGAGTCGACTCAGTGACTCAGATTCCACTGGTCTCCGTGGAAAGAGAACGCCTCAGGCCGACCACCCTCTGAGAGAAGAAATTCATCCTCATCTCCCTCGTCAACGGGAGACCCCCTTGTTTTTAAACGGTGCCCCCCCCCGCCCCCTCGTACTAGATACCCCCACTCGGAGAATCATTCTTTCCAGTCTCCACCCTGTAAAATCCCCTCAGGATTATTCAATAAGACCGCCTCTCGTTCTTCTAAACTCCAATGAGTATAGGCCCGACCTGCTCAACCTTTCTTCCGAAGCTGACACCTTCTTCCCAGGCATCAGCCAAATCTTTGCCCCACTGACTTAACCCGTCTCTTTCCCTTTGCAGTGCAGAACCCTCGTAGCTTTTCTGACGATCTTTGCATCATCGGTGAATTTGGCTCCAGTACACTCTGACCTTCATCCAAGTCATTAGTGCACATCATAAATATTTGAGGCCCCGGCACCGATCCTTGTGGCACTCGACAAGTTACTGCTTGCCAAGCTGAAAACAACTAATTTATCCCGAGTCTCTGCTCCCTGTTAGTCAGCCAGTCCCGATCCGTGTTAATATTGGGCTCCAAACCATAGGAAGGATATTGAATCTTTCAGAATTTAACATGGATTGATTAGGGTGCTACCCGGTATGAGGAAATACAAAGGTCTGGAAGAGAACCATAGAACCCCTACAGTGCAGATGGGGGCCATTCAGCCCATCGAGTCACACTAACCCTCTGAAAGACCACCCTACCTCGGCCCACTCCCCCGCCCTATCCCCGTAACCCCACCTAACCTTCGCATCTTTGGACTGTGGGAGGAGACCGGAGCACCCGGAGGAAACCCACGCAGAGGCAGGGAGAGATGGGCGGCACGGTAGCGCAGTGGTTAGCACTGTTGCTTCACAGCTCCAGGGTCCCGGGTTCGATTCCAGCCTCGGGTTGCTGTCTGTGTGGAGTCTGCACGTTCTCCCCGTGTCTGCGTGGGTTTCCTCCGGGTGCTCCGGTTTCCTCCCACAAGTCCCGAAAGACATGCTGTTAGGTGAATTGGACATTCTGGATTCTCCCTCTGTGTACCCGAACAGGCGCCGGAATGTGGCGACTAGGGGCTTTTCACAGTCACTTCATTGCAGTGTTAATGTAAGCCTACTTGTGACAACAATAAACATCGTTATAGGTGCAAACTCCAAACAGACAGTCACCCGAGGCCGGAATGGAACCCGGGTCCCTGGCGCTGTGAGGCAGCGGTGCTAACCACTGAGCCACTGTGCCACCCCAAGAGGTTGCCTTTCTTTCAAAGCAATACTAATGTGGCACAAAACGAGAAAAGTGTTTAAAATAATGAAAGGACAGAGAGAAACAGACTGTCTCCAGTACGAATACGTAAACATACAAATTAGGAGCAGGAGTAGGTAGGTGGGTCAGGGGTCGGTGGAGGTTCGATGGGCCGAAGGTCCTCTTCCACAATGTGTGATTCGGGGAGTTGACCATTCGGCCCCTCGAGCCTGCACTGTCACTCAATAGGATCACGGCTGATCGGATTGGAGCCTCAACTCCACATTCCTGATCACCTTTGACACAATTGTTGGTCAAGAATCTATCCACACCTGCCTTATAAATGTTCACTGGCCCTGCCTCCCCTGCCCTCCAGAGAAAACAATTTCACAAACCTCTGAGAGAAAAAGATTCTCTCATCCCTGTCTTAAATGGGACGCCCCTTATTTTTAATCTGTGTCCGCTGGTTCTAGTCTCTCCCACGCGGGGCAACATCCTTCAGCATCCACCTTGCAAAGTTCTCTCAGTATCCTGTATGTTTCAATAAGATCACCTCTCATTCTCCTAAACTCCAATGGGTACAGGCCCGGCCCGTCCAACCTTCGGGGGTTCGAGAAAGAAGAGACTTAGATACGAGACTAAATGCAAGAGATTTCGAACAGAGGACAGGAAAAACATCTTCACAGAGAGAGTTGGGAGGCTCTGGGATTCACTTCCTGGGTCAGTGGTTGCAACAGAGACTATGGCCGGGATTTTGGGCTCGCGTTTGCGAGTCAAAGGGCGACGTGAGCGAGAGCCGGCGAGATCTTGTTTTCCCTGCCCCCCCCCCCCCCCACCAGGTTCAAACCCCACCATGCAATTTAAATCCAATTAATAAATCTAAATTTAGTCTCAGTAACGGTGATCACCAAACGATCATCGATTGTGGTGAAAACCCATCTGGTTCACTAATATCCTTCAGTTTCTTCGTTTCCAATGGGTTTGGGTACACAGTACCTGAGAAAAATCCAATGTGTATCATTGCCTAAAGCAGAACAGAATGAGGACATTCAGCCCATTCTGTACGTCCTGGCTCCTCGTTTAGTCCTTTAGCGAGCAGCAGCCTAGCCTTATTAGGTGAAGGTAATCAAAGCTAGTCAGCCATGATTTAATTGAATGGGGACTGACGCGAGCGGCTGTATGTTCCGATATAAAGTGAAGGGGCTTCCTTCAGGCATGAAGGCCCAGGGGCGGTTCGCTTAACAAAAGAGAAGTCCAAGTGATGGCCCACCGACTCGCCGTTGCTGTGGATACTTCTCGTGTTTTGGGCATGCAGCAGTGCCGGGGAGCCTTTTCCTTGTTGTCACACCGTCTTCCCACTCTGCCGCCTTCCAGGGATTCATCAAAGCCAAGAACTACCCCAACAGTACTAACGTGGTGTTGCTGAACGATGGGGCGGAGTCAGCCATCTTCAAACAGCTCTTCACCAAATGGTCAGTCAAAGGGCAAACGCAAGGCCTGGGCAAGAAACACACAGTGGGCAAGATCGGTAAGTCCTCACCCAGCTTCCAGAACCTTCGCTTCGTCCATTGCGCGACGTTGACCTTCTCTGTCCTTCCCTGCATCCCCCTCCTCTCCTGAATCACAGACTTGAACAGCAGGGCGGCCTGTCCAGCCCATCCTGGCTATTTTGAAGGGTAATCTAGTTAGGAAATCCTGGGCCTCCCTCCCGAACAGCACAGTGGGTGCACCTGCACCACAGGGACTGCCGCAGTTCAAGAAGGCAGCTCACCAACACTTTCTCGAGGGTAATTAGGGGTGGCCAACAAATGCCAGGCCTCGCCACGGGGAAACATCCTTCAGCATCCACCCTGCCAAGTCCCCTTCAGGATCCTGCATGTTTCAATAAGATCACCTCTCATTCTGCTAAACTCCAATGGGTACAGGCCCGGCCCGTCCAACCTTCGGGGGTTCGAGAAAGTAGGACTTAGATACGAGACTAAATGCAAGAGATTTCGAACAGAGGCCAGGAAAATCACATCGGATGAAATTCTGTTTTAAAAATCCAGTCAGCTCCACTCTTACCCCATATCACTGTGATTTCTTCTGTTTCAAGAATATTTGTAATGCTCTCTTTTAAAGGTTACTATTGGATCAGTCTCGCTGCCCTTCCAGGCAGTATATTCTAGATGGTAACCGTTGATAAACATTCTTCCATCTGATTCTTTTGCCAATTATCTTGAACCTGGATCCTCTGGTTATTCGTAGAGTTATTTATAGCACACAATGAGGCCGCTCGGCCCATGTTGGCTCTCAGTTGAGCAATCCCATTTGGCCGCCTCCACCCCCTCGCTCTATATTTCCCATCCAGTTTCCTTTCGAAACCTCTGCTTTCACCGCCCCCCCCCCTCACGGGCAATGAGTCCACGCATTCATTCCTCACGCGTGACTGGGCTGCAGGAGCGAGGAAGAGGGCGGGCGTGCTGATAGGCCTCGCCAGAGTGGAGAAATGGAGCATAAACGCCAACCGTAGGCCGGAGGGGCCAAACGGCCTGTTTCTGCCCCGGCCACACTCCCTGCGCCGAATAAAATGAGCCCCTCGGTCGCGGTTCTGCCTCCAGGAATTTACCCTCTGCCTGATCTCATTCCAGCCAAAGTGGAGCAGACTAAATTTGATGTGACCCAGCTGCACGCCAGGCCGGACCTTGCGGCTCGCCAGAGGATGGTGGATGACGCCTCCGGGAAAGTCGAGGTAAGTGACACTCTGTTCAACCTTGAAGTTCTGCCTGCTAGAAGAGGGCAGTTGGTTCCCACTGATACCTACAGGTCACGTTACTTAATTGGTCAGAATCCGTACGGTGCGGAAGGCGGCCATTCAGCCCATTGCCTGTTCTGGCTCTTTGAACAAACTAGCCAATTAGTCCCACACCCGTTTCCCTTTCCCCTTCGCTCATTCAGTTCCTCCTTTGCATGTATTCAACCATTTTCCCCTTTTGAAGTGACAATTAAACTCCCGTCCACAATTCCACATGTAGTCACACATTGAAGCTACTTCCAAGCCATTTCCATTCCTTCCAGACTCCATGGGGAACAATCCATTCATTCCCTACAGTGCAGAAGGAGGCCATTCGGCCCATCGAGTCTGCAGCGGCCCGCCGAAAGAGAGCCCTACCTCGACCCACTGCCCTGGCCTATCCCCGTAACCCCACGTAACCTGCAAACCCCTGGACACGAAGGGGCAATTGATCACGGTCAATCCACCTAACCCGGACTGTGGGAGGAAACCGGAGCATCTGGAGGAAACCCACGCAGACACGGGGAGAACGTGCAGACTCCGCACAGACAGTCACCCGAGGCTGGAATTGAACCCGCGTCCCTGGCGCTGTGAGGCAGCAGTGCTTACCACTGTGCCACCGTGCTGCCCCTGATGAGGAAATGTAATGACTGGGATCTCGCAGGAGTGATTGACTGCAGTTTTAATGGTGTCTTCGTGCCTTAGAGCAGTGCCCATCGATTTGGGTTAAGGGCGGTAGTGCAGGGTCTCATGTGTGGGTGCCCAAGGAGAGAGCATTATCCAGCTCTTTGAACACAACCCAACCCCAATGACCCCTCTCAGTTGCTGGAATCACACATTTCAACAGCAGCCAACAGATAACGGTGAGCCACTCTTCACCAGAGACTACGCAAGCCTCCGGCTCTGGAATATTCCCAGCCTGTCAGACCAATTCCCGGTCTGCTACTGCAACAACCCAGTGCGCAGAAAGGCGAAGGTTCCGCTTTCAATTTGAAACGTTTGACTCTCCCCGTCTGTTTCTACGGATTACGTGTTTTTCAACAATAAAAGCTCTGTTTAAATGTCTGTTGTTGTAATTGGTTGATGAATATTGATTGATCTATTGAACAAAATTGTTGCGCGTAGTGAATAAATGATACATCGGACAAAGGGTGGCAGGGTAGCACAGTGGTTATCATTGTGGCTTCAGAGCGCCAGGGTCACAGGTTCAATTCCCGGCTTGGGTCACTATCCGTGCGGAGTCTGCACGTTCTACCCGTGTCTGGTTTCCTCCGGGTGCTCCGGTTTCCTCCCACAAGTCCCGAAAGACGTGCTGTTAGGTGAATTGGACATTCTGAATTCTCCCTCTGTGTGCCCGAACAGGCGCCGGAGTGTGGCGACGAGGGGATTTTCACAGTAACTTCATTGCAGTGTTAATGTAAGCCCACTTGTGACAATAAAAAGATTATTATTAAGTGGATCGTGACAGTGATTAAAACTAGTGCAGCGAATCAGATTGACGTTAGAAAGATAGAATGGTTACAGAGCAGGATGCCATTCTGCCCATTGAGCTTGTGCCAGCTCTCAGCAAGAGCAATTTAGCCACTCCCCCGCCCTTTCCCCCTAACCCGGTGAATGTTTACTCTTCAGGTGCTCATCGGGCTTACGATTTGAAATCCACAATTGACTCTGCATCCACCACGCTCTCAGACAGTGAATTCCAGATCTTAACCACTCGTTGTGTGAATCTGCCTCCACCACGCTCTCAGACAGTGAATTCCAGGTCTTAACCACTCGCTGTGTGAATCTGCCTCCACCACGCTCTCAGACAGTGAATTCCAGATCTTAACCACTTGCTGTGTGAATCTGCCTCCACCACGCTCTCAGACAGTGAATTCCAGATCTTAACCACTCGCTGTGTGAATCTGCCTCCACCACGCTCTCAGACAGTGAATTCCAGATCTTAACCACTCGCTGTGTGAATCTGCCTCCACCACGCTCTCAGACAGTGAATTCCAGACCTTAACCACTCGCTGCACAAAAAACGGCTTTCTTCATGTCCCCATGCCATTCAGCTTAAATCTGTGTCACTCTGGTTCTCCCTCCTTCCGCCAGTGGGAACAGTTTTTCCCTGTCTACGCGGTCCGGACCCCTCATAATTCTGAACACCCCTATCAAATCTCTTCTCAACTTTCTCTTCTCCAAGGAACACGGTCCCAACTTCTCCAATCCGTCTGTGCAACTGAAGGCCCTCATTCCTTGAAGCATTCCCGTGAATCCTCCCCGTGAATCCTCTCTGCAATGTGGAGGGTATTAGGAGTCCGGAATTCACTGCCCGAGTTGGTGGTGGAGGCAGAGACCTTAAACCCTTTTAAAATGTACCCAGATTTGCACCTTATGTGCCGTAAACTACAGGGCTATGTACTGGATGCAGGAAGGTGGGATTAGAAAGGGCCACCTGGATGTCCTCGGGCTGGCATGGGCAAGGTGGCCTGAATGGCTTCTTTCTGTGCTGTAACTTTTCTCTGATTCTATTCTATGTGGTGGATGAAATTGGTTGGTGTGCGGAGTGGACAGAATTGACCAACATACTGAGTGAAATTGATTGAGGGCAGGTTCATTTAAAGTTGTGGCTGACATGTTGGGTTCTCTGGACCAGGTGTGGAGAATCGAGGAAAATGAGTTGGTTTCGGTGGATCCCAAAACTTACGGCCAGTTCTACGGAGGCGACTGCTACTTGGTGCTTTACACATACGTGAAAACCAACAGGACCGCCTACATCCTCTACATGTGGCAGGTAAGGGACCACACATTGCTAACGGGATGTGAGGGCCAAGTTTCCACTTTGGGCGGAATTGGCATCCCGAGCTTTGGGTTGGATTGGATTTGTTTATTGTCACGTGTACCGAGGTACAGTGAAAAGTATTTTTCTGCGAGCAGCTCAACAGATCATTAAGTACATGAGAAGAAAAGGGAATAAAAGAAAATACATAATAGGGCAACACAACAAATACAATGTAACTACATAAGCACTGGCATCGGATGAAGCATACAGGGTGTAGTGTTAATGAGGTCAGTCCATAAGAGGGTCATTTGGGAGTCTGGTGACAGTGGGGAAGAAGCTGTTTTTGAGTCTGTTCGTGCGTGTTCTCAGACTTCTGTATCTCCTGCCCGATGGAATAAGTTGGAAGAGTGAGTAAGCCGGATGGGAGGGATCTTTGATTATACTGCCCGCTTTCCCCTGGCAGCGGGAGGTGTAGATGGAGTCAGTGGATGGGAGGCAGGTTCATGTGATAGACTGGGCAGTGTTCACGACTCTCTGAAGTTTCTTGCGGTCCTGGGCCGAGCAGTTGCCATACCAGGCTGTGATGCAGCCCGATAGGATGCTTTCTATGGTGCATCGGGTGTAATACTTGAAAAAAAAACAGAGCTGACTGTGAATGAAAAAGGGTTACCACGGTCTGCATTCTGATTTTTAATGGCTTGATAAAAATGTACCGATGCTGGGCATCTCGCCAAAGCTTTCCGTCTTTTACTCATCAGCGCAGTTTGCAAGAATACCAAATGTTGCGATTGGCTTGATGAGTGCAAGGTGAAAAACTTCGACACAATGTATTTTTTTCCAACAATAGCCAAGACCTATACTCCCACCCGACTATCTATACACAGATGTGTTTTCCAGTTATACTGGGTGGTCAGTTTCATAGTAAATGAAACAAAAAAGTTATTTAAAGAAGCTTTTACAACATGACTATGAGAGTTCACTAGCCCCAAATTTCCAGTTAAATGTTTGGGAGCCTCCATGAAACCCTGAAACTGGATGCAATTAGCAGGAAATCCCAATGGTAATTAATCGATCAGGGGGCGTGGTCAGCTTTGGGTGGGTGGGGGTGGGACAGTTTCTTAGTGCAAAGTCTTTTAAACCCAATGCAACCCGAGTGTCACCGGATTGGTTCCTGTGTTCAGAGGGCCGTTCTCTGAAGAGAAGAGAAGTAAATTTGGCCGATATGGGCAGCACGGCAGCACAGTGGTTAGCACTGTTGCTTCACAGCACCAGAATCCCAGGTTCGTTTCCCGCTTGGGTCACTGTCTGTGCGGAGTCTGCACGTTGTCCCCGTGTCTGCGTGGGTTTCCTCCGGGTGCTCCGGTTTCCTCCCACAAATCCCGAAGGACGTGCTGTTAGGTAAATTGGACATTTTGAATTCTCCCTCAGTGTACCCGAACAAGCGCCGGAGTGTGGCGACGAGGAGCTTTTCACAGAGGGACTGGTTTAGCACAGGGCTAAATCGCTGGCTTTGAAAGCAGACCAAGGCAGGCCAGCAGCACGGTTCAATTCCCATACCAGCCTCCCCGAACAGGTGCCGGAATGTGGCGACTAGGGGCTTTTCACAGTAACTTCATTTGAAGCCTACTTGTGACAATAAGCGATTTTCATTTCATTCATTCAGTAAGTTCATTGCAGTGTTAATGTAAGCCTACTTGCGACAATAATAAAGATTATTATAATAAAGATTAATGTTATTATATTCGCTCTAGTTTAGGAGAATGAGATGTGATCTAATTGAAACTTATCGGGCGAGATTCTCCGCCGTCGGGATGCTCCGTTTTGTCGTCTGCCCGGGGATTTCCCGACGGCGTGGGGCTACCCCACATTGGGAAACCCCATTGACTGGCTGGCATAACGGAGCATCCTGCCGGCGGGGTGAGGCAGAAATGAGGCATGGCGGGGCGGAGCACCTGGCCGAGAAGGTTCTGAGGGGGCTTGACGGGACAGATGCTGGCAGATCATTTCCCCACATACCCACACACATGTACACAGAACTAGGGGGCACAGCGCAAAGATAGGGGGTGCGATTCTCCACTCCCACGCCAAAGAATCGCCTGGGCCGCCAAAAGTTCCGGGGACGTCGGTCCGACACCGGTCCGACGCCCTCCCGCGATTCTCCCAAGCGGCGGGAACGGCCCGGTCGAGTTTCGCAGGCCGGAGAATCGCCGGAGACACCCAAAATGGCGATTCTCCGGCCCCCCCGCTATTCTGAGGCCCGGATAGGCCGAGCGGCCAGGCCAAAACGGCAGGTTCCCCCCGGCGCCGTCCACACCTGGTCGCTGCAGTCGTGGGCGGTGCGTGCCGGCCAACCCGCGCTTGCGCGGATGACGTCCGTTATGCGGCGCTGGCCACGTCATCTATGCGGCGCCGCTTTTACGCGGGCGACAAGGCCTGGCGCGTGTAGATGATGCGGCCCCGATTCTGGCCCATTGTCAGGGCCTGAATCGGTCGGGACCGGGGCCGTTGCGCGCCGTCGTGAACGTCGACGGCGTTCACGATGGCACGGCCACTTCGGCATGGGGGTGGAGAATCCCGCCCAGGGCGTCTCGCATTTACCATGTGGACGGGGAAGAATTTCTACTCTCACAGGGCCATTCGTGCTCGAAATTCTCCACTCCCAGAGAGCAGTGGGGGTTTCGTTACTATAACAACGACCAGATGAGTCCGTCGAGTTCACAGGGAGATGTTTATCCAGCTTTGCAGCGGCACATACATAGGGCCCGGTTACACATCACCGGCTCCTTACTCCTTTCTGTCCACTACTTCAGAGGCTGACCTATTGCTGGCTAATTCCTGGTCCTGTCAGGACAATGATCCCCAGATGGATGAACCTCGGGCATGTCACATGCAGGTTATTGCAGTTACTGAATACATTCAAGGCTGGGTTAGACTGATTTTTGATCCACAAGGGAGTCCAAGGTTATGGGGAAGGGGCGGACATGCAGGAAAGTGGAGTTGAGACCAAGATCCGATCCACCATGGTCTTGCTGAATTTGGAGCCGACTCGAGGGACCGAATGGCCCACTCCTATAAGAGCATAAGAACTAGGAGCAGGAAGAGGCCATTCCGCCCCTCGAACCTGCTCCGCCATTAAATACGATCATGCCGATCTCGTCGCCATCTTCCTACCCGCTCCCCTAACCCTTCATCCCCCGACTAATTAAAAACCTGTCCATCTCCTCCTCAAATTTGTTCAGTGTTCCGGCATTCACTGCAGTCTGGTGTAGAGAATTCCACAGATTCACAACTTGAGCGAAGTAATCCCTCCTCATTCCTGTTTAAAATCTGCCTCCCCTTAAGTCTAAAACTCTGGCCTCACAATCTAGAATGTCCAACAAGGGACCTCCGCTACCCTGTCAATCCCCTTTAGCATCTTATAATCCTCAATTAGATCTCCTCTCACTCATCTAAACTCCAGCGAGTATGGGCCTAAGCTGCTCAGTCTATTCATAAGACAAGTCCTCCATCCCTGGAATCAATCTAGTGCATGGATGATCCGGGGGCGGGTGTCAGAAGGGTCGCGGGGTTGAGGGTCACGGTGCCGGGCTGTCTGGGTCCTTGTTTCCTGTCAAAGGTTCACGCTGCTCTCCGGGCTCAGGTCTGAAGGGAGAAGTTGAGGCAAAGTTTTAGTTGAAGGATTTTGTTTTGTAAATACCTGCCGAGCTTTCCCCGCGGACAAGCAGGAATTCCAACTGCTGTGTTTGCATATGGAGCTGACAGCTTGATGTGAAAAGTCATTGTGACAGGATTGGCGCTGTGCTGAAGACACATGAGCAGTGGGACTATCACCCCGAGAACTGGCTTTACCTGGGAATTACAGCTTCAATGGGATATAGAATTATTACCAGCATTTACTGGGAGCTGGCTTGTGTGTGGAATTCTAGTTCAGTACCAGAGATTGTCAATATTGAGAGAATATTAGGCTGACGTCTTGGCTTTTGCCTCCCTGGTAGCCCGGAGACGGATATTGCGAGCGTGGAGGGACTCGGAGCCCCCGAAATCAGAGATCTGGGTTAGCGACTTGGCCGGGTTTCTCAGGCTGCAGAAAATTAAGTTCGTCCTGAGAGAATCAGCGTTGGGGTTCGTCCGGAGGTGGCGGCCGTTTATTATTATTATAAATAACGCAATAAAATGTGTTAAGAAATACTGGGAGAATATTGAGCTCAATAAAGGGATGTTGCCTCGTTTCCGTATCCTCCAGATTTAGTTTTTATTTATGAAGAGGGGGGAGGTGGAAGAATTAACTTTAACACATAACATACGCAGACTGGGTGAGAGTTTGAAAACCGATTCAGTCCAGGGTGAGGAAGATTGGAATGTCGGCACAGAAGTAAACTATTCTTCCTCATGTCTGCTCTGCCATCTAGTGAGATTGTGACTGGTCTGTATTTTATTTCCATCTACTCACCTGCGTCTTATAATCCTTCAAACATTTACCAAACAAAAGCAATCAGTTTCAGTTTGGAGGTTTGATGTGAACCGCCAGCTTTGACGGTCGTTTGTGGGATGGAGTTCAGTATTTCCATCGTCCCCGGTAGAATGGAGAGGAGGTTGGGAACCTAAGCAGAGTAACGAGGGAAAGAGAAACAAGGGCAGTCATTGAAGAAAGAACAGAAACGGTAGACGGGGAATCAAGGGCGAGAGCTCCACGGCGTAAAGAAAAGACGGGATGATTAAAATTGGCAAAAGGCAAGCCTTCCAAAGATGTGCAGGTTAGGTGGATTGGCCATGGTCAATTGCCCCTTAGTGTCCAAAAGGTTAGATGGGGTTACTGGGTTAAGGGGATAGGGTAGTGTCCTGACCCTAGGTAGGGTACCCTTCCAAACGGTCGATGCAGACTCGATGGGCCGAATGGCCTCCTTCCACACTGCAGTGATTCTATGAATTCTATTCTACGCATAAGGACTTTGTGTCTCAATGCACGATGCATTCAGAATGAGGTGAGTCGCAAAGATCGGCCGGCGTGGGTCCCGAAGGTCGGCCAGTTGGGAAAAGTGGGTTTTGGGAAAAAGTTTGAGAAACACCAATCAAGTGAACCTTCTCTGACCCACCTCTGATGCGTTTCCATCCTTCCTCAAGGAAGGGGACCAAAACTGTGCACAGTGCTCCAGATGTGGTCTCAGCAATGCCCTATACAGCTGCAGCAACACTTCCCTACTTTCTACTCTATTCCATTAACAGTGAAAGCCAACATTCCATTTGCCTTCCTTATTACCTGCTGCACCTGAATACCAACTTTCTGCAACCCCTGCACCAGGACACCCAGATCCCTCTGCACCAAAGCATTTTGAAGTTTCTCCCCAATTAGATAATAAGTTGCCTTTTTATTCCTCCGACCAAAATGGATAGCCTCACACTTATCCACGTGAAACCCCATCGCCTAACCTCTCCATATCCATTTGTAAATTTCTTATTTCTCCTTGTAACTTGCTTTCCCACCTATTTTAGTGTCATCTTCAAATTTTTGTGTCCTCACGCATGAATCGCAGAAAGTTAGTACTTTTTATATACTTATAGAATCTTTTGCTATCCATTTAATATATTTTGCGCTTGATTTCTTCCATCATTTTCCTTCGCTCCTCTAATTACTTTTTTAGTAACCCTTTGTTGATCTTCAAAGGTTTCCCAATCCTCCAGCCTGCCACTGACCTTTGCGATATGGTACCCCTTCATTTTCACCTTTATGTTATCTTTAACCCCCTTGTTTAGCCATGGATGCATTTCCCCCCTCCCCTCTTATAATCTTTCTTCCACTCTGGAATGTATTTTAGTTGGGCAGAATTGAATACTTCCTTAAACATCTGCCAGTACTCATCAACCGTCCGACCTTTTTAGTTTCTCTGCCCACTCCACTAGGGCCAAATCTGTCCTCATGCCCACGTCATTATATTGGTTTAATTCCAGGATGCTAGCGCGGGACTCCAGTTTATTGATCCTATTTCTTTTTTAAAAAATTAAATTTAGAGTACCCGATTCATTTTTTCCAATTAAGGGGCAATTTAGCGTGTTCAGCCCACCTATCTTGCACATCCTCGGGTTGTGGGGGCGAAACCCACGCAAACACGGGGAGAATGTGCAAACTCCACACGGACAGTGACCCAGAGCCGGGATCGAACCTGGGACCACGGTGCCGTGAGAATGCAGTGCTAACCCACTGCGCCGCCGTGCTGCCCGAATGATCCTATTTCTTACATCCTGTGAAAGAGCTGTCTAATTATTCCCAGTCCTCCTGCTCTCTCCCCACCCCCGCCCCCACAGCCCCTCAAACCTCCATTTCAAGTATTTCTCCAATTCCTCTTTGAAAGTTATTGTTGAGTCTGTTGCGCTTTCAGGTAGCACGTATCTGGTCAGTGTGACTTATTCGGGACAGAAATCCTCATCTCTCTGTCAATTATCTTCGATCTGCGTCCTCTAGTTACTGATCCTCGTACAGCGGGAGAAGCTTCTCCTTATTTACGCGAACAAAAACCTACCAAAACCCTTGATTGTTTAGAACGTTTAGAATGTCATCAATTGGTGTTAAAACCCCCCCCCACCTGATTCACTAATGTCCTTCAGGGAAGGAAATCTGCCGTCCTTACCTGGTCTGGCCTACATGTGACTCCAGATCCACAGCAATGTGGTTGACTCTTAAATGCCCACTGAAATGGCCTAGCAAGCCACTCAAGGGCAATTAGGGATGGTTAATATCTGCTGATACAGCCAGCGAACCTCACATCCCACAAATCAATTTTTAAAAAAGAATCTCCTCTTCAACTTCTCAAGGGGCTGGTTTAGCACAGGGCTAAATCGCTGGCTTTGAAAGCAGACCCAGGCAGGCCAGCAGCGCGGTTCAATTCCCGTACCAGCCTCCCTGAACAGGCGCCGGAATGTGGCGACTAGGGGCTTTTCACAGTAACTTCATTTGAAGCCTATTTGTGACAATAAGCGATTTTCATTACATTTTACATTTCCAAAGCCTTGCCGTCCTTCCTAAAGTGTTGGGCTGTGGATTACAGTATCACTCTCTGCGCCTTTCTCCATTTAGGGACTGCACGCCTCTCAGGGTGAGATCACTGCTTCGGCCTATCAAGCTGTCAGCCTGGACGACAAGTACAATGGCGAGCCGGTTCAGGTGCGGGTGACCATGGGCAAAGAGCCTCGACACTTCCTGGCCATCTTCAAGGGCAAATTCATCATTTATGCGGTGAGCCAATCTGCCCTTTGCTTTCAGTGCTTCGGGCCTCGTTGCTTATCTTCCTGGTGAAGCTTGTGGCGGCTTGACACAGGCACGGGTGTGTGTTTAAGAGTGAGGGGCGCTAACCCTTGCAATGCCAATGCCTGAGCCTGGGCAGCGAGTGCCAGGGAGCTATTCGGGAGGAGGTAAAGGCAGGGGGGGGGGGGGGCTGAGGCGAGGGACTCACGCGTGCAGTTTCCGGAAGGTGATGGAAAATATGGCTTCCCCCCACCCTCCACGTCGTCCACTCTCGCCAGGATTGAGGGGCCTCGAAACGTCCAAGGCTAATGGTGACAACTTGGGCAAAGCCTGGCGGTGGAGGGTAGGGGGGAAGGGCGCGGGGGGGGTGTGCTTCGCACGGTTCAAACACCAAATTACCGGAGATGAGTTCACTTCTTTTTCTTTTCTGACCTTTGCCCAATGACTACAGGGCGGGACGGGCCGCGGAGGGAAGAAGGAAGAGCCGTCCGTCAGACTATTCCAAGTGCGCGGCACGGATGAGTTCAATACCAAAGCCACCGAGGTTCCCGCTCGTGCCTCCTCCCTCAACTCTAACGACATCTTTGTCCTGAAGACGGATCAGACCACCTATCTGTGGTGTGGGAAGGTGAGCAATCTGTAGGAGTAGGGTTGGTACCTGGGCAGAAGAGAGCATTCGTGATCGTAGATCGAGCACCAAGCGTACCGAATGTGCGGGGTGGGGGGGGGGGGGGGGGGGGCGGAGCAGGTTCGAGGGGCTGAATGGTCTACTCCCCCTCCGGTTTCTTCATACAAACTTGCCCCCAAGTGTCGTGAATTGGGAATGGGCTACGTCCTCGTTAGGGAAGGAATGCTCAGAATTGGACAGTGGAAGTAACAACTTTGAAGAGGGAATTGAGTGAGACCTAAAAGAGAAAAGATTGCAGGGATAGGGGTGGAATGAGATAAACGGGATGGATCTTCAAAAGCGCTGGCACCGACCTGTCTGGTCGACTGAATGGCCTCTTTCTGTGCTTTTGAAGTTATTTCAGAAGGATTCAACGACATTTCTTGGTTTTCGTATTGAGTGTTCAATGACAACCATGATTACTAACAAGTACACATGTGCAATCTGACCAATTAGGAGCAGGAGTAGGTTATTCGGCCCTTCGAACCTACTCCACCAATCAATCCGATCATGTGACCTTGACTCCTCCTTCCTGTCTGTCCGCCATGACCCTTGACTCCCTTGCCAATCAAAAATCTGTTTAACTCGACCTTGAGTATATTCAATGGCCCACTGCTCCCTGGGGAAGTGAATTCCAAAGACTGATGACCCTCTGAGGTGGTCAACACTTGGATGGCCATTAATTATCTTGAAGTGGGACTTCCACTCCCATCTCAGCAGATCTCTGGTCACAGCAGCGCCACCGGGAGCAGTGGCCACTGCTGGGACTACAACATTCCCCAGCAACGAGGAGTCAAGTGTCACAGCAGAGCTAAATCCAACTGGGAGCCGAGGAGAGGGTGGGAGCAGTATTGCGAGGGGGTGGGGTGGGGGGAGTAAGGGCAGTATCGCAGGGTTTAGGCTAAAGGACCCCGGTGGGGGAGGGGGGGGTGAGAATGGGGACGGTCTAAGGCTGGGGTAGACAGGCTGTGAAGGTGGGGACGGGTGAAGGGGAATCCGGGGTTGGGTGCAATCTGACATGGGTGGAAGATCCTCCAATAGGCCCCGTGGGCCCATTATAGAGGTAGCCTCTCCCTCCCCACACGCTTTAAAAAAAATAAAAATTTAGAGTACCCAATTAATTTTTTCCAATGAAGGGGCAATTTAGCGTGTTCAATCCACCTACCCTGCACAGTTTTGGGTTGTGGGGGCGAAACCCACGCAAACACGGGGAGAATGGGCAAACATCCTCCCCACACCCTTGACCACCACCAGCCCATGAAGTGAAAGCTGACCGGCTGGAGAACAACCAAGGGCCTCCCCTTCTTGCTTGTTAAAACCCAACAGTGTCAGGATGAGGCCTGTAAGTGATCAATAATTGGTTGATTAATGACCTCAATTGACCCATAGGGTGACTTGCTTCATGCCGCCTCCTATTCCCCCCAGAAAATTGCATAGGTGGGATGGGCACAACCCCAGGGCATTTTGCAGCTCTTCCCTCCTCCTCCTCCCTGCAATGCCACTACTGGGGGAGCAGTAGAATCTAGCCCAATGTTTTTTTTTAAATAAACATTTTATTGAGGTTTATTGGTATCGGAACAACAACAAAATAAACAATATACATGAAACCATAAACAGTGCAAAATCCATTTACCTTTCGTGCTGGTCCCACCCTTATTGACCCCCTAGTCTAATCTAAACTACTCCCCCTGCCCCCGTCTGCTGACGATTAATTTTCCGCAAAGAAGTCGACGAACGGTTGCCACCTCCGGGCGAACCCCAACAGTGACCCTCTCGAGGTGAACTTAATTTTCTCCAAACAGAGAAAGCTAGCCATGTCCGATAGCCAGGTCTCCGACTTCGGGGGCTTTGAGTCCCTCCAAGCTAATAGTATCCGTCTCCGGGCTACCAGGGAGGCAAAGGCCAGAACGTCTGCCTCTTTCTCCTCCTGGATTCCCGGATCTCCCGACACCCCGAAAATCGCCACCTCTGGACTCGGTGCCACCCTTGTCTTTAACACCGTGGACATGACATCCGCAAACCCCTGCCAGAATCCCCTAAGCTTCGGACCTGCCCAGAATATGTGGACGTGGTTCGCTGGTCCTCCCGCACATTTTGTGCACCTGTCCTCCACCCCAAAGAATCTGCTCATCTGGGCCACTGTCATGTGAGCCCGGTGCACAACCTTAAATTGTATCAGGCCGAGCCTGGCACATGTTGCGGACACGTTTACTCGACTCAACGCGTCTGCCCATAGACCATCCTCTATCTCACCACCCAGCTCCTCCTCCCACTTGCGCTTCAGCTCCTCAGTCTGTGTCTCCTCCGACCCCATAAGCTTCTTATAGATGTCCGAGATGCTCCCCTCCCCTACCCACCCTCTAGAAATTACCCCATCCTGAATCCCCCTCAGCGGTAGGAGCGGGAAGGTTGACACCTGTGTACGAAGGAAGTCTCACACCTGCAGATACCTGAATTAATTTCCCCTCACCAACCCAAACTTTTCCTCCAATGCCCTCAAACTCGGAAAGCTCCCCTCTATGAACACATCCCCCATCCCCTCAATCCCCGCTCTCCGCCATAACCGGAACCCCCCGTTCATCCTCCCCAGGGCAAACCGATGATTATCACAAATTGGGGCCCAGACCGATGCTCCCACTGCTCCCTCATGCCGCCTCCACTGGCCCCAAACTCTCAGGGCCACCATCACCACGGGGCTGGTGGTGTACCGTGCCAGCGGGAACGGCAGAGGTGCAGTTACCAACGCTCCCAAATTGGTGCCCTGACAAGAAGCCGCCTCCATAAAATCTAGCCCAATGTTACAGGATCTAAACTCCGACAGATCTTGTCGGCAGATGGACAGATCTTGTTGAATTCCAAAGTATCTATCCCATAATTGATGTACTTCATAATAAGGGAACATTGTAGCCTTTGTGGACACAGCAACTAGGGAGGGATTTGAAAACAAGGCCGGGAATCATAAAATTGAGGCCTTGCTTAACCGGGAGTCAGTCTAGGTCCATGCGCACAGGGGTGAGAGGCGAACAAGACTTGGGGTGAGTTAGGATTCGGGCAGTTGAATTTTGCCACCGTTCACGGTTACGGGGGATGCGATAGAAGGATCCAGAATGTTTCTGGGCTGGATTGAAAGTGAGTGGTTGTTGCAGGGATGCAGCGGCGATGAGCGGGAGATGGCCAAGTCAGTGGCCAACAGCCTGTCGAAGCACGAGAAGCAGACGGTTCTGGAAGCTCAGGAACCTGCCGACTTCTGGGCAGCTCTGGGAGGGAGAGCTCCTTATTCAAGTGACAAGAGGTAAGAGCCACCTCCCAATACCAAAGCAGGGGACTGGCCTCCTGTGATTGTCCTACATCCGCACTCTCACTGTGTATCTGAACCTCACCTCACCCTGTGTGGGTCAGTGGTGACTGTCTATCTGTCTGTCTCTTTTTTTTTTCTCACTCTCTCTGAACCTCACTCTGTTTGGGGCAGTAATTACTCTCTCTCACTCACTCTTTTCACCCGTTCACTCCCACTCTCTCTCTGGACCCCACTCTCTCTCTGGACCTCACTCTTTGTGGGCCAGTAATGACTGGCTATCACTCTCTCACTCTCAGTCTCTCAAAGAACAAAGAAAAGTACAGCACAGGAACAGGCCATTCGGCCCTCCAAGCCTGTGCCGATCATGATACCCTACCTAAAAATAAACCCTTCTGTCCTTCGTCTGTATCCCTCTATTTCCTCCCTATTCATGTGTCCATCCAGATGGCCCTTAAATGTTGCTAATGTGCCTGTTTCCACCACATCCTCTAGCAGCGCGTTCCAGGCACCCACCACTCTGCGTGAAAAACATACCCCGCACATCTCCCTTAAACTTTCCCCCTCTCACCTTGAACCTGTGCCCCCTTGTAATTGACACTTCCACCCTTGGAAAAAGCCTCCGACTGTCCACCCTGTCTATGCCTCTCATAATTTTGTAGACCTCTATCAGGTCTCCCCTCAGCCTCCGTTTTTCCAGTGAAAACAATCCTAGTTTATTCAACCTCTCCTCATAGCCAACACCCTCGAGACCAGGCAACATCCTGGTGAACCTTCTTTGCACTCTCTCCAAAGCTTCCACGTCCTTCTGATAATGCGGTGACCAGAACTGCACGCAATACTCCAAATGCGGCCTAACCAAGGTTTTATATAGCTGCAACATAATTTCCCAACTCCTGTACTCAATGCCCCGGCTGGTGAAGGCAACCATGCCATATTGCCTTTTTTTTTTTAATTTAGGCTACCCAATTATTTTATTTTCCAACTAAGGGGCAATTTAGTGTGGCCAATCCACCTACCCTGCACATCTTTGGGTTATGGAGGTGAACCCACGCAGACATGGGGAGAATGTGCAAACTCCACACGGACAGTGACCCAGGGTCGGGATTCGAACCCGGGTCCTCAGCGCCGCAGTCCCCGTGCTAACCACTGCGCCACATGCCACCTGCCATATGCCTTCTTAATCACCTTGGCCACCTATGTTGCCACTTTTAGGGAATTGTGGACTTGCATGCCCAGGCCCCTCTGTATATTAATGTTCCTGCCATTTACAGTATAATGTATACCTAGATTTGTTACTCCAAAATGTATCACATCGTATTTGTCCGGATTAAACCCATCTGTCATTTCTCTGCCCAAGTCACCAATCTATCTATATCCCGTTGTATCCTCTGACAGTCCTCGGCACTATCAGCAACTCCACCAAACTTTGTGTCATCCGCAAACTTACTAATCAGACCACCCACATTTTCCTCCAGATCATTTATATATACTACAAACAACAGACGTCCCAGTACTGTTCCCTGCGGAACACCACTAGCTACACATCTCCATTCTGAAAAACACCCTTCCACCGCTACTATTCTTGCCTCTCTCTACCTCTTATATATTGAAAAAAATTCTTCCTATCTTCCTTTATATTACTAGCTAGCTTACACTAATATTTCATCTTCTCCCCCCCACCTTATTGCTTTTTTAGTTGTCCTCTGATTGTTTTTAAAGGCTTCCCAATCCTCTGGCTTCCCACTTATCCTCGCCACTTTGTATGCTTTTTCATTTGCTTTCATGCTGTCCTTGACTTCCCTCGTCAGCCATGGATGCCTCTTCCTCCCCTGAGCATGTTTCCTCTTCCTTGGGATGAATTTCTGTTGTGCTTCCCGAATAACCCCCAAAAACTCCTGCCATTGCTGTTCTACTGTCTTCCCTGCTAGGCTCCTTTTCCAATCAACTCTGGCCAGCTCCTCCCTCATGTCTTGGTAGTTACCCTTATTTAATTGTAATACCGTTACATCTGATTGCAGCTTCTCCCTCTCAAACTGCTGGGTAAATTCTATCATATTGTGGTCACTGCTCCCCAAGGGTTCCTTCACCTTAAGTTCCCTAATCAAGTCTGCTTCATTACACATCACCAAATGCAGAATTGCCTGTTCCCTAGTGGGCTCTGTCACAATCTGCTCCAAAAAAAATCTCTTAAACATTCCACAAATTCCTTTTCTTGGGATCCACTACCAACTTGATTTTCCCAGTCCACCTGCATATTGAAGTCCCCCATGATTATTGTAATATTGCCTTTTTTACATGCCTTATCTATCTCCTGATTTATTTTCTGCCCCACATCCTGACTACTGCTAGGGGGCCTGTACATAACTCCCATCAGGGTCTTTTTACCTTTGCGATTCCTCAACTCTACCCACAGAGATTCTATGCCTTCTGATCCTATATCGCTCCTTGCTATCGATTTAACATCACTCCTTACGAACAATGCAACCCTGCCCCCTTTGTCCATCTGCCTGTCCTTTCGATAGGACACATATCCTTGGATATTTAGATCCCAGCCTTGGTCCCTTTGCAGTCTCTGTGATGCCCACAACATCGTACCGGCCAATTTCAATGTGTGCAACAAGCTCTTTAACCTTGTTCCGCATGCTGCCCACTAATAAAAAGTACGGCAGGGCAGGTGGTGCGTTGCGATTGCAGAATGTGGGTCCTCTTGGACAGCAGTGAGCTGAGCCAGGGTGAGCGAGCCTGCAGTGTGTGTCTACAGCTTGAGGAGCCCCAGTTCAGAGTCACTGAGCTGGAGGCTGAGCTGCAGACAGTGCAACGCGCCAGGGAGCGCTCTGACTCTCCCTCTGAACCTCACTCTGTTACTCGGTGATGTCCCTCTCTCTCTCTCTCCTGGATAACCTATGACTTCTTCACGTGAACTGCAGGTTTCAGGAGGAAGAAAATGATTATGACCCTCGCCTCTTCGAATGCTCCAATCAGACTGGGCGATTCATCATGACTGAAATTTCTGCCTTCACTCAGGAAGACCTTGATGAGGATGACGTCATGTTACTGGACACATGGGAGGAGGTAGGAACAGGTTCAGAAACAGCCTTCACCATCGCCAGTCCCAAAACGGCCCATACATATTCCAGGAGCTGCCCGATTCCTATTGTCCACCAGCCCAAGACCCGGTACCTTTTTACGGGATTAGAAGGTGTATTTTATCCTCCTCCTACCCAGGTTCTTTGTCTTACCTCTTCTCTTGAAGACAGTGACTCGGGCCCAGGTGAACGTTCTGCTCACCACCTGCTCACCACCATGCTGAGTGATGGTGGGGTAAACGTCCACCTGCCTGATCAGATGCGCCTGACTGATTGATCTCCTTATCCATGGTATGTGGTAGTATTGTCCCTGGACTAGTTACCCAGAGGCCTAGGCTAATGTACTGGAGGCATGGGTTCAAACCCCACTTCAGCAACTAATGAGGTTTAAATTCATTTTGAAGCTAATCTCAGGAATGGTGGCCACGAAGCTGTTGTAGGGAAAAATCCCTTGTACCAGTGCAGTCAAGAGGCCGAGTCTCAAGGCAAGGTTCAAAGCGTTGTTCTTTATTGTACAATTACTGAAGCCTTCAGGGAGACCCACGCAGCCAGCTCAGAAACAGTGGCTTGGCCCACGTTGATCTCAACAATTACACATTCGCTCTGGATTTTTATAGGAATCCAAATTCGAGTGGGAACATTTGCTCATACATAATAGTTAAAAAGTGGCGGGTAGTTTTGATTTAGATCTCTCAGACCGGTTTAAACTGAGAATATGCATCCTATTCGGCCAGGAAGCTCCCTGGTAGACTTTGTCAATTTGCATCTGTATGGTGTGTGTCCGTGTTGATGAGATTATCTGTGCTCGCTCCAGTGTCCCTCCCTTGTCAATTTGCATCTGTATGGTGTGTGTCCGTGTTGATGAGATTATCTGTGCTCGCTCCAGTGTCCCTCCCTTCTCTAATGTGTTTCCCATTATCTCCCTGATGTGTCTCCTTAACTAAATCGACCTCCGATGTCTGTGGCTGTGCTATGCTTTTGTTTCTGTGTTTGCTAGATGAGGTGTTAATGTCATCTTTGTCCTGCTGTGTGTGTAGGGGATGCTAATCTAATCTATACATTTCTTTTATTCCTCCTATTCTGGTTTCTTTGCCTGCCTTGGCCATTTTATTGATATACTATTTCATTCTTTCATAAGTCTTTGTAATACAGTTGTGCCATATATTCCACTGCCAGGGTCTTGACTCGCAGATATCCCGATCTCCTGGCCAGGGGGCCGTTTTAAGATGCAGCCTCGTGCTGTTGCTGGGCAGAACAAGGGTCTTCCATCAATTTTGAATTAAAGGTCTCTCAGCTGTGCAGAAGGGGATTTAAACGAATGTCCATCCGGGTGTCCCCTTCTGCATTGTGGGCACATTATAAACGGTGCCAATCAGTCCAATAAAACAGTCCAATGAAACAGTCTAATGAATGAAGAATGTTTGATGAGATGAGATAAAAATATGGGGCGTCATTCTCCGTCCCCCCGCCGGGTCGGAGAATGGCCGTTGGCCGCCGTGAATCCCGCCCCCGCCGAAGTCTCCGGTACCGGAGATTGGGTGGGGGCGGGAATCGGGCCGCGCCGGTTGGGACCCTCCGCTCAATTCTCCGGCCCGGATGGGCCGAAGTCCCGCCCAGAAATTGCCTGTCCCGCCGGCGTAAATCAAAGCTGGTATTTACCGGCGGGACCAGGCGTCATGGGCGGGCTCCGGGGTCCTGGGGGGGCGCGGGGCGATCTGACCCCGGGGGGTGCCCCCACGGTGGCCTGGCCCGCGATCGGGTCCCATCGATCCGCGGGCGGGCCTGTGCCGTGGGGGCACTCTTTCCCTTCCGCCTCCGCCACGGCCTCCACCATGGCGGAGGCGGAAGAGACTCTCCCCACTGCGCATGGGTGGGAAACTGTCGGCGGCCGCTGACGCTCCCACGCATGCACCGCATTTCCACGCCAGCTGGCGGTGCAACAAACGCCATTTCCGCCAGCTGGCAGGGCAGAAATCCCTCCGGCGCCGGCCTAGCCCCTCAATGTTGGGGCTCGGCCCCCAAAGATGCGGAGAATTCCGCACCTTTGGGCCGGTGCGATGCCTGTCTGATTGGCGCCATTTGTGGATATTGTGTATCATTATCCTGTGTAATAACCCTCTTGAAGCCCACGAGGACACCTCAATTGATCTCCCCGTGGGACTCGTGGAATAAGAGCTCCCCCCGCTAGTGGGCGAAGGCCTACCCAGCTGGGGCTCATAAATCCGCCTAAGTGCGGGCCTAGACTGGCATCGCCGTGATTGATAGTCCCAGTTGGGACCTTTGAGCTGTAAGGCACATTGCGGCATTTACTTGGTGTTAGTTTATTAAATACTGTTTAACTCACCTTCTCGGGCCTCCTGAGCTCCTGGTCCTTGATTGTTAGTGCAATGGTGTTGTCACCAGACTATGATTGTTGGCATAACCTCATGTTCGTTCCTCTCTTGTTGGTTTTTCCCACTTATCCTTAAATGCATCAATGCCATTTGCCTGATCCGCTCCTTGTAGTAGCAAGTTCCATGTTCCAACCGCTCTCCGAGTAAAGAGGTTACTCTTACATCTCTTATTGGACATAGGAGTAACCATCTTGTATTTATGGCTTCTTGTTCTGGTCTCACCCAGAGGGAGTGGAAACATCTCCCTCTTGTGTTTTCTTGGCCATGGCCTGTCATGATTCAGAGTCAGGAAGAATATTCCCGATGGTGGGGGTTGTCCAGAATTAGGGGTCATAGTTTGAGGATAAGGGGTAAACCTTTTAGGACTGAGGTGAGGAGAAATCGCTTCACCCAGAGAGTGGTGAATCTGTGGAATTCACTACCACAGAAAGTAGTTGAGGCCAAAACATTGTGTAATTTCAAGAAGGTATTAGATATACTCTTGGGGCTAAAGGGATCAAGGGATATGGGGGGAAGGCAGGATCAGGGTATTGAACTTGATGATCAGCCATGATCGTAATGAATGTCGGAGCAGGCTCGATGGGCTGAATGGCCTCCTCCTGCTTCTATTCTCAATGTATGCTTCTGTGTCTGACCTGGCAGATCTATTTTTGGTTTTCCAGCGGAGTGACTGTGCCAGTGGCCATTTGCAGTGCCAGTACTCCAGTACTCCAGAACCGGGGAACATAAGAAACAGGAGGAGGAGTAGGCCGCAAGCGTGCTCCGCCATTTAACACCGTCATGGCTGATCTTTGACATCAGCACTTTCCCCTTGGTGCTCATAAGGTCATTCAATTTTGGACTTGACAACATTCAGTGATGGAGCATCAGCAACCCCCCGGGGGGGGGGGGGGGGGGGGGGGATAGAGAATTCCTCAAATCGACAACCCTCTGTGTGAAGAAATTACTCCTCATCTCGGTGCTGAATGACCAAACCATGACTTTGAGGCTATGCACCCCCGCTCCCCCCCGCCCCCCCATCTCAGCATCTCGCCTGTCTCATCCCCTCAGAATTTTAAATGTTTCGATGAGACCACCTCCCAATCCTGTGAACCCCAGAGAATATAGGCCCAAATTACTCAAAATCACTCGTCGTTGAAAAGTCTTGCCCCAATTGTTACAGTGCTTTTGTATGACCAGAGCTGGGGTACTGGTGCGCAGTTTTGGCCTCCGTATTCATGGAAGGACTCACTTGCATTGGAGGCAATGGGTCAGTGGGTGGTCGACCTGAGACCCAGGGGGCCATATGTAGCCCATCTGGGCCCTGAGCCCGGCCCGCGAGACATTTTGCTGACCTTTGCCCGCGCACAGCGTTGCCGCATTCGGCCGATTTCCGGCCGGGGCGTTTGTTTCCTGCCGGTATGACTGAAGTGATTCGCGCGTAGGGCGAGGACAAGTGAAGGGAGGTGTGTGCTGATTGCTCACAACACTGAGTCCAGCCCCGCCACAGGCGTGGTGGGGGGGGGGGGGGGGGCTGATCCACGGGCAAAGAGGACTTTGCAAAGGGGCTGGGGGCACTGTTGGGGGGGTGGTCCGGGACGATCAAGGGAATTAAGGGATATGGGGAGCGGACAGGAAGATGGAGATGAAGCCCAAGATCAGCCATGGTGGGATTGAATGGTGGAGCAGTCTCGATGGGCCGAGTGGTCTACCCCTGCTCCTATTCCTTGTCAATCGATCCAGTGTACTATGTCCACCTCTCGGCCGTGTTTTGGAAGTTAACCCCCTTCTTTGCTGGTTTCCAAAGGCTCCACATGGATTGAGACTTGGTTTGCCCCAACCCCCACCCCACCCCTCAGCATTACCCTGACAATTGAAATGACTGAAGGATTAAATCTTGCCTTCACCTGATGTGTTGTTCTCTGTCTCGCAGCTGTTCCTGTGGTTGGGCCAGTCAGCCAATACTTACGAGAGGAAACAGGCCGACATGTTGGCGAAAGAGTACCTTCAAACCCACCCAGCTGGACGGGACCTGGACACACCCATCATCACAGTGAAACAAGGCAGCGAACCCCTGACCTTCACTGGCTGGTTCAATGCTTGGGACTCGCACAAATGGAGCGTAAGTCAGACACATCTCTGCGCAGAACCTTCTCACCTGGAATACTGAGCGCCTTTGACAAATGTCTGAAGTACATTCACCCTCCTTTCCCCTCATTGTAAAGACATCATTGCCTGCGACACTCATTGTGTCGAGCATTCATTCACAGAAAAGCTAGGAATCAACTGTGAATTTTTCTGTGAGACATTAAGGTTTTATTTATCTTCCTTTGTCCAGAAGGCACTGATGTATGCTCATGGAATTTCACTGCTGCCAATCAGCCTATCTAGCTGTACTGGCTCATTGAAAGAGCTATCAAATTAGTTCCACTCCCCTATCATTGCAATTTTTTGTCTTTAGGTATTTTTTCGCAAGCTAACTATTAAATCTGTGTCAATGTCCCCGTCCCCTTTGATACAGGGCATCGCAAGTGATAAATAACTTGCAGCTTAAAATAAATTCTCCTCGTGTCCTCACTCGTTCTTTAGCCAATTAACCATAATGACTGAATCCTCTCACAATGGACACTGTTCCGCCTCACTCGCTCCATCAAACTCCTCATGATAGTGAAGCCCCACGTTCGTCTCTTTACCCTCTCTGCTCTAAGCTTCCCGAATCCCGACACGCACCTGAAGTTCCCCACCTCTGCTCCAGTTCTAACAAACCTCCTTTGTCCCATGTCCAAGGCCTTCAAATCCTTCCTGAAGTGAAGCCCAGAGTGGGACACAGACAGAGAGAGAGAAAGGGAGGGTGACATCTTTGTGGGAGTGGGGGGGGGTGGTGTCTGATATGCATGTGGAGACCCCAGAATGTTAAGGCCGCCCCAGCCCCCCACCACCACCTTCGTTCCTGCCCTTTTACAGCCTGGCCTCCGCCATCTCCTACCCGCCTGCCCTCACTAACCATGGACAGTGTAACATCCCAATCAATTGGCTTGGTAACAAGCACAATGAGACTTTAATTATTTATTTCAAAAAGGCAGGTGGGCTGCTGATCTTGGCACCCACCCACCTCGTGCGCCCTGGTGTGCAACCTGGGAGTGAGCGGGTGCGCGATGGGCTTGCCACTTCTTGCTGAGAATGTTCCCGGTGGGGAAGGGGGGGGGGGTAAAGTCCAGGCCTTTTCCCGATTAATAAAGCCCAGGATTCCCTTTAGGTTTTTTTAAAAGGCCCTCTCAAGTTGTTCTGGTACCTTAAATGCCTCAGAGGCCCCTGGTCTACGTTGGTGCAGCTCATTGAATCATTGCCTCTCCACATGCTTCCTTACCAAGTCCACCATTTCACGCACCAGGTTAAAAAATGGCACCAGTACAGAGCCACTGCCCCCAGTACAGAGCCACTGCCCCCAGTACAGAGCCACTGCCCCCAGTACAGAGCCACTGCCCCCTTTAACCCTCTTGACCAGAGATTGGTCATTGAATGTGAACTCCTTTCGTGTTGTTCAGCAATGGAGGTGCTCCTCTTCGCCATCTGTTGGTGACAGGGTGAACAGGTTTTAAACGCCCAGCCTTGGAGCCGCTGCGGTTCCAAAGCTGGCCATTGGGAGGGGCATCGGAGCAACCTGCGGCTTACTTCACCAGGAATCTCAGCCGTTGCCACTTGCCCCACTCTGCTGCCCCCCCCCCCTCAGACGAACCCACCCAGGCCCATCAGCTCTAAAAATCAGAGCAGGGGATTGGCCTGTTATAGGGCATGTATATGAACCTACACACTAGGAGCGGGAGTAAATCACCGTCATGAACGAAGACCACGGTGGATTGTCGATTGATCTCCCCGTGGGGATCACGGAGTGTGAGTTTCCGGATTGAGCGGGCGGAAACTGGCCCAATAGGGAGTCTAAAATGTGTGACCCAGACCAGTGCCCCTGGCATTGTGCGCCACATTTAAGCATCAACCACATTGCTGGGGGTCTGGAGTCACGTGTAGGCCAGACCGGGTAAGGACAACCGATTTCCTTCCGAAAAGGACATTCGTGAACCAGATGGGGTTTAACAACAATGGTTTCAAGTCATTTTATTCCAGACTTTGATTGAATTTGAACTTCACCATCTGCTGTGGTCGGAGTTGAACCAGGGCCCGCATTACGCTGGGTCTCTGGGGGGTCTCTGGATTACTGGTCCAGTGACAAGACCACTGCAGCTCTCCTGCACCTCCATCCAATTCGATCAAGGCTGATCTGATTGTAACCTCAATCCACCCCCCCACATTCTTGCCTACCCCCACTAACCTTTCACCTCCTTGTTAATCCAGAATCTATCTAACTCTGCCTTAAAAATATTCAAAGATTCACGATCCTCTGAGAGAAATTATTTTCCTCATCTCTTGTCTTAGGTGAGCGACCCCTTATTTTTAAGCAGTGGCCCCTAGTTCTAGGGTCTGGTTGGCTCCAGAAAGCGCTGTTCTGAAAAACCATCCTGAAAACATTCTATGAACTCTTCGTCCACACGACATTTGCTCACCTGGTTTTTCCAGTCTTAATGTAAGCCAAAATCCCCATGATTATCGCTGTACCTTTCTGACAAGTTCCCATTATTTCTTCCTTTACACCCTGTCCTACCTAAGATGCAGTTACAATCAGGTGGCCTGTACACCACTCTCACAAGTGACTTCTTGCCTTTATCATTTCTCATCTCAACTAATGCGTCTACATCCTGCTTTCCTGAATTTAGGGCATCCCCCTCTATTGAACAGGGCCGACCCTCCACCTTTTCCGAACTTCCTGTCCTTCCTAAATATCATATACCCTTCGATATGCAGGTCCCAATCTCCGTTATCCTGGAGTAATGTATCTGTATTAGCTATCAGATGGGACTTATTCATTTCTACTTGTGTTATCAGTTCTTGGATTGGATTTGTTTATTGTCACGTGTACCGAGGTACAGTGAAAAGTATTGTTCTGCGAGCAACTCAACAGATCATTAAATACATGGGAAGGAAAGGGAATAAAAGAAAATACATAATAGGGCAACTCAATATATACAATGTAACTACATAAGCACTGGCATCGGATGAAGCATACAGGGTGTAGTGTTAATGAGGTCAGTCCATAAGAGGGTCATTTAGGAGTCTGGTGACAGTGGGGAAGAAGCTGTTTTTGAGTCTGTTCGTGCGTGTTCTCAGACTTCTGTATCTCCTACCCGATGGAAGAAGTTGGAAGAGTGAGTAAGCCGGGTGGGAGGGGTCTTTGATTATGCTGCCCGCTTTCCCCAGGCAGCGGGTGGTGTAGATGGAGTCAATGGTTCATCTGTTTTGTTTCCAATGCATTCAGATACAGAGTGTCATGAAATGCAAACATGCAACCAGTGAACACTCAGAATAGGACACAACCAATGGGCAGTCAGGACACTCAGAGGTGGCATCACCACAAGGGGGCATGACATAAACACGATAAAAGGGATGAGGCACTTACACCCTGCCTCTTTCCACAGACAGACATCTAGAGAGTTAGACAGGTTGATCAGCAGCATCACACCCCAGCACGTGGCTTCGAGCAAGCAGGCACAGTTAGACTGAGTTACTACAGTTAGATTAGCAGAGAGTCGAACTCACTTGAGAACCGTGTTAATAGTTCAATAAACACGTTGAACTCATTTCAGAGTCTGGAGCATCCTTTAGTTAAGACTGCATCAAGTAGCAGCCCGTGTTATCCGAAGCAGCTTCACACAACACAGAGCTTTTGAGTTTTGTCTAATTATTACTTTTATAACCTGATCTACTGATTTACTCTTAGACTTGGAGATTTGTCCTCTCCGCTGCTTCCTGTCACGGACCGTTTATCATTTCCCATGTTAGTACCTTTCTCCCTCGCCTTGCCTCCACACTTTGATTTACCACATCTTCTCAAATTTGATCCCGCTGGTTAGTTTAAAACTCTCTCTAGTTCCCCAGTTATGCAGCTCGCTAGAACATCGGTCCCAGGACAGTTCAGGAGCAGATCGTCCCAATGCAGATCCCACTTTCCCCGGTAATTTGCCTGGTACCAGTGCCCCACGAAATGGAATCCACGACCGGATCTTTCTCCCACCCACAGCAAGTTCCTCTCCTGATGTCCCGAACCCTGGTACCGGGCAGGCAACACAGCTGACTGGAATCTTGCTCCTTGCTACAGCGAACGGCATCAATCCCCTTCACTGCACTGTCCCCCGCTACGTTCCTTTGTGCTCTCCCCAGCTTGAAAAGCTTCCCGTGCCCCGGTGCCATGCTCAGCCAGCTCATTCACCCCTGGAACCCCCATCCCCCCCCACTCTCATCCAAACAAGCTGAGAGAGCCTCAAACCTGTCGGACAATTGCAGAGACGGACATTGCTGCATTGTTGCTCTCTGGGTCCCCTTCTCTGCCTCAGTTGCCATCACGCCTTCCTGCCCCTGACCACTGACCAAATCAGAAGACCCTGTCCTAAGGGGTGTGACCACTTCCTGAAACTAACCGTCCGGGTAACTCTTCCCCTTCCCGATGTGGCCACAGTGTCCCCAGCTCAGCCTCCAGCCCAGTAACGCTGAGCCAAGACTCCTCTAGGCCACAGGCATGCTTGCCCTGGATAACACCGGTATCCATGACTACCCAAAATTCTGCAGCCTGGACACATCACCTGTCTTGCCCTCCTTGTGTGCTTCAATTAATTACTTAATTTGTTTATTCAATTACATAGTTTCTTTAATGTATTCTAATAATCTTACCACAGATTTCTGTGTTATTTCATACCTTAGGAGTAGAATAGACCGTGACCTTTCACCAGTGGATTGGCCACGCTAAATTGCCCCTTAATTGGAAAAAATGAATTGGGTCCTCTGGTTTTTTTGTTAAATTTAAAGGGCGGCACAGTAGCACAGTGGCTAGCACTGTTGTTTCACAGCGCCAGGGTCCCAGGTTCGATTCCCCGCTGGGTCACTGTCTGTGCGGAGTCTGCACGTTCTCCCCGTGTCTGCGTGGGTTTCCTCCCACAGTCCAAAGATGGGCAGGTTAGGTAGATTGGCCGTGGTAGATTGGCCGTGATAAATTGCCCTTAGTGTCCGAAAGGTTAGGTGGGGTTACAGGGTTACGGGGATAGGGTGGATGTGTGGGCTTGAGTAGGGTGCTCTTACCAAGGGCCGATGCAGGCTCGATGGGCTGAATGGCCTCCTTCTACACTGTAACTCACCAAACCCCCCCCCCTCACTAAACTTCCTCAACTCACCAAACACCCCCCCCCCCCTCACTAAACTTCCTCAACTCACCAAACACCACACTTTGTCATGGTCACCCGGATAATTTCTATGTTGTGAACAAAGGAACTAGCTGGGCCCAGATACAGCACGACCAGCTCAAGCCAGCTTCGTCCATTAACTCTTTCAGTTGCTGCCAGTGGATGGCGCCTAGCTCCCTGCTTAGCCCCCTGTGTGAGACTTCGAATTTAAGCAGCATTTGCAGCTAAATGTTAAATACAAGCAACATTAGATTTTTAGGAAGAGGCTGAAGGTTCCCTCGACTCGCCAGACCCTCAGCGCTCTGTTGGGATCGCACTCAGTGAAGATAACTATCCCTCTCCTCTTTTCAGACCGGCAATGGAAGCCACTATGATGAGATGAAAGGTAAACTGGGTGATGTCTCGGGCATCTCACAGATCTCTGTGGTGAGTATCGCCAGTCGTTTTATTACCGCCTTATGTCTACATGTTGCCTTTCTGTCTGAGCTTTCCCATTCCGTTTCAGCATGCTCATTTCAAAATCACATTCTGGTCAATTAAATGGCAGGAATGGCTGGGGGCATGGTGGAGGGGAGAGGGGTGGTTGGGGGTGGGGGGGGGGATGGTGGAGGGGGTGATTAGGGGATAGTGGGGGTAATGGAGGGGGTGGTTGGGGATGGGGGAGTGGTAGAGGGGGAGGGGGTGGTTGGGGGTGGGGGGGTGGTAGAGGGGGAGGGGGTGGTTGGGGAGTGAGGGAATGATGGAGGAGGTAGTTGGGTGGGAGAGTGGAAGGGGTGGGGAGGGTGGTGGGACGGTTGTGGTGGAGGGGGGTGCGAGAGCAGGGGAGGAGGGTGGTTATGGGGGTGGTTATGGGGGTGGTCAGACCCCATTTGGAGTATTGTGAGCAGTTTTGGGCCCCGTATCTAAGGAAGGATGTGCTGGCCTTGGAAAGGGCCCAGAGGAGGTTCACAAGAATGATCCCTGGAATGAAGAGCTTGTCGTATGAGGAACGGTTGAGGACTCTGGGTCTGTATTCTTGGAGTTTAGAAGGATGAGGGGGCATCTTATTGAAACTTACAGGATACTGCGAGGCCTGGATAGAGTGGACGTGGAGAGGATGTTTCCAGTTGTAGGAAAAACTAGAACCAGAGGACACCATCTCAGAGTGAAGGGACGACCCTTTAAAACAGAGATGAGGAGGAATTTCTTCAGCCAGAGGATGGTGAATCTGTGGAACTCTTTGCCGCAGAAGGCTGTGGAGGCCAAATCACTGAGTGTCTTTAAGACAGAGATAGATAGGTTCTTGATTAATAAGGGGATCAGGAGTTATGGGGAGAAGAGAGGAGAATGGGGATGAGAAAATATCAACCATGATTGAATGGCGGAGCAGACTCGATGGGCCGAGTGGCCTAATTCTGCTCCTATGTCTTCTGGACTTATGGTGGTGAAATGAAAAAGATGAAAATGAAAATTGCTTATTGTCACAAGTAGGCTTCAAATGAAGTGACTGTGAAAAGCCCCTAGTCGCCACATTCCGGCGCCTGTTCGGGGAGGCTGGTACGGGAATTGAACCCGCGCTGCTTGGTCTGCTTTAAACGACAGCTCTTTAGCCCTGTGCGAAGCCAGCCCCTTAGTGGAGGGGGTTGAGGAAGAGGCTGGGGGGGGGGGGGGGGGGGGGGGGGGGGGTGGCGAGAACAGAAATTGGCTCACAAGTGATGATGTTTCCTGAAACTTCCGCACTCAGTTATCCGTCTCCCGGGTGAATTCCACCCAGACTGTCATGGTGGCTGTATGGTCCTTATCAGCAAATCTCACTTTGTACTCTTCTCCTCTGGCAGCCTGCCCTCCTTTGAGCCAAATATCTCCTTCTGTCCATCTAATCTACTTCAAAACTTCCCAGCCATCCATCTCCATCCCATCTTCCCCACTGAGATTTCTTCACTGCCTCCCTCCCTCAGCCTCAGTAATGGAGTGATCCTCACCCCCCCCCCCTGATTTCAACCTCCATCTCAACTCACCTTGCCCTCCATCTCTCAGACATCGAGTGCAGGGAGGGCGAGTGAGCGAGAAAGCGAGGCAGTGGAGAGAAAGAGAGATGGAGGGATGAGCGGGCGGAAGAATGAGAGGCAAGGAGGAGAGCATGGGAGATGGGGCAAGGTAGAGGGGGTTAAGACAGGCGAATGAGGGAGAGCAAGAAGGAGAGAGAGAGAGAGACGGAAAATAAGAGAGGAACGAAGAGTGAGAGATGGAGGGAAGGAGAGAAAGGGAGGACCGAGGGAGCAGGGCAGAAGAGTGAAGAGAGGTAGGGGGAAGAGAGGGAGAGAGAGAGAATAAGTGAGAATAAGAGAGGGAGTGAGTGAAAGCAAAAAGAAGAGGGAGAGAGGAAGAGTTGGAGTACGAGGAATAGTGAGGAGGGAGAGAGATAGAAAAGTGATGGAATGGGGAGGGAGTGAATGAGAGAGAAAAGTGAAAGTGAATTGGAGGAAGAGGAGCTGAAGGTGAGCAAGAGAGAAGTAATGGAGAGGCGAGGGGGGAGAAGGAGATGGAGGAGAAAGAAGCCTCAAATTACTGACCAGCCAATATCTCCAAAGTGGAGAGGTTGTGAATGGACTCCCCAGGGGCAGGATCTCTGCTAAGTCAGATGTAACCTTCCATACTCCAAGGAATCCCTACAGTGCAAAGGAAGGCCATTCGGCCCATCGGGTCTGCATCTACCCTCCGAAAGAGTACCCTATCTAGGCCCAATCCCACAGCCCTATCCCTGTAAGTCTGCAACTCAATTAACCTTTGGACACTGAGGGCCAATCCACCTAACCTGCACGTCTTTGGACTGTGGGTGGAAACCGGAGCCCCCGGAGGAAACCCACGCACACACGGGGAGGACGTGCAGACTCCGCACAGACAGTGACCCGAGTCGGAATCGAACCTGGATCCATGGCGCTGTGAGGCGGCAGTGCTAACCACTGTGCCACCGTTCCGCCC